>NW_024871023.1:1200000-1696568 GCF_019054845.1 Dipodomys spectabilis | reverse complement strand
ACCCATAATTGACTATTAGACCCTATCCCCCATTGTGTACACACTTAATCCACAAATTTATTACTCAATTCAAAACCTCTGACACTTAAATTCCTTAATAACAGTACTACCTCTTTATCCCTATATAATATTTTAAGAATTTTTATTTTTAAGTTTTTCTCATCTCCTTTACATCCCTCCCCTTCTCTCATTATATTCACGTTCTCTAAATAGATTGTTTTCCTTTTGCATAATATTATTAATTTTTTATTTTTCTATTTTTTCTGGTCTCTTTTCTTTTCCCTTTCACTTTCTTCTTTTCTCTCTCTCTCTACATTCATCCTACCCAACCTATTTCCTGCTTTGCGATTAGGATTAGTTAACTCTCCCTGTGCCTTCCCACATCACTCTATTTCTATTTTTTACGCACATTTCTCCCTAACCCTAATATTTTTGGGTTTTCCAAATTCTTTGCAGTTCGTAGCCCATTAATATATAGTTGTTTGATGTTGAATAGAGTATCAGTGGAACTAGATTGTATCTATAGACTATTGACTGTGCAATTTCAGACTTTGATTGAAGCTTGCCTTAAGATAGTGTTCTAGCACAAAACTGGTGCTTTTTTCATCCCAAAATTGGCAAAGTAAGCCAGAAAAAACAAAAGAAAAATGGCAAGTCCGGGTATCTCAACTCCCACTCTTGATAATCAGGGGACAGAACAGATAATGAATAGTCCAGAGGAGAGTTCCCAAATAGCTCTACAAACACTGCTGGCAAACATGATAAATGAAAAGATTGAAAACATGCAAAGGACTCTGTATGAGCGTGATAGGGAGAGAGAAAAGGTAATCCAAAAGTTTATATAGGAATATCATGAGTGTTAGGAAGCTACTCAAAAACTGATACAGGATTTGCGTGAGCAGCTTGAGAATACTCGAAGAGAAAGAAAGGAATGGCGTGAACAGGCGGGGAATACTCAAGAGAACTACAGGAACGAGAGCCGGAGGTAGCTAAGCAAAGAGTAATACAGGAATTGTGAGAGTAGGATGAGAATACACAAAGATCACTAAAGGCATTCATGGGATCCATTAACAAAGAGCTGAAGGAAGTCAGGGAGACCACAAAGGGAATGCTGAATGGAACCCAACAGAAGGAATGAGAGTCCAAGGAAACCATAACCAATCAACTAAGTGGTTTGAGAATAAACACTGAACACCATATTAAGGAAGTAAAGAAGTTCATACAAGATCTAAGACAAAGCTTCAACAAAGAATTTGAAGCCATCAAAGCTGACCAAATAGAAGGAAAAGAAATAAAAAACAATGTAGAAAGTCTTGACACCAGGTTAGACCATGCAGAACATCGAATCTCAGGGATGGAAGACAGCCTAGATATTATAGAGAAAGAACATACAACCATCCAAGACAAGTCCAAGAAATATGATAGATCTATTCAACACTTGGAAGACACCATCAGAAGGCCTAATCTAAGGATAATGGGTGTAGAGGAGCACCTAGAAACAGAAGTTAATGATGTAGGAAATCTGTTTAACAGGATACTAGCAGAGAACTTCCCAAACATGCAAAAAGATAGGCCTATTCAGATACAAGAAGCTTTTAGAATCCCAAATAGGCCAGACCAAAGTAGGACATCCCACCGTCACATTATAATCTGCACAGGATCAACTCAGACCAAGGAAAAGATCCTTAAAGCTGTCAAGGAGAAAAGATTAATCACCTATAAAGGGAAACCAATTAGAATCACTTCAGATTTCTCACGAGAGACAATCAAAACAAGAAGAGTCTGGAATGATGTATGTCATGCCCTAAGAAGAAACAACTATCAACAAAGAATACTGTATCCAGCTAAACTCTCCTTCATAACTGAAGGCCAAATAAAAACCTTCCATAGCAAAGAAAAATTGAAACAATACATCTTAAAGATTTCCTACACATAGAAAACCCACAAGACCACAATAAAGGCCAAGAAACTGCACCCAAACTGAGAATCCAAGAAACATAGGAAGAACCCAGTGTTTGCAGCCCCCAAGAAGGTAGATAACATGGCAGGAACTCCCAAGTACCTCTCAGTCCTATCTGTCAACATTAACGTATTTAAGCGACATAGACTGTCTAGTTGGATTAAAAAAGAAGATCCTTCTATCTGCTGCCTTCAGGAGTCACATCTTGCCTGTAAAAAGAAACACATTTTAAATGGTAAAGGCTGGAACATAATCTAGCAAGCAAACTGCCCCTGTAAACAGGCGAGAGTTGCAATCCTAATATCAGATAAAATAGACTTCAAATTATAATTGGTGAGAAGGGATAAATAAGGTTGCTATACACTAATTAAGAGATCTCTCCTACAGGAGGATATTACAATTCTAAATATCTATTCGCCAAACAATGGAGCACCCAAATTTATCCAAGAAACACTACTTTCCCTCAAATCCCACATAGATCCAAGGACATTAATTGTTGGGGATTTTAACATACCACTCTCCCCACTAGATAGATCAACTCGGCAAAAACTCAACAGAGAAACCGCAGATCTAAACAGCTGCATAGATCAACTAGATTTAACAGACATCTACCAAACATTTCACCCAGCAGCATCGGAATAGTCATTTTTCTCAGCAGCACATGGAACATTTTCTAAGATAGACCACATTTTAGGCCACAAAGCAAACCAGTCTAAATTCAGAAACATTGAAGTTATACCTTGCATTCTCTCTGACCACAAGGGAATAAAATTAGAACTCAACATCAAACGCCACCAAAGAAAGTCCAGTAACACATGGAGACTGAACAACACACTGCTGAATCACGAGTTGGTCATGGAAGGGACTAGAAAGGAAATTCAAATGTTCATGCTATTCAACAAAATTGAACACACAAATTACCAGCTCCTCTGGGACACAGCAAAGGCAGTATACAGAGGCAAGTTTATAGCTCTGATCTCCTACATCAACAAACTGGAGAGATCTGAAACCAACAATTTAATGAAAAAGAGCAGTAAGATAAACCCCAATCCAGTAGACGGAAAGAATTAAAATTAAATCAGAACTAAATGAATTAGAATCCAAAAAAAACCGTAGAAAGAATCAACAAAACAAATAGATCTTCGAAAAAGTTAACAAAATTGACAGACCCTTAGCAAATCTTATCATAAAAAGACAGGAACACACCCAAATAAATAAACTCAGAGATGAGAATGGAAACATCACCACGGAAACAACCAAGCTTCAGAACATTATGAGGGAATACTTCTCAAAAGTTTATGCTAATAAGTTTGAGAACTTGACAGAAATGGCCAATAGACACATGAAGAAATGCTCAACCTCCCTCGTCATAAAAGAAATGCAAATCAAAACAACATTGAGATACCACCTCACTCCAGTTAGAATGGCAAAAATCAAGAACTCTAACAACAACAGATGCTGAAGGGGATGTGGAGAGAAGAGAAGCTTACTTCATTATGGGTGGGAGTGTAAACTTGTTCAACCACTTTGGAAAGCCGTATGTAGGTTCCTCAAAAGACTCCAACTAGAGCTCCCCTATGGCCCAGCATTCCCACTTTTGGACATTTACCCAAATGTTTACAAACAAGACCACACTAAAGCTACCAGCACAACTATGTTTATTGCAGCATTATTTCCTACAGCTAACATATGAAACCAACCCAGATGCCCCTCAGTAGATGAATGGATCAAGAAAATGTGGTATATATACACAATGGAATTCTATGCCTCCATCAGAAAGAATGACATTGCCCTATTTGTTAGGAAATGGGAAGGCTTTGAAAAAATTATGTTCAGTGAAGTAAGCCAGGCCCAAAGAATTATATGTCCCATAGTTTCCCTTATTTGCAATTGCTAGTATATGTCTGAGTCAAGTAGAAAAGGTCAGATAAGGTGATGTTAGGGAAATGAACCCTAAGACATGTATTCAAATTTTTTTTTCTTTCATGTGATTGTTTCTAACACATTTATTAGCTTATTTCTTTGTTGCTTTTTATGTCCCTCCCTCACAGTATACCCCTGATTTCACTAAATTTGATGTCAGTATAATTTTTGGAGGGGAAGTGAATAAACAAATCATTTAAATTGGGATACAGGTGGACCCATTGCAATAATGAGATGTACAAGTCTTTATGTTGAAAATGCACACAACTTTTGTGAGGAGGGCGGCGGGGGTGGGGGAGAGGATTGGATAGGTGTGGAGGGAGGATGGGAAGGGATGAGAAGGGGAAACAAAGGAGGAGGCTACAATGCTTGTTAAGAAATATACTCATTATCTTGCCCACGTAATTCTAACCCACTCTGTACAGTATTTTCACAATTAACAAAAACCTGCTGTGGATTCATCAATGAAAGAGCTGTAGAAATATTTTTGCTTGACCATCCGTGTAAACTTCTCAATAATTTCTGGAGTGCTGATATAAAGAGTTAAGAAAATAACCACGAGCTCTCAACAAAGGGGAATCATACTGGAGGGTAAAGTTCGTTTGATATATACCAGTCAATCCATTTAATTCAATACATCAATAGGAAGAAGCCTATCAATCACATGAGATCCATGCCTCGTTAATATGTGAACTCTGGGGAAAATAGAAAACCACAGAATATTCCTCAATAAAATAAAGATTGCATATGACAATCCTACAGTTATCTTACACTTAATGCTGAAAAAAGAAAAACATTTCCACTATTATTACGGAGGAGAAAATGAATCCCTTCTCTGCATTTATCTATAATATAGAATTGGAATTGCTAGGTGAATTAATATTGTAAGGCTAACCAAATGAGAGACAAATAGGGAAAGAAGAAATGAATCTCTACTTCTTGGCAAAATACTTGATCCTGTAGTGAAAGTAGTCTTATAGGCTACAATCCTAATGATCAATTATTCTGTTCACAGATTTTAGTATAGTTTCACTACTTAGTTTCTGATTGGAACATGTTAGTCATAGACACAGGTGTTCATACGTGCACACGTGTGCGCCCAGATACATACACACATTGCCCCAACAAAAACTTACTCTAAACCCACTACGCAGTGTGTTATTAATAGAAATTGCTCCAGGAAGGAATCCCACCTTGCAGAGTATTTTTTTAACACCCTAGCATCCTCTTGTACTTGAATATTTTACAGTAAACATTCAAATCTAGAACACCAGTGTTCATGGAAGAATATTGAAGAAAAATGATACACCTTGATTCCATTTGATATATTGTAAAATTTCGAGGTAGTAAAATAGGGCATATGTTCAAAGCAATACAATCTTACTGTTTTTCAAAACCAATGTAGACTGATGCTGATTGTAAAACTTGTCCCTTTGAAAGAATTTTGATTTAGATTTTATCCGGGTTTCAGAGGTGTCATGGTGTAATTGGACAGTGTAGACAACCATTAGAAAACATACTTCAGTTCTCTCACCATTTTGTTAAATTATTTTTGCACAAAAGGACGTGTTTTGAAAATTACTATACAACCGCCACTGTACATATTTCTCTATGGAACACATAGATCCATATGAAATTCCAATGAGGTATCAACTATCCTAATTATTTATTTCATATTGTAGGATGGATGTATACACAAAATGAAGCATACTTATCACGTACAAAACTATACAATGAATGGAAAGGAGTTTACCATATAGCAAATCATGCATACGTTTTGGTGATTTTGTTAGCAATTCTAACATGCATGCAAAGCTGAAATGGATGATTTTGACAAAGAAATATCTGTAAGTGTTTGTGGCTATAAGAACTATTAAGAATAATTATATATATATACACTTACATATAATACGATATACATTCATTGTAAATTGTATAGAATTAGTATTGAAAATGAAAAAAAACAATTCCTCTGGTTGCATTCAGCATATACTTATGTAAATTGTATTTGAGGCAATTAGAAACACGTTAAAATCAGGGGTAAAATTTTCATATGAATGCCTTTCCAGAAAGGAATTCAAATTATGTCCTATATATAAGTTTTTGTTAAAATAATGTCAAATATATTTCTGGAGTTGGAAATAAAAAGAATATTTATGGGTGGATCTAAAGGTATGAAATTTGAAAATGACACTGACAAATATCCTCAAAGAATTATGTGCTGTACTCAACTTATTGATCCTTGAAAGGATGATAATTGCCAGGGTGCTTCTTCAATTATTTCTTTTCCATTTAGAATCTTTTCCTCACATTACAAAACTGAAAAAAGTATATTTTTTAAGGTGATTATGTACATGTGAACATTTTCTCATTCAGTTCAATTCTTTTATCATTTACATTTGAAGGCATTGAAATTTGTTAATTGAAATATACAGTAATTCATGTCAAAATTTATATGAATAATTTTGCATGCATTAATTTTAGTAGAATAAAAGTATAGACCAGAGAAAACCAAAAATATTTCCATGTTCACTTGGGTATTCACATTTTGTATTAAGCATGAGTTGATTGATTAAATTTTAAAAGTGTAGAGTTTAAAATATAGGACTATACCCATATTCCCTCTTCATAATAGAAATTGTTCAAACAAGAATGAGAAGGATATTTGGTCTACCATTCCATTTAAAATCATCTGGTGGTAGTGATTATCAAGCCATATATAATTTTTTCTTCACGTAGTATCAGAATTCAATTCAAAATGCTGCTTATAGGTAGAAAGGAAGAAGTTTATTTTGAATAGTATGCTTGTTAGACATTGCATATCCTTTATATTCTTTTAGGCTGTAAATCAATTCCAGATGAAAACTGCATTTCGTGTGCCTGTTTTTGGGACAGTATTTGATTGTGTCCCCAAATTGGAGGCCTAAGTTATAATCAACCATAATTCCTATGTGAGTACAGATACATATTTTCAGTGTTAGATGAGATCTGATTCCCTGATCTTCACCGTCATATTTTACTTTGAACAATATATACACAGCTATTAAAAGAAATGAAACAGCAAACTATAAATAATTACAAATTGTTGTGAAGCATCAAGAACAAGAAAATAGCTGCCTCTTTTAGACATGTTTTGTTCACTTCAGATTGTATGGTCAGACTTCAAGTAATAGTATGGATAGGATTTAAAGAACTGCACTTGTAAGGATAAAATTTTTGAGCAAAGTATTCAAATGTTGAATATGACAGAAAAAGATGTGATCTTTAGTGAAGTGAGATTTATGCATGATAGAATGGAAAGCTAAGGGATCTCTTTATTCTAAACTCAATTATCCTAAGAGAAAGGACATTGTCATAGTACCAAGTATTGTTTACTACTTGAGCAATGCAACAGTACATCAAGCATTACAAAGGTCTAAAGGCCTATCTTGTTTTAGGCCTTGTGTTTCAAATGAAGCTTGTCTATGCCTTCCTAATTATTTTTCCTTAGAACATAGCATATGATTATTTGTTTGATTCCATGGAACTCATTGGTGAATACTGAGAGGACAAACAGCCATTTGGATAGAAATGTCAACATGATTCTGTACAATTATTTTTCTCATATAGATGAAAAACTGAACACTTCATATTGTGATAACAGGAGTTTGTAGAACATTTCTGGATTAAGCTTGAAAGTAGTAAACAAGTGAAAATTATTCCACTGAAATTCTCAATCACCCACTGTGGACAATACATCTATGATTACTGTTGATTATAACAGTATCATGTCATTTATCCAAATTACACCACAGACTTGTAAGTTAATTAATAGATATAAGAATGACTTCCGTTATATGTTTCTTACAAAATATTTAAAATATAAGTGTGGGAGAAGCCAGGGAATATTGAGAATCACTTTAAGAGATTTCAACTGTAGTTCCACAGGAGAAAACATCTTAAGTGTGTTCTTGCTTGGAGTTACAGTAAAATATAGGAAATAGTATAAGAAACTGAATTTGTGGAAGGCCAAACCACTGACTTTAGGGAAACTGATGATAAAGTATGTTGTTTATGTACAAGAAAGTTATGACGAACAGAAAGGAGTACATGATAGAAGATTGAAAATAACTTGATCCTTTTGGATGTTTATAAAAAGTAGAGTACACACTAAGCAGAGCAAGAAACCTTACCCTCTGGAGAGAGAAAGGATAACGTCAAGTAGGTAGCTCAATAAGTGTGGTCACTTACTTCCAGATTAGTATGTTCTACTTTTCCCTTTTAGATTTCCTGAAAACTGTTATTTTTCAATAAAATTGAAAACTTGGTGGATTTTGTACACTTTTGAACTCACATATAAAAAGATACTACTTATTACATCTGCTTGCTTGTGTCTATGCTTCTTTCTTCTTTGATTGGTGCACTACTTACCAGTGCAGTTTTTATTTTTTAATGAGAGTTTGGGTAAGAACAGGATATCAGAAATTAATGTATTCTAAAACAGGGTGAGTATAAGGCAGAAGACGACCTTTCTTCCAAATGTGTCCTGTATGGATATAAAGGGAACATACGTATAAACACGTCTGTATATAGACTACAATGTACATATATATCCATGGGTAAACATATGAAATATAAATAAGTGATACTCTCAATATTCTATTTAAATCTTATTGTAAAGGTGTTGTACAGAGTAATTATAATTAGTCACAAAATTATGCTATATTCACAAACTGCATTTTCCCCTCTCAAGAGAATATGTTTGGAATGTTATTTTGTGTAGACACAGACAAACATGTTTTTGCCCTGCCACAGGTTTTGGAAAAACTTCTCAGAATTTCTTCATTGAGAATACACATGGAAATCATTGACATAGATAAGACTTGTATAGTAAGAAATATACATCAGAATATTGGTTGAAAAATTCTTTTGAAATTTTCAAGGCCATTCTCTATGGTTAGATAGTTGATATTCTCTAGATAGTTGATATAGGATTTGTATAAGAAATCTAACATCGCTGCAGTCTTGTTATGTATTTATTAGGCTCTAAAATTATAACAATATATTAAATTGAAAATTATATGCACAAGCAAACCAAAGGTCAGTAAAAACAGAAGTATAATTTTTTTCTCAGAAGGGAAGCAAATGTAGATGTTTATGTGATGATGGAAATTTCCATACGCCAACCTTCCCAATGTCTGTCTGGAAAGTGACTTGGTGAATTCCAATGAAGTCATAAACACCTGGGTTTACTTCTGGATTCAAGGTCAGCTGAAAAGGTAGTAGAAATCAAAATGAATAATTTAATTGATTGAGAGTCACAATATATTTATAAACGTAAGATGTAACTTCAACAATGAGAAATGGTTTGAACTCATGATTTATTCACTGAATTATTCCTGCAAAGAAATAAGAGAAAACAATATAATTTTACTTTCTGCGGAAAAGACCTGAATTTTTTTTTCCTGTATGCTGCATATGAATAAGAAACTTCACAATTATTTCAAGAGCTATGCAAAAACTAACAAAAGCATATCATCGGTTATTTTCAAAAAATTTCATGCTTGCTTCCACTTCCATTTCCATTCAAACTTGATGATTGTATACAAACCTTCCCACAAATTATGCTTGGACATTCTCTAAACACATTCGAAGTTCATTGAACATTTGAAATGTGACCCTAGTCAATATATTGCCTTAACAATTATGGTACAGTTCTGCAAATCTTAATATACTGTCACCCAGTCAGTCTTAGATATGTATGGGCACAGGTCCTGAAACATGTCTCATAAAATATTAATGATTATACCAGGCATCCAGGAAAGTAAGATGAAATAAGTCATATAGTTGGTATAGAAAAGAAAATCTATAGTGGAATTAGTATGTAACCTTATTGCAATTAAATTAAATCAACAGGATAATTTGATCTCCATTTCAAAATTTGTGGAAGGGTGCATAAAAACAAAGTACAAATAGTAATTATTTCATGATAGGTATCCTACCAAAGGATACATGCTTTATGACAAGCAAATAAAATATGAAGGTATGAATTCCAAATACTTTGAGGTACAATTACAAGAATTGTGCCATGGCTCAAACAAATAAACTGCTTTTCCACTGTTATGTGTGTCTAAAACAAATGCCATTTTGTAGTGATAGTCATATTGTGAAGTGGTGCCTGCTAAATGTATTCAGCAGTTCAGGGAAATAATTAAAATTTTAGTAACAGATGCATGTCACCTGTCAGAACAATGAAATATTGGACTTTAAATTAAAATTGAAAATTGCCACTAACTTACTTTCTCAAATATGTATGGTTATGAGAATTCTATGCCAGAGACACAGAAACATTTTTAATACATGTCTAGGATTGAGCCCAAGGTAACCGAATTGATATCAATGATCCAATCAGCCATTCAATCCTCATTACCAAGGAAGACGTGTGATTAATGTTTATTATGATTGAATAAAATCAAGAGTTGAAGGCAAGACAAAATATCCTCGGTTTTACATTCCAAAAATCATAGTAATATGCCCTGATTCACCTTGGGGTGTTGAAACTGTGTAGGGAAAAATTGTAATACCCTTCAGTTTGTACACACACAGACACAAAATTTGCATCTACAAAAGGTCAGGTAACAGAAATATCTTATCACACATGAATCTGCACTCTCTCTCTCTCTCTTTCTCCTTCTCTCTCTCTCTCTCACACAAACATAGAGAAAGAGAGAGAATATGAAAGATAGTTTGGATAAATTTTAAGAGACAAATCAGCAAGTAAATTTGTATCCTAGTTTGTCTCAGATTCTCTCATCAATTTACAGGTTCTCTGCTAACGTCCACATTTAAAAGCCATAAAAATTTTGATTCCATAACTAAGTCGTAATAGCATAAAGGAAAAGGATTAGTAATACCATGGAATCACATTAAGTATTCTAATAACCAATGAAGTTAGGGAAATATTACTGGCCCATTCAATCATTACTCTCTGATTTTCACAGAGAATAGACAAAATAGTACAAGTTAAGGGTGAATAAAATTTAACTGGCTATTATGTGGATGAAAATAGTTCAGATATTTTGGAAATATCTGTGAGTATGGGACATTATTGATGAATATTGCATTACATCCCTGTGTTTGGTTATTGTTGTTAGTCATTGGGCTTGAACTCTGGCCTTAGACACAGTACCTATGCACTTCAGAGTTCTAATGCTCTACCACTTGATCAACACTGCCTCTTCTAGTTTGATGAGGTGAATTTGTCTAGAGAGTGTGACAATGGGTCCTTTTGGGCTGCCTTGAACCTTTTCTCAGATCTCAGCCTCCAACAAGTTTCTAAGTGACATGTACCGAGATTCTTTTCTGTTATCCAGAGTGTGTTCTCTATTTTTCTTCGGTTTTGTTGCTCACTTTTAAGGTCTCTGAGTAACCATGATTTTCATTAAAGGAACTGCTCTATACTCTTTGATTTTGAGGGGATTAATTCCAGAAATGAATCTGAATAAAATAATTGACTTTATTAATTTGTAATGAGATCCTCATCTGTGAAATGTGTGATAGGCTAGAATTAACAGCATCACCTGGCCTGGCTCAAGTGTAATTTTCTTTTTTTTTTCTTTTGGGTCCGGTAGTGGGGCCTGAACTCTGTGCCTGGGCGCTGTCACACAGCTCTTTAGCTCAAGGCTAGTACTCTACCACTTGAGCCACAACGCAACTTCCGGCTTTTTTTTGGCTTATGTGTGCTGAGGAATCGAACCCAGGCAAGCGCTCTACCACTGAGCCACCTCCCCAGCCCTCAAGTGTAATTTTCATCCCCAAAATCATTATGACCTACTCATTTTCCTCTACATGACAAAGGATGAGAAACTCCCTAAACACAAGAATAAACGTATTCTGTTGACCAAAGATTGTTCAGTTTGAAAGCAGTATGAGTTTTAGTCCTCTCTATAATCTTCATGAATTAGAAAATTGTCATCAGACTATCTTCACTATATAAACTGCAAATACATCCTCCACGTAACATTGTAATAGAAATATTGTAATAGAAATTCTGAGTATGCTTACTACTTTTTCACAGGAAGAATATATGAGGCCGGACTGTGATGAAAGGCTCACGTAAATACACCTTGGTTTTGTGTTAAATGAGCTTGATTTTGTCATGATTGATTAGTGAGGAAAATACTTGAAAATATCGATACATCTAGAACCCATTGCCTCACGTATAAAAGTGAAGAAGTCCCATATTACCAAGCAACACAAATTACATGATTCCAAATGCAATAAAGGCCTCGGAACCATTATAAGCAAGCCCCATTGCTGTTCATTTGTTCTCTTATTTGCCACCTTACAATGTCAATAGGACAGAGTTGGTGTTTTCGCATTCCATAAAATCAATAGGACAATCAATTTTGTGATGATAGAAGGACAAGTTCATACAATGTTTTCATGAATCTCATAAACACTAAGGTATACAATAAATTTTGTAGATACACATCTTATTTTTCATTTTACTATCTATACAAAATCTAATGTGTTCTCATGCTTTATACAGAAATGTGAAATTTGAAATCCATGTATGTATTGCTGGTTAAAATACAGCATTAAATACATTTCATTAATATATATCTTCCCAAAGTACAAAGTGTAATTCATCTCAAGGATCTCCTCAAACACTTTTAGACTAATTCAGGGAGACAATTCAAACCAGATAGTTATTCCTAAAATATACATTCATTCATTTCAGAATGAAGATATGATACCCATACAGAAATCTACAATCACAATATAATTCCAGTACAACTGACCTATATTGATTTGGATTGTATTTTACATATCAGGCTTACTCACATCATCTTCAAGGGAAGATTTCTCCATACAAGTTGTGATATGTTTAGTGAGTTGATCTTGTGGAACCAGGTGGTGAGCATTGAAGGGACATGTGATGAATCAGGAAGCAAAATCAGGATGATTCTGTACAACAAAATTTCAAACGTGAAAAAAAATTTCAAATTTTACTTTTTTAGATTACTTTGGGCAGGCTGCCTACTGTAGGGATTTTCACCACGGTTTGCATGCTATGCTATTGCATCATTTTGCAAACCACTAGACTTCTGAAATTTTAGCTATAGCACATTCTCTCCATTCTCATTTGAGAGTGAAGCTAAGAGTCTCTGTGATTCCCTGCCTGGACTGGTATCAAAAAATTATAGAGCTCTCAAACTTTCAGTTTGACATGAATTCATTCTTGAGGAACCATTGCCATTCTCCATAAAATTGTATATCAAAATTTAGTAAGGTACACATATACTTAATTTTGGCCTATGTTCACTCAACATGGATTACTAATATCGAATTTATAAACACATAGAAACTGTGATTGAAACAATATTTGAAAATATCCAAAATGATTGGTCATCATATGTGTTTTCTTTACAAAACACCACACCAGAAACTGTCTTACCCATACAGCTCTGGAACTTATTGTAGCAGTGTTACTTTAAGAAAACAATAATTTACTACTAACAATTCTGTCAACTTTCAAATATTGTGAATTTTTGTTCAAAATAAGAAGAGAGTAATCAATTCCCAAAATATACAAAAGGGACACAATGCATCTTCCATGTTATCAGTTTATGAAATCAGACTGAAAAGTGAAGTATCCAAACTGAATTCTAGCCATATAAAAACAGAGGGGGTGTCTTAACAAAATAATTTAACATTTAATAATGTGGCTATTACGCAATGGGGAGGAAGGCAACCACCTGTGATATTTGTGAAATGTGGCACACACTAGTTGATATAATTGCCCAAAGTAACCATCTTTCATATGTTCTGCTTTGAATAGAATTCTAGCAATAAAACTAGAAATACGCAAGTTGGATTTCCGTTGTCTTGCTTTCCGTTACATGCTGCAGAGATTTCAGGAAATATAAAATGGTCTTTATGACATTGCTGCCAACACACTCTCTCTCATCTTACACATACATTTCCTACAATTTATCTTAAAATCAAAATGCAAGTGTATACATGAACTAAAGAAGTTATGTCATACCAAACTTGCTGCATTTCACCAGATAGTATAGTAACCTGCATGACCTCATTTTGTGATATTTAATATAGGGACCTGGTAATAACCTCACAGGATCCAAAGATTCCTCTAAAAAAGAAAAATACTCAGTAAAAATGAAATATATTGGGGTAAATATAAAATTCCAGTGTTACTTCCTTATGAACTATACCTTAAGTCACGAATCCTTATTTGGAGTTTGTAGGTTCAAACTATGACAATTAATCTTGAATATAAATCATGATCTATTCTCAGTTCCTATTTGGTAGTTCTTATTTTTTAGTATTTTGAAAACTATTACTTCTAGTTAAATAATTATTGATTTGAGTCAAATGGAATTGTTAGCTTGTGTTATCTTCTGATAGTACACATACATTGGGGGCCCCTGATTTAATTCCTTCCTTACATATAAATCTAGAAAGTGTCTATACTTTACATGCTTTTTATCTTTCAATCTAGCATATCAAAAGTAAAAGTTATAATTACCATTATGTCTAAACTTTCAGAGTCCATCAGGAGAAATCCTACTATCCTTTTCTCTCCACTCCTGTCAACATATATTTTGTGATTCAAAAAAATAAAAAAAAAAGTGAACTCGACCATTTAAATTAATTCCCCAAACAAAGGAATAAACGTGTTTACCTCCTTCCATTTTTACAGTCTGGTAACTATCATCAGGTCCTGCAGACAGAAATATCCTGTGAGAGTAAACATGACTATACAAATACAAATCGCATGACTTAAACGTTGTGATTACCTTAGTGGTATGAAAAACAGCCCAGTAGAACATATTCATCTCTAATACTTGCTTTACAAGACACACGTGATATGAAATATATTGATGTCTCTCTACATCATAGTTTAGAGTCATTTTCAGAGAGCAATATCAACGTAAACTTTGGAACTCAACAAACTGAATATTTTTCAGGCATTTTTTTGACACCATAAAAAAAAAACAGAGCATGATGCTTCATGGCAAATTTTGAGCGAGTTTGGAAAAGGTTTGCTAAATTATGGATGTCTAAATTAAGAAATGCTGAACTCCCCTTTACAAATCTCCGATGCCTATGGAAATTATACAGTCTTCGCAAGGAGGATTTGCTATTCTTATTGATATGTGTTGAGAAGATAAGTATCACAAAGAAAAAGAATCACTGAGACTCATAAAAGTCACTGTTTGACATTAGTTAAGTGGTTCAATAGATAGTACATTTCAGTAGTAGAGTGTCTATTGGCCATGAAGCAGAACAAGAAGACATTAAACATGTGATTGCTTTGACCCACATAATATTGAGGGGAATAGAAATGAATTCAAGATCGCCAAAATGGAACTACCTATTTATATCTTCAAGTCTGAGGAAGTAAATAATTTCATTATTAAACCATGGAACAATACTGCCTACTTGAAGAACATAATAAGAATTACATCTTGGGATGTCAGGGGTAGAAAGCAAAAAATGTCCCAGTCACATACAAGAGCCAAAGAGATAATTTACATGAATAAGACCTAGAAGAAGGAAAGAAGCACAAGGGACTTTCACCTATCTCTATTAGTTAACTGGATTCACCAAACAAGTGCAAGATCTTTTCTCCCCACAATGGACGAGGTCCCAGTATCAGGTTTTCCACAGCAACAGCTCCTTCTGTATAGTGTCTTCTCGGGGTGGTGCCACCGTTATTGTGATGTAGCCCATAAACGTCACTTCCGTTTCACGAACTGAGGAACTCAGCAACACTTCCGCATAGGACAACGGAAATGCTGACTTCTTGGATGAAACAATAAGACAAAGTCCCACTTCCTTTGAGTATGCACTGGTGGACTTCAATTCAGTAGATTAGAAATGTACAACTCTTCAGTAGTGGAATAATGTGGATGGATGTCTCACATTTTTCACATTGTCATCAACTACTGATTCTTTGTAAGTTCTTCTCCCTAGACAGCAAGACAAGTTCTATGGTCTCTGTAGTCAAAATAATTCAATCTTTAAGTATTATGATTCTTTATTCATTTGTTTAGTTTCCTTACTGATAAATATTTAGATTAGGAAAGGATATTACAAAGACATTTCTTGAACTTATTCACCTTCTGCCCAAATTGTACCTTTGCTTTCCTTGTAGGCATGCTTAATATTTGTATATATCCTTTAATTCACATTTTTGATTAATATCACGTAAAGTAAATTAATATAGTCTAGGGTTTCTCAAAGCAACTAGTTGCAAATATTATATAAAGAGCAAGAGAGAGACAACTTCCCAGAAGGATTTTTTAAAATTTAAATATCATACATTTCTAATGATACAAATATTAACGTTACAAAATATAAAATACACTCATAAAACATAGTTAAATGTCTGTGGGTTCATGTATATCTATGCATTATTTAATGATATATATATATATACATATGCATTATTTAATAAACAATAATGTAAACTATATGCAAAATTCCTGGAATATAACATGATTATTTAATTTTCAACTGGAGACTCTGAAAGGTTTATGTAGTACACATCAAATTCAATTAGGTTTTAATACAATATGACAGAAGTATGCCATCTTTTAAAAAGCTGAATTGGTGTATACTGATATATAAAATGTAGTGGATACTATTTGTCACTTTTCTAGTATTATGTATAGTGCGTATCATTATTTTTCAGAAATACAAAATAAATTCAGAAAATTCCAAAGATTTCAGGAAACTTTGAGAGTATTGAGCCTTAACTATGGATGCTGAAATTATGTAATCTCAGTGGCAACATTCTTATATAACTAGTGTATAAACACAAAACAGTGGAAATTAAAGTATTTGGTGGTACAACAATCAGTCACAGGATACTCTGTTTACAATATTGTTTGCTTACAGTTGCTGATTTATGAAGCTGAGAAGCTGAAGCACTTTAATTTTCTATGGATAGAATAATAGAATGTGGTTTGAGAAAATTACATTAAACTGACATGGGAAAGAACAAATAAAAGTCCGTATCTGGCAATATCCCCAAGTGAAACAGAGAACATGGACACTTAGGTACAGATAAAAGAAACTATAACATGGGAGTAATTGATATCTCATGAAGTTAATCAGGTACAGGAAAGCAGAGCAGGAAACTTCTCTGTAGTAGTAGAAACGATTCCCATCACAAGGCTTCTGAAACGTGATCAGATTTTCTAAGTGTCTATTATGTATGTGTTCATCACGCTTGGGAAATGACAAATAGTGCTCATGTAAAAATCACTAACTTAGGACTCTTAGGACAACTTGTGTTCCTGTCAATTTAATCAAACTATAGGATACTATCCAACTCCTTCTGACACCTAAATGAACTACAATTCATTTCAATTATACTAGCATTCAGTACACTTGATTTATACATGGAATTCTTCCTGTTATTCCTCAGCATGCATACTGATCCTGATTCACATTCCTTCTATTAAAACAGCACTGTTTTCTCTGCCTTCCATTGAGTTCCAGTAGGTTACTATATACAAGATGCTTTCTCTAAGAACATATTCGAGTACAAGTAATTGAGATAAATTTAGACACAAGATATGAAGGAATTAAATACTTGGAACAGTTGGAGTAAACTTTAAGGGTTTTGTTCATAGAATGTGCCTAATGATAGAGACAACTATACATAGAAAACATTGCATACATTTTCAAAATAAAACATGATATTGTACTATGGCTGATCAAGAGATAGGAAAAAATCAAGGAAGTATTCTCGTAGGTGACATTTAAACATTTATGATCATTTACAATTTGAATGAAGAACATTTGGACAAATTGTGCTCACAGGCCTAAAAGCAGAGACAATAATTTTATGAACATTTTCCTTCGTGGCAATATCGTACTTAGAATGACAGGGAATCTCTATGACACTGTCCAAAACTGTTCTCACCAATCACAATTTTCTGAGATAACTATTAATGAATTGATTGATGTTAGAGAAATGATGGCTCTTCTAAAATTGAGGGGTGCATATAATTCTCAATGACTCTACTCACATTCATTCACTGGTAGTTTTGTTCCTGGACAAGAACGTAACAGAGTCACAAAATGTATTCATTGATAATACCTCTACACATGATATATAGATTCCCATTTTCCTGCCATGAACCCTTTTGGAAATTAAAACTCTTTTGTAGAAATTAAAAGAAATGATTTTTGTTTTCATCTATGTTGATCAAGTAGCCAAAAAAAGGTCTCTTGAAAAAGGATTTTTGGAAATGTATCATTGCATTTATATGACGTAAAATCATATATATTTTTTGTTTCCCGTCCCATTCAAAAAGACTTAGATTGATAGAGGGCCTTCCCTGACTCTCTCTCTCCTTCATATGTCATCATTTTTTTGTGTTGGCATATTTTGTTAATATTCAATGAACAATTTCCATTCTTTCTTTATGATTTTATTACTATATTTTAAAAAGCGATCACCTCAAATTAAGCATAAAGAAGAACATCTGAAAGGAGAATTTGAAACATTGATATAGATGCTTATATTCAAATCCTACCTATTGCATAGTTGAATTCATTATTTTTTACTGCAATAAATGAAACAAAGTTTTTGTCCCGTTAGTCAATCACCAATCAGATGTGAACTCACATTAGAGAATATCACGACTTCAAACAGCACCCAGAGTAACTAAAACTTTAGGGTCAATTATATTTTGACACTATCATTTGGCAATTCTCATATAAAGACCTGTCTATTGATTGTCAATCTCCATACACTATTCTGGACTCAAACTGTATGTTCAAACGTATTTTATATTTCTTGCTGTGAGAAATACTTTTAACACACTGAACAATTTTCTCTGATTTTATTATTACACATAAAATTGAAGAGAATAATAGAGTGTTATATAACCATAAGAAATGAATAATCAGAAGAAAGAGAAAATATCCATTTGGAGAGTTTGTAGAATAAAGAAAATTACACCAAGGCACATGTATTCTAATAGTAGTGTAATCATCATAAAATTTATTATATAAAACAATAGTAGATGGGTATTAGGCATGTCACATATTCCGTGCCATTGTTATCTGTTTCAGTTAACACTAGCTTGAGTTGATCTGTGAATCATGGTGTCAAGAACTGGAATTGCGCATTCTTTACCTTATAACAATAACAAAGACCTCTCTCAAGGGAGACAATCTAAAAGTTGACAAATTTTGGCTATAAACTCAACTAGTGAGGATGATTTTTTTCCTTTTTATGGAAGATCTCCTGCTTTATGGAAGGACTCCGATTTACTTTATGAGATATCAACCAACATAAACCATATTTTCCCACCTTCCAAACATTATTTCCATAGGTTATTGTTGTGGCCTTTGGATATTTCTAGATTATGCAATAATGAACCTATATTATGATTCAATTTCAATTTTCCATATATTTTTCTAAGCTTTCCTTGTATTTTCTCAAAATTGCAAGTTTCGTCGTGTGTGCAGCAGCAGCAGCATGCTTGTGTTCCTATCAGTTTAGAAAACTACATTATCAAGCAACTTTAAATACAAAAGGCAATGATATTCATGTCATAGTTTGGAAAACAAATATTCATATTTCTTACTTTTGTGGTTCAGAATCACTGCACATGTGTATCAGGAATTTTGCTTCCATTTAAAACAGATTTCCAACAACTGTTTTCATTGTTACTGTTCCCAACGTTTGCTTTTTGTTCTTCGAACACTTTCCATTAAGATATTCTTGAACAAAATTTCGTCTCTGTGTTGGTGCCTGAAACCTCCAATTCTAGCTACTTAGGTGGCTGAGACTGTTGGGTTCTTGGTCAAATCCACCAAGAAAGTAAAATATTTAAACATCTTCTCTGCAACTAACCATCAGAACACCAGAAACATCACAGTGATTAAAACTACTAGAGAGCTGGTTTTTAACAAGAAATAAAGACATAGAAAGGGCCATGAATTTTGGCAAAATGAACTATCCAAAATTTTTTCTGGTATTCATCAGCAGATGCAAGTTACAAATACAGCAATAATAAAGATGATATTAACTGCAAACAGCTATCACACATCAGTAAATATTTGACAAATTGTGTTTCCAACAATTTAAGATATGATTGTGAATTGATTCCTTCTGTAATATGTTATCAAGGGAAGCTCTATACATTCTAGGCCTGGAAATATATAAAAAGTAACTGCCATGACATATCTATTTTTGTTCAATTTACTATATTTAAAAACCTATAATTTGGACTTCTCACGTTATGCTGTTTTCAGAAAATCCAGCACGGGTTAGCGTTGTTTCAGATCACAGTTTTATATCAACAGGTCTCATATCATTTTCCACATGTCATATTCTAAGACACAGGTTTTACATAATTTGTTTCATATATTATATGGTGTAACATATTTGGTAAGTAAAGGATAGTTTATTAAGATATTTCAATTTGCAAGCTATATGTCATTTCTTGCTAGAAAAACTTCATTGAGGATAAAAGTACACTGCCCTCTATTGACCCCTTTCACTAGCTGACATATAATCCAGTGATTATTTTTTACTGGGAATATTTTCAGTGCAGAAATAAACTTTAATTCCCTAGATAAAACAGACCATAGAAACAAGAGTAAAAAATAATGTTACTTCTATGTAGGTATAAACAGTGGGAGTGTAGTTCAGGCAGCACATTTTTACTAAAGCCTAGCAAAATTCCTGTGAATTGTATGATGAAAATCATGCCACTCAGGAATGTAATCTTCCCTTCATTTTAATTGACACAACTTAGGTGGTGATAAAGGACCCGAACCTTTGTATGAGAAATTATTATGCCATTGTTACATTAACTATGGTCCCAAACAGAGGAGATATTGGAAGTGACCCCAGCAAATGAAATGTCTAACTGATGGAAGGGCTTCCAGTTGTCTTTGATGAGTCTATTAACTTTAGCAACTAACTTAATGTGTACACATTACTTTACACTGTTCCTGACAGTAACCATTTGTTATTCTTCTTATTCTTAGATCTAAGCACTACTCATATTCAGAGCTTTTCCAAATATCAGCAGATGTCTTCCTACAAGTTTTGGTCATGACAAATTTTCTAGATTTAATTTAAGAATACTACACTCTGAAGCATTGTTTCAATTATGGAATGATCAAACGAAACAGTGTTTCTATCCCAATATTCCATCCACTCCACAATTTTACACTGTAATATTTGCTAGGAAGCGCTTTAGCCATATTTCCTACCGGTTATTAATAAAAGGCAAGTAATTATTAAATTATACTTTGGAAAATTGACATTATCTACTCAGTTGAACTTTCCTAATACAATATATTTTCAGTGGCTTCTAGAGAATGTTCAGGCATAATTTTGAACTGTGATCCACAATGTATAAAAGCTCTATGAAATTTCATAACAGTAATATATAGATTGAAGTAAATTTTCATTAAAACTTTGATTGTAAATTTATCTGTATATTTAGCTGAATTTGTCTGCGTCTCCATCATATACCCAATTAACAACATGGGATTATTTTCGGGAAACAATACTGTCCTTTAAGGTCAAAATGTATATTCCAGAAATTCTGGGCAATTTTCATATCTAAAATAGGAATTCAAATAAATTAATAGTTAACTCATGTACTATATCCTCAAATAACATTGCAGCTTTGTTCTTGTAAATATAGGATTTTCCCTACTTATAGGATTTTCCCTAGCTATAAACTTAGGCAACACCCTTTAATTACTCCATGATAACTCAAAGCTTTAAACCTCATATTGAAAATGATTTGCTGTAAGGTATTATTTATCTGGGAGGGAAGAATAACAATAATCTAGGGATTTGTATTGAGAGAACATTTGAAAACATAGAAGTCAAATCAATCTTGTCTGTTTTCTGTCCAAATAGTGTTTAAATCAGAATTTTGCTTCTTAGTGATGAACTGTGTAAATGTGTGTATGCTTAAGCCTTTCTATGTTCATGCCAAGTTTAATTATGTAAGTATCTCTTATGCATGTGTCTAAAATATTTGTTTTGATATAGTGTAATCTTATTTCAGCTTATAGCGCCTCACTTGCAAAAACAAAAAGATTTCTTATATTAATTAGGGAATCATCAATGATCCCATTATTTTAACGACATTAACACAAACACAGATGTGTATGGTACCTTGCAATAATATAAAATAAATTATTTTTTACCCGAATCCTGCCTTCATTATTGCCTTACTATTACCTCATTGGGATAACCTCTAAGTTCTCGTCATTTGCACATTGGCAAATATCATGTCCCAATTCACTAGAGTTCTCCAGTTACAGACAGGGTAAAACAATTTTTAATAGGAGTCAGTCTTTAGAAACTCCTAAGATTGACCTGTAGAATTGAACCCTTCACACAGACAAGTGACACTCATATTTAAGAAAATATAGCTAATTATTTGACATTTGGGAAAGAAAGGAAAACCATTTCGGTTCTAGTACCATATTTTAAGGCAGGAATTATCTATAATTCCGTAGTTGCACAGATTGATACAGTCAAAATGAGTACAGATACAATCAATTTCAATAGGTATAATGTATTTCAACACGTACAATCTAGTTCAATAACAAACAAGTATGAATCAAGGATCTAAGAAAGTCAAAGGAGACAGCTGACCAAAAATTATAGATTTGGGGAGAGTTGTGAGAAAATAAGATTAGAGGAATGTGGGGAGAGAAAGGAAGTGAGGGATTCAATAGAGAAATTTTATAACTAGAGAAAGAAAAAAGGAGATGACAAAATACAAACTCTAAAAATTATTGTGTAAAAAAATGAAACTAAGGGTTTATGAACTGAGTTATTGATACATGAGTTAAGTGTCCACACAATGAAGAATAAGACCTAATAATCAAAGATGGGTATATATCAGTGATGAATAGAAAAGACATTAAGTTATGCAAAAATAAACCAAAAAGATCAAAAGGAAAAAGATTAAAAGTAATATTTTTGAACTCTGGGCCTGGGCGTTGTCCCTCAGATCTTCAGCTCAAGGATAGCGCTCTACCACTTGAGCCACAGCGCCATTTCTGGCTTTCTTCTTTTTGCTTATGTGGTGCTGAGGAATCTAACCCAGGGCCTCAGGCATGCAAGGCATGAGCCACTTTCCCAGCCCAAGTAAAAGTAATTATTAAATTACCACACAACTTAAATTAAAATGAGGAAAAGAAAAAAAATTGAAACAAATTTTCATTGTGTGGTAAACAGTTCTTTGAATTTTGGGGGGGTTTGGGTGCTTCTTGTGTCTCCTCTGTGTCCAGCACAATTGTCTTGGTGGAGGCTCTGGTATCCTTGTGGTGAGTAGTTCTCCTGTGGCTCAAAATGTTTCTTAAATCTCTTTGAGCCAGGAGAAACAAAATCTGTCTTACTAGCCTCCTTCCTGGCTAGTCCAGTGAGAGGGAAATCAGCTTGAGAGTCACAAAAAAGGGAGCTGTCTGTTTCCTTTAGATTAGAATTGGTGTGATGGGGCTAGATTATAGGTAGATTTGAGACCTTTCAGCAATCAGTAGCTTTTTCTTGACAGTCTATCTTCCTGTGGGTCTACTCCCCCAACTCAGACTGGAGCCATTCTCAGGATTTTTGTTTACCGAGTTTCAATTGTATTTTTCAATCCAATCTACCACTGGGTTTGTTGCTTATGATTCAGTGGAGAAAGGTAGCCTGTGGATTTGTTTACCCAGTAAAGAAAGTCACTCCTCTATGGACTAAGTTTTCCCCGTCTGGAAAGAGAAACTTTCTCCTGGGTGGACCTGAGCCCTGCATGCCAAATTCCTTTGATCTGTGGAATGGATTCTATTGTCGTCTTTCAAGGGTAAGTATTTAAGGGCAAGTTGCTCTTTCCATGCCATTGTCAAGAGTTTTTTTCCACTGGTGGATGAGGAGCTACTTTCCCACTCTGTTGGTGAAAAGGAGTGAGGATGTCTTGGGAACAAACACATCTTCCCCTTGGAATCCGGAATGTACTCAGTCTGATACTGTCTATGGTCAGTAGGTTGAATATTTCCCCTATTTGTTGGTTTTTGCTGGTGCTGAGTGGAATCCACTTCCAGAACTTCTGTCCCGTTCGTTCTGGGCTGTGTCTGTTGGTATGTTGTCCGTGGTAACAGCTGCCACCGCTTACACAGACACCGGCACGTGCTGAAATTTCAGCACCTGGATTTGTCCACTCTGGCCAAACTTTCTGTATTAAGATGGCACAGTTTGTGAATTTCTATGATTGGCCCTTAGTGAGAACACTAAAATTGCTTTCTATGCAAGAGATTGTTTAGCTCCCACCTGACCTTCCAAAATCTTCCTCTGGAACTCTAATTTCATTTTTGTCCTCAGTTTCCAAAATATGTTAGACAGAAAATTTTTGGCGAATTTAAGTCATTCTAGAGATCAATAAACATTAGGGGCATATTAGTACTTTTTTCAGTTTAACTGTTTTTCCCTTTTGTTTGTGAAGCAATTGAATCCAAGCCTGATACAGGAAAAATGGTGAAAATACTTTAACAGAGTGTGTTTGATTTAGCATTCAGGAAGTAGTACAGGCTATATCCAACAACATATATTTCTCAACTCTTACATCCTGCTTACATTTGCAGTACATGTATTCACCTTTGAAAACTTAAAGGTAACAAATAACTCTCAATGTAACAATTTTTATATATGATAAAGCTACTTTTACAACGTACAGAGTAATCAGACATTTGGATGCAATGATCAATTTTGTTTCGATTGTTTGGAAGGGACAATAGAACAAGGCTGAACACAGGAGACACGAACAGGATTTTTGAAAGTTACTAGATGAGTTATACTACAAGGGTTAGAACGTGCCTCGAGAAATACATTCAATAGATCCTGCCGAGGCACGGTTACTTCACATAAAATTACTAAGTGCACAAATACAACCGACAAGCAATTTTCTTGAAGATTGTAAGATCATTCCTTTTGATCTATTTTCATTTATTTTGATACTATTTCTTTCTTGTATTTTGGATGAATAATATTGAAGACATGAAATTTCATTCAAATAAGTTTGGTTCAAACTGAATAAAAAGACACAAACATTGTTTGGCTGATTGATTGTAGTTTGAGATAGTGAATTTTACAGTATAAAAAGTGGCATGAATTTGAATCTAAGCACCTATAGTTATATTTCAAATTCTCCTTCCAAACAGTTTTGCTGTGCTTAATTGCAGGTTAGAGATATCTGGTCCTATAACTTTCAGATTTCCACTTGCTTATTATTGAACAGATCAAGAAGGCATGAACATTTCTTATCGAATATTAACAAAATATGCAAACAAACAAAATAAATGAAATATGAAGGAGAAAGGGTGTTAAGGAAGGCTTTCTATCTCTCGATTTCTTTCACAAAGAAATGGGAACCAAAAATATTCGACATTGTTTTGTTGAAGAACAATGCAATGATAGATATTCAAAAAAGCTTTTTCATGACAATTTTAGAATTATGTTTTTGCTTATTCTTCTACCTTGACTCAAAGATAAATTACAATCTTCTAATACACAATTAAGATAAATGTTAAGACTCTATTACCTGCATATTTTAAAATTACTCATGGGGCATAAACATAACCTTCCCAAGTCATACTTATATGAGTAATCAACTTCACAAATAAATGCTATCATTAATTATTTTATTGTTCATAAAACGCAGTGTTACGCATATCTTTCTGAAAATGCAATTCACTTTAGCCAGTATTGCACATGAATAAATAATACACTGTAGTCACTGCAGCTGATAATTGTACTGTTATTTTAAGTATATTTTATGAAGACTTAAGTTGTGTAAACAATTTGGAGGACTATACTTAGTATATGTATTAGACATGTGAATTCAGAAGGTGATCACTAGATATGGTTGTTTTGAAATCAGATTATTTCTGGTTATGTGCATATTAGACAGTGGTATTTTTCCTATTGAGCTCTATAATATATTGCTGTAATCTTTGCAGTAATATTTGAAAATGAGTACGATTTTTCCAATAAATCAACATTAATAATTACTTGAAATCCTAGACAAGAAGACATTAGGGGAAAGTATAAATGATTTCTATGCATTCTGGATCATGTAAATAGTATAGAAGCCACAAGGAATCATTGTAAGGGAAAAGTTATCACATGGTATATTTAATTGGAAATATGTGACAATATAAAGAGACAGTATTTCTTCCATTTCAAACAATGACCAACACCAATAAAAGAACATAGCCTTTCATTTACATTTTCATATAAGTGGTCATGCCTGGAAATTTGACGCCTGTATGTGGTGAGTAGAGCAAGTATGAATGACTGTATTTTCTGACCTTGGGCTAGGCTGTTGTCCATGCACAAAAAAATAGACAAGAAATTGAAATATATGAACTACTAGATTTTTGTGCAACAATAATTTTCTATCGCCAATCAATTCATGGATATTTACTTCACAGAACTCTTATTGGTGAGAATCTTGCTTGGGATTTGCTGTAATAAACAAAGTTGTGCTGGTAGCTTTAGTGTGCTCTTGTTTGTAAACATTTGGGTAAATGCCCAAAACTGGGATTGCTGGGTCATACGGTCATAGGGAAACTCTATGTGAAGTCTTTTGAGTAACCTCTATACAGCGTTTCAAAGTTTACACTCCCACAAACAATGAAGTAAGATTCCCTTCTGTCCACATCCCCTCCAGCATCTGTTGTTACAGTTCTTGATTTTTGCTATTCTAACTGGAGTGAGGTGGTATCTCAATGTTGTTTTCATTTGCATTTCTTTTATGGCTAGGGAGGTTGAGCATTTCTTCATGTGTCTATTGGCCATCCTTCTTTCTTCTTCAGAGAAGTTTTTCTTTAAGTCTTTAGCCCACTTATTTATTGGGCAGTTGTTTCTTTGAGGATTTGTTGTTGGGGGATTTAATTTTTTGAGTTCCAAGTATATTTTAGATATGAGACCCTTGTCTTTTGTATGGCTAGTGAAGATCTTCCCCCAATCCGAGGGCTTTCTATTGATCTTGCTAGCTATGTCCTTTGCCATGCAGAAGCTCTGCAACTTCATGCAATCCCATTTGTCCAGCCTTTCTTTTATTTGTTGTGTTTCCAGGACACTATTCAAAAAATTACGGCCTGAGCCAAGGAGACCTAGGGTTTCTACTATTCCATCCGGTAATGTTTTCAGAGTGTCTGCTTTGACTTCGAGGTCTTTGATCCATTTGGAGTTGATTCTGGTGTAGGGTGATATATAAGGATCTAGCTTTAGTTTTCTACAAGTAGTTAACCAATTTTGAGAGCACCTATTACTGAAGAGGCTGTCTTTCTTCCATTCTACTGTTTTACCTCCCTTACCGAAGATTAGATGGCTATAGGTCTGTAAGTTCATTTCTGGGTTTTCAATTCTATTCCATTGGTCCTGAGGTCTGTTCTTATGCCAGTACCAAACTGTTTTTTTTATTACTATGAGTATTACTATAGAGTTTGAAATTTGGTATTGATATTCCTCCAGCAGTGTTCTTTCCGTTGAGGAGCGTTTTTGCTATTCGGGGTCTTTTATTGTTCCATATGAATTTTTGGATTGCTTCTTCTATTTCCTTGAAGAATGAGGTTGGAATTTTGATAGGTATCACATTGAATTTGTAAATAGCCTTGGTAAGTATTGCCATTTTCACGATGTTAACCTTTCCAATCCAGGATCATGGGAGGTTTTACCATTTTCTGAGTTCAGTTTTAATTTCCTTTTTCAAGATTTTAAAGTTTTCATCATAGAGGTCCTTCATTTCCTAGGTTAATTCCTAGGTATTTTATTTTTGGGGGGCTATTACAAATGGAGTTGCTTTCCTAATTTCAGCCACACTTTTCTCATTGTTGGCATACAGAAAAGCCATTGATTTTGGGGAGTTAATTATATACCCTGCTACTTTGCCAAAGTTTTGAATCAGCTTGAGTAATTTGGGAGTGGAGTCTATGGGATTCTTTAAATACAAGATCATGTCGTCTGCAAAGAGGGAGAGTTTTATTTCTTCTTTCCCTATTTGGATCCCCTTTATGTTTGCATCTTGTCTTATTGCTGTAGCAAGGCATTCTAATACTAGATTGAAGAGAAGTGGAGAGAGTGGGCATCCTTGTCTTGTTCTTGAGTAAAGAGGAAATGGCTTTAGTTTTTCAACAATAAGTATAATGCTGGCTATAGGTTTGTCATATACAGCCTTTATTGTACTGAGGAATGTTCCATGGATTCCTAATTTTTCCAAAACCTTCATCATAAAGGGGTGTTGGATCTTGTCGAATGCTTTTCTGCATCTATTGAGATAACCATGTGGTTCTTATCCGTGCTCCTGTTGATGTGATGAGTAATATTAATTGATTTGCGTATGTTGAACCTGCTTTTCATCCCTGAAATGAATCCTGTTTGATCGTGGTGTATGATTTTTTGGATGAATTGTTGAAGTCGATAGGCCAAAATTTTGTTGAGAAGTTTTGCATCAATGTTCATCAAAGAAATGGGTCTATAGTTCTCTTTCTTTGATGAGTCCCTGCCTGGTTTTGGGATGAGGGTTATGATGGCTTCATAGAATGTGTTCAATAGCGAACTTTCTCTTACAATTTCATTGAAGAGTTGGAGGAGTATTGGTGTGAGCTCTGCATTGAAGGCCTTGTAGAATTCGGCTGTAAAACCATCTGGTCCTGGACTTTTCTTAGCTGGAAAGTCTCATTGCTGTTTCTATTTCAATGCTTGATATGGGCCTGTTAAGGTGGTTTAACTCATCTTGGCTTATTTTTGGTATGTCAATATTTGCTAGGAAAAGATCCATTTCTGTCAAGTTCTCAAACTTATTAGCATAAAGTTTTGAGAAGTATTCCCTTATAATGTTCTGAATCTTGGTTGTTTCCGTGGTGATGTTTCCGTTCTCATCTCTTAGTTTATTTATTTGGGTGTGCTCTCTTCTTTTTCTGATAAGATTTGCTAACGGTCTGTCAATTTTGTAAATTTTTTCAAAGAACTAACTCTTTGTTTTGCTGATTATTTCTATAGTGTTTTTGGATTCTAATTCATTTACTTCTGATTTAGTTTTAATTATTTCTTTCCATCTACTGGATTGGGGTTTATCTTGCTGCTCTTTTTCAAGGAGGTTTAGAAGTGTCATTAAATTGTTGGTTTCAGATCTCTCCAATTTGTTGATGTAGGAGCTCAGAACTATAAACCTCCCTCTGAATACTGCCTTTGCTGTATCCCAGAGGATCTGGTACTTTGTGTGTTCACTTTTGTTGAATAGCATGAACTTTTGAATTTCCTTTTTAATCTCCTCCATGACCAGCTCGTGATTCAGCAGTGTGTTGTTCAGCCTCCATATGATACTGGATTTTCTTTGGTGGCTTTTGGTGTTGAATTCTAATTTTATTCCCTTGTGGTCAGAGAGAATGCAAGGTATAACTTCAATGTTTCTGAATTTAGACAGGTGTACTTTGTGCCCTATAATGTGGTCTATTTTAGAAAATGTTCCATGTGCTGCTGAGAAAAACGTCTATTCTGATGCTGCTGGGTGAAATATTCGGTAGATATCTGTTAAATTTAGTTGATCTATGCAGCTGTTTAGATCTGCGCTTTCTCTGTTGATTTTTTGCTGAGTTGATCTATCTCGTGGGGAGAGTGGTATGTTAAAATCCCCAACAATTATTGTCTTTGGATTTATATGGGATTTGAGGGAAAGTAGTGTTTCTTGGACAAATTTGGGTGCTCCACTTTTTGGCGAATAGATATTTAGAATTGTAATATCCTCCTGAAGGAGAGATCCCTTAATTAGTATGTAGCGACCTTCTTTATCTCTTCTCTCGAATTTTAATTTGTAGTCTATTTTATCTGATACCAGGATTAAAACTCCCACCTGTTTATAGGGGCCCTTTTCTTATTAGATTTTATTCCGGTCTTTAACGTTGTGTTTGTTTAACAATGTGTTTGTTTTTACGGCCAAGATATGACTCCTGAAGGCAACAGATAGAAGGGTCTTGTTTTTTAATCCAACTAGACAGTCTATGTAGCTTAATTGGAAAGTTCAGTTAGTTAACGTGAAGAGAAAGGATTGAGAGGTATTTGGGAGTTTCTGCCATGTTATCCACCATCTTGGGGGCTGCGAAAATGGGGTTCTTCCTATGGTTATTAGATTCTCAGTTTGCGTGCAGTTTCTTGGCCTTTATTGTGTTCTTGTTGGTTTTCTATGTGTAAGACATCTTTAAGAATGTTTTGTAGGGCTGGTTTGGTGGAGATGTATTGTTTCAATTTTTCTTTGCTATGGAAGGTTTTTATTTGGCCTTCAGTTATGAAGGAGAGTTTAGCTGGGTACAGTATTCTTCGTTGATAGCTGTTTCTTTTTAGGGCATGGCATACATCATTCCAGGCTCTTCTTGCTTTGATTGTCTCTGCTGAGAAATCTGAGGTGATTCTAATTGGTTTCCCTTTATAGGTGATTAATGTTTTCTCCTTCACAGCTTTAAGAATCTTTTCCTTGATCTGAATTGATCATGAGTGGATTAAATTGTGATGGTGGGATGTCCTATTCTGGTCTGGTCTATTTGGCGTTCTAAAAGCTTCTTGTATCTGAATAGGCCTATCTTTTTGCATGTTTGGGAAGTTCTCCGATAGGATCCTGTTAAACAAATATCCTAGACCATTAACTTCTGTTTCTAGGTGCTCCTCTAAACCCATTATCCTTAGATTAGCCCTTCTGAAGGTGTCTTCCCAGTGTTGGATAGATCTATCATATTTCTTGGACTTGTCTTGGATGGTTGTATGTTCTTTCTCTATAATACCTAGGCTGACTTCAATCCCTAAGATTCGATCTTCTGCATAGTCTAACCTGCTGTCAAGACTTTCTACTTTGTTGTTTATCTCTTTTCCTTCTAATTGGTCAGCTTTGATGGCTTCCAATTCTTTGTTGAAGCTTTGTTTTAGATCTTTTATGAACCTCTTTACTTCCTTAATTTGCTAGTCAGTGTTTATTCTCAAATCATTTAGTTGATTGGTTATGGTTTTCTTGGACTCCCATTCCTTCTGTTGGGTTCCATTCAGCATTCCCTTTGTGGTCTCCCTGACTTCCTTCAGCTCTTTGTTAATGGATCCCATGAATGCCTTTAGTGATCTTTGTGTATTCTCTTCCTGCTCTCTCAATTCCTGTATTACTCTTTGATTAGCTTCCTCCCGTTTGTGGAATTCCTGTAGTTCTCTTTGAGTGTTCTCAGCCTGCTCATGCCATTCCTGCCTTTCTCTTCGAGTATTCTCAAGCTCCTCATGCAAATCCTGTATCAGTTTTTGAGTAGCTTCCTCACGCTTATGATATTCCTGTATAAACTTTTGGATTGCCGCCTCTCTCTCCCTATTAGGCTCATACAGATTCCTTTGTATGCTTTCAATTTTTTCATTTATCATGTTTGCCAGCAGTGTTTGTAGAGCTATTTGGGATCTCTCCTCTGGATTATTCATTATCTGTTCTGTCCCCTGATTATCAACATTGGGAATTGAGATACCTGGATTTGCCATTTTTCTTGTGTTTTTTTCCGGCTTACTCTGCCCATTTGAGATGAAAATAGCACCAGTTTTGTGCTAGAACACTAGCTTAAGGCAAGGTTCAACCAAAGTCTGAATTTGCACAATCAATATTCTACAGATACAATCTAGTTCAACAGATATATCTATTCAACATCAAACAACTATATGTTAATGGGCTATGAACAGCAAAGAAGAATTTTGAAGACCAGAAATTATTAGGGTTAGGGAGAGATGTGGGTAAAAAGTAGGAATAGATTGATGTGGGGAGGCTCAGGGAGAGTTAACTAAGTCCTAATCTCAAAGCAGGAAATAGGTTGGGTAGGATGAAAGTAGAGAGAGAGAAAAAAAGAAGAAAGGGAAAGGGAAAAGAAAGGAGACCAGAAAAAATAGAAAAGTAAAAATTAATAAAATTATGTAGTCATGATAACAATCTATTTAGAGAAGAACGTGAATTTATTGAGAGAAGGGGAGGGATATAAAGTCGATGTGAAAAACTTAAAAATAAAAATGCTTAAAATATTATATAGGTATAAAGAGGTAGTACTGCTATTAAGGAATTTAAGTCTTAGAGGTTTTGAATTGAGTAATAAATTTGTGGATTAAATGTACACAATGGGGGGATAGGGTCTAATAGTCAACTATGGGTTTAGCTGAGGATGTGCAGGACAAGAATTAAGTCACATAAAGAAGAATGAAAGAGAGGAGAAGGTGAAAAGGATAAGAAAGGAAGAAAAAAAAAGATTAGAAGTTCAATAGAGCTAAACAAAAAACAAAAAGATAATTAAAAAAGAAAAAAGAGAGAAAGAAAACCAAAAAAGAAAGAAAAACGCACACTCACGTATCCCTAAAATAAAAATTGTTAGAGGAAAAAAAAGTTTCTGGAAAACAATTTTTTTTCAAAAAAGGCAGAAATTAAAGATTAAAAAAAGTTTTAGAAAAGAAAAAAAAAATTATATAAGGTACCAAAAATAAAAAATAAAAAAAAGAAGAAGAAGAAAAAGAAGAAAAAAAAAAGAAGTTCTTTGATTTTTTTGGGAGGAGTGGGAAAAAATCCTGCATCTCCCTTGTGTCTGTAACCAGCCTGTTGTTGGAGTCTCTGGTCTGCTTGTGGTCCTGTGGCTTGTTTGGTTTCTTAAGTCAGTTTGTTCGAACAGGCAGAAAAATACTCTGCTTTACCCAGGATTTGGCCATCCTCCTCCCAGGCTAGTTCATGGGGAGGCAGATCTGCTTTGAGTATCACAAAAGAGGGGGATGCAGTGATGAGGCTAGGTTCTGGATAGAGTTGAGGCCTTTCAACAGACAGTAGCTTTTCCTGGGGGCTAGTGTGTGAAAAATTCACAGAGCCCAGCCTGGAGCCATTCTCAGGGTTTCTGTTTACTGATTTTAAATTGATTGTCGAGGCTGCTAGAGGGAGGGGCAGCCTCTGGCTCTGATTACTCAGTGAAGAAAGCCACTCCTAGGGCTGGCGCCCAAGCTGGGTAACTTTTCTCTGGGTGGAGCTGAGTCTGGCAGGTCGCGCCACCCTTAAGTTCTTGTGACCTGCTAAATGAGTCGTTTTATTCCAAGGCCGAGTTGGAGCTAGCAGCTCCACCGAGCTTTGTCGGTATCCAAGATGGAGATCACCAGTACTGGGTGGGGAGGGGTGGCCTTCCCTCCTCTGCTTCCTGAGGAGGAGTGAGGATGTCAGGCTTCTACTCACGCCGAGTCTTGGTTGCTGGGTCGTCTCTGGTCTGGGAACTGCAGGATGAAGATGTCTGCTCCTTGTTGGTTCTTGCTGGTGTTGAGTAGAATCCGCTCGCCCACTTTGTCTGGCTCTTCGTCCCAGGCTCTCTGTGGCCCAGGTATAGCTCCTGTGCTTGTCTGCCGTCGCCACAGCTGCTGCCGCCACGGCGGCTGCTGGCAAAAGCTCAGAAGTGTCTCCTTGCCTGGGTTTCCCCTCTCTGGTCTAACTCTCTGTCCTGTGATGGCACACTTGGTGTAACTCTCTGGCTTAGGACTGTTCACTGGAACGCTAAAACTGCTTTCTATGCCAGAGCTTACTTAGACTCCATCTTCTCCTCTGCCATCTTCCCGGAACCCCATACCATGTGAATTTCTATGTGCACATTGTGAGTTCAGAGTAAGGAAATGTCAATTTTCATATCCAAATATACATATACTTCCCTATGGAGAACAAACAGTACTTCATATTTCCCTGTAGTTGCTTTCCTATGAGTATTTTCCTTTTCATTATTTCTTATATTTGTAGAGCCTAATAAGTGTATAAGAAAAGTGCATTGAATTTGATCCATAATAAAAATTGTACATCACCTTATCTATTTTATAGAAATGGGCCTGAAACTTTTGATGGGTTTTTGAACCAAAAATCTGAAATATATTCCGTACTATGCAAGATTCTCTTCCATCTCAATGATTTTCATGTTTAATCTCATCTTTAAAAGGACACTGTGACTTCTTTCCTATGCCCTGGTGTGGAAAAATCCAGTTTTAGTATGTAAACACATAATATCATCCAAAATACAGTCTTTGGAAAACATGATCTTTGTGAAGTAACCATACTTTTCTGCCGAGATTTGACACTTCAGAAAATCACAGTTTCCTTTCTGGTGACTGTGATTGTGACTTCTATTCCCAACAGTTTCATGTGGATCCTATGCTTAAATGTTTTCTGGATCTACTTCATGGCTACTAGACACTGTTTTACTGAAATTTACTACCTATTCAACAACATTCCCAATCTCAAATTTTGATTCTCATGTTTCACAATGATTCCTTTGTGGTACATATCTTGTGTAAGAAGCAGTTATCAGAATGATTCATCCTATTGATCTTATAATCTTAGTAGAGACAAAAAATGTAGAATGGCAAATCCTCCTTTAGGTGAGGGTAAATTTTTAATAGGTGTTTGATATTTGTAAAAGGTTATATGGAAATGGTTGATTAAGACATCCATAATTTAGAAACTTTTGCAAATTTGGTCAAATTTGTCACGATATATTTTCCTCTAGTTTGTCTATAATTAAGAAAAAAAATGACTGAAAACTATGGAATTTGTTGAGTTCAAAGTTATACATTTGTATACCTTGCTATAACTGACCCTAATCTGTGAAGTAGAGAAATCAATGTATGTCATATCATGTGTGAGTAGGTACAAGATTTAGAGATGAATATGTTCTACCTGTTTGCTGTTCATTTCATTTAAGAAATCCCAACATTTAAGACATCTCATTTTATATATTTACTCAGGATTATTCCCCGAGTATTTTTCTTCCCACATTACCGCTGATATTGGCCTGCCTATCACAATAGAAGAAGGTACAAATGTTTTTAGAAATTATTTACCTGGTTGAGTTCACCTTATTTTCTTCATTGATTGAATCACAGATGGTATCAACACATGAGTAGACATTATAGGGTAGATAGCATTACTCCTGATCGACTCTGAAACTTTAGACATTTTGATCATTTTAACTTTGAGTTTTTATACGACAGATGATACGTAAGAAAGAATATAAATTATGACCCTTTTCTTTATTGAATTGTAAAAATGCAGGAAAATCATGAGCCCCCATGGATGTACACTCTCAGAAGATAATACAGGGTAACAATGTCAATTGACTCAAACAGTAATTATTTAACTAGAATGAATATTTTCAATAAAGAAATGAGAACAACTATCTGAAGGGAAGTGAGAGTACATCAGAAGGTAATTTCCACAGTAATATTCTTTGTTCTATTTGAATGTTCATTCTCCTAAGAGTGATTCCTAAGGAATTGTATTGTTATTAATGTGAAAAACAGTGAAGATTCCCAAATATATTACTTCTTCTTCCAATGTATTTTTTTCATTTTCAGAAGAATCTGTGGATCCTGAGAGGTTATTGCAGTGTCGCTATGATACAAATCATAAAATCAGGTCGTGTAAGTTCCCATACTATCTCATAAAAGCTAATGTTTCAGTATAAAATGGGCACTGGACACTGTTCTACTGAAATTTACTACCTATAGAACAAAATTCCCAATCTCAAATTTTGATTCTCATAACTCAAAATGAATCCTTTGCTTTCTGGTACATGACTTTAATAAGAAACAGTTATCTTCTCTAAGAAGCAGTCTAAACTGTTGGTTCTTCATACAGTCTTCAGTTCATGCATAAATTAGGGTTTCTTTTTAAGTTTAAATTGCAAAACTATGTGAATGATGGGAGAGAGTGTGTGGGAAGACATGTCAAGTAGATACTTTTCATTTCTATTGAAATCTCAGGAAAATGTAATGGAAACCATGACAGTGTAAGTTCAACTTGTGTATTTGCAGAGCAGAGACTATGGAAGATGTTTTGTGTTGGACAATATTTTAAACTGTGTTTGCCAGATTTCACAAACTTTGGAGGTGGTTTCCTTTTATTCAACATTGCCTAATAGCTCAAATGTAATTTATGATGTTGTTAAAAATTCAATTCTAAAATGTTAAAACATTCACTCTAATATCATATGATCTGAATTCAGCTTGAATCATTTAGGCTCCAGGCTGTGATTTTTAGCTGATTATCATGGAGAGATTCATTGTTTCTATGTCTAGGGTATTGATTACAAAATTGCTCTTAGTTTGATTAAAACCTCAAGATATTTGAAGGTTAATAGAACTATGTGTAGAAAATGAATTTTTCCTAAGTTATTACTGTTACAGTAAGTTTTAGAGGTGTAGGACAGACACAGTTTTGGGAGACATCTTTTTAAAAAAAAGAAGACCCAGCATTGGGATGTTTTTAAATATCCTTTTCTATCACCTTTGTATACATTCATCGATTTTATAAAACTAAATATTATTTGAGTAAACACAGACCCAAATGCTGAATATATGGTTCTTCATGTATGAAATCATATCATCGAAATAGTTTAAGATCTGAGTATCATTTTTTGATAGAGCCTTGACAAATTGTTCATAGAGACTCTTATATGATCTATCAAATGAGAAAAGAAGAATTGCTCTGGTTAATTAACCAGCCTATCAAGCCATCCCTCAACCACCCAATCAACCCATCACCCAAATAACCTAAGCTCCAACCATTCGACCAACCAATCTTTTCTTACCCTTCCTACTTCCCCCAACCTCCCTCCTCTCCCTCTCCATCTGGGCATTGTGATCGTGGCACATCCTGCTGCCACTGGACTCTTCTGGGTGAAGTGATTGCAGTATGGCTCTTAACATTTCCCAGATGGTCATGCAGTGGGAGTACATGGTCCTGTTGAGGATGATGGAAGGGAAGTAGGATGAAGAGGACAAGGAGGAGGAAGGCAGCTGTCCACCTAATCACTCCCCGCTTCTGTATCCTACCTATGGCACTGAGGATGTCAGACAAGGCCGTGAGCACATTGTAGAGAAATAACCAACAAACCCTGATCACAAGCAGCCTCTATTTCACCTTCAAGCTCCTTATTATTTGTTTAATTTCGTTCCCAGCCATGCTCCCTTTCCCCCAGACCCAGAAAGATTCCAGGCTGCATCAAGCACGGGCTAGCCTAGAAGTATTAAAGCAAAATAGCATGGAGTCGAACTTGTGATCATTTAGCCTTTAAATTCCCCACTACAAACACAGGGCTGGGAAATCAGGAATTTTCCAGATAACTAGGCCCCTCAACTCCAATGTCAGAATCAAGTTCTCTGGACAACCACAAGGCAAGCGGTCCCATAAAGGGAAAACAAGTCAGTTCAGACAACCCCAGCCTAGAGGGACATGTGAGGGCTGTGAATCAAAGAGCTCCCTCAACAGTATGCCATGATCACATTTGCTCCCTCTTTCCTTATTTCCCTTCTTCCTTACTTCCATCTTACCCTTCTTCTTATCCGCCTTTATTTCTTCCTTCTTTTCTACCTCCCTCTCATTTTTTATTCACTCTTTCATTCCCACTTGCCTCCATGTTCTCTTGCTTCCTTCTTTTTTCTACCACTTTCCCTCCTTCCTTCCCCCTTTCCTTTTTCTTCCTTCATTTCTTCCTGCCATCTTTCCTTCTTTACTTCTTCCTTCTTCTCTCCTCCCTCCTTTAATTCCCTTGTTCCTTCCTGTCTTCCCTCTTCCCTTCCCCTTTTTCTTTGCCTTCTTGCTTCCTCCCTCTCTTCATTCCATCCTCTCCCCCTTGCAGTTCCATTCTTCCTTCTTCTGCCCTCCATTTGTTTCTTCTTTCTTCTAACCTTTCCTTCTTCTTTCACACTTCCATCCTTTCTTTCTCCCTTCTTTCCTTCCTCCCCCTTTAATAAACTCCACCTCCCTTCCTTCCTCTGTCCCTTTTATTTCCCTTTGTATTTCCTGCCTTCCTGCCCTCATTTCCTTCCTCCTTGCACCCTCCTTCCTCCTAGCCTCGGCCCTCTTGCCTTTCGTCGTCCATCTTTAACTCCCCCTTTGCTGCCTCCTTCCTTGCTTTTCTTTTCCCTTCCACCATTCTTCCTTCCCAAACTCCTTGCTCCCATCCTTCCTTCATTCCCTCCCATTTTGACCTTCCAAACTCCTTCCTTGCCCTCCATCCTTTCTTTCTTCATCTTCCTTTTCCTCATCTCTCCTTTTCTTTCCTCCCTATCCTTCTTTTACTTCCTTTCTTCTTCTTGACTGAGTTTTTCTTCCCCTCTATCTGAAGCTCCATCCCATCTTAAGGAAAAGACAGACTATCCAGCTATGCCTACGCCCAATATAGAAGGGAACATACAAGAATAAACGTGTCCTGCCCCCATCGGCCTCCTCTATGCACTCAGCTTTTCCAATTGAGGAACCTGGATGCCCCAAGCAAGATGAAAATCCTTAGGTAAACTCTTCTAAATAAACACACTAACAACAATCATGTTGAAGCTGTACTGCACAGAGAACAGGAAGACATTGATGTAGTGGGGAGAGGGGGAAGAAGACGAGAAGGAGGACAAAAAAGAAGCAATGAAAGAAGGAGATTCTTCCACTTCACAAAGAGCGTGTTGCCAGACTCCATGGTCTTGAGAAAGAACAAACAGGTAAACCACAACAACAGAACAAAACATGTGGAGTTCTGGGGGAGCTGATTGATCTTCCCACACGTGGGTAGTCCAGCCTCTATACATGGGGAAGGGGGCTTGTTAAGTGTACCAGGACAAGATCTGGGGTCAATTTAAATCCCCCAACCCAAACTCAGAGCAAAAGAAGCTGGAATGGTTGAAAAACCGGGCCTGGTTCAAGACACTTCTCTCTGCCCTGTGTGTGTGCACACTCGTGCACCTTTATGCCTGTGTGTGGTTTATCCATTGGCCCTTCCTCTTTTACTTTTTTTTAAAATAAATATTCAGATCTCCAATTTTAATCACCCCAAATCAACAAGAGATTAATGATATCAAAATAATACTATGTTGAAACCTATGATTTTTGCATTTATCAACCAAATTATATGATGTTTTAATTGAACAGGTAATAATTTTATCTCACTGAGTTTTGGCGGTATCTAGTGAATGTATTTCTCGAGAAAACTTTAATCTCTTTTTAGGTTGATTTTTATAGTATCTTTAAAATCTTTTTGTATCATTCGTGTTCAGATTTATCAATACAAAACTGGTCATTTATTTGGTATAATTAGTATATGTCTATGTTAATTTTTATCAGATGGGCAGAAAAGCTGAAAAATATGTGGATTGGTATAGATAGATTGATAGATGGATAGACAGATATTAAATTACAATATAAAGTGATGTTATGCTTAATATAATTTTTGCAATTCTTCTCATTTCCTAACAAGTGCAGAAATGTCCTTCTTTCCCATGGAGGAATAGAATTCCACACATATACTCAAAATCTCTTGTTCTATTCAACTACTGAGGGGCATCTGGGTTGGTTCCATATCCTTAAGTATTGTAAATAATTCTGCAATGAACCTAGTTAGCTTTAGTGTAACTTTGTTTGTGATCACCTGGTTAAATGACCCAAAGAGGGATTGCTGGGTCATAAGGGAGCTCTATATGGAGTCTTTTGTCTACATCTTTTACATATACTCTTCTAATTTGGGGAGGCAAAGGGAAATAACAAAATGCTGGAAGAACGATAAAGGATCACACATAGTAAAAATGAGATGTACAAGACGCTATGTAGAAAATGAATTTACAACTTGTAATGGAGAGGTGATTTGGGAACAGAGGAAGGGATGGTAGGGGAAAAACAAAGAGGTAACAATGCTCGATAAGAAATGTACTCATTACATTACTCATGTAACTGTAACCCCTCTGTACACTACTTTTATAAAACGATTTTAGAAAATCATTTTATAAAGTGTTGGTAAGTGTAAAATATTAATATCACCTGTTCAAGTTAATATTGCAGCAATTCAACAGTACAATAATAGGAGTTCCTGAACACTGATTCCTGTTAAAAATCATTTTGAAATTGTATCTTCAAAACTTTAGTGGAAGGGAACATAAGTATATTTGAACACTGTAGGGGTTAGAGAACTTTGTGGTTATCATAAACGCATGATAATAAGAGAGGAGTGTTGGCAGGAGTCAGATTAATAGATGATTTATTCTATTGCAAGGTGCCATAATTGTTTTTGCAACCGAGGAGTCAAACTTTGAAACAAGATGACACCGTGTCAAACCAAATACTTCAGAACAATGCTTATGAGAGAATTCCACAAAGAAATTAGCACAAACATGGACGTGATTCATCGTAAAGAAGCAAATCAACGATTTAAAAAATATTGGAATAAAAACGAAAATATTAATTAGGACACTATATTTTCATACAATATCTCAACACAAATATCTAAACTATTGTTATTTCCCTTCTAAAAGAATTATAACTTAAGCTGCTAATTATGCTCAGTATGAGGTTAAATTATTTGAATATTCATGGCGGCACATGAAACGATTGCCTATTTTATAATTGGGAAGTATATAAATTACATATATATATATATGAATATGTGTATATTACATATATATATATACCCAGATTTTTAGTATATGTACTATCAAGTGTCTTCCATGACTGACTTACTTAGCTTAGATACTTACCAATGTACAAAGGAATCTAGGAATATTGAGACACCAACATGGAATTTGGAATTCTGTCGAGAACAGAAAATTTATAGGACTGTTCGGTCCCACAATGAAAATGACAAGAGTTACAAAGAATTTCCAAGTCAGATAGAAAGGAATCTGCTTTTTTCTAATGTGACAGGGAGTCAAGAATCTTGATAATTGAAACCAGTGAATGATTGTGCCTAATTGGAGAACATTCAAACAAACCAATTGTGGGATTGAAGGGCATGCAAGCAAAAAAGCGGGTCTCTCAGGTATACCTTGGACATAGCCAAGTAACCATTAATTAACATGCCCAAGTCGTTCGATGAAGATAGAAACCTGAGCAAATGATTTTTCCAAACTTCTAAGTATAAGGGGACTTATTAAAACATTTGCATTTACCTTGGAATAATATGTACATTTCATTTATTATTGTTGTTCAACATAATAAAATATAAGACAAGAATAATGATAGTGATGCCATCCATTTCATTATTTATTATTCCCATCCAATTATTTTATTCAGAGAAGTTTTTCTTTTCGTTTTTGGTCAGTCATTGGCATTGAATACTGGGCCTGATTTTGCTGTCAGTCAGCTCTTCAACAAAAGGTGAGCACTCTACCCCTTGAGCTACCATGCCACAACTGGTTTTCTGGTGTTTTTGTTGTTGTTGTTGTTGTTGTTGGAGATAAGAATTTCAAGGTGTTTCCTGCCCGGGCTGGCTGCAAAACATAATCCTCAGATCTCAGCCTCCTCAGTAGATAGGATTATAAGCTTGAGCCACCTGTGCCCGGCCAGAGACATTTTTTGACCACATCATTTTTCAGCATTTTCTCGATATGTGTTATGTGTTATCTCATTTTGTAAACCAAAAGTGATATTTATCTGATAAGAATAAAAGCATCATTCGAGAATTTTACTGTGTATTGCTAAAATGTTCACAGAAGATTATTCTGTACCTCTGGACTGTAATTCAAGACTTCACAAAACCATCGCTGATGAATCTGTTTTCAACATGTATGTCACCAGTTGCTCATATTTATGCACTCCACTACTAAAATTTTATACTTCATTTGGCATTTCTGGTCCAACACATTGCTATTACTTAATGGAATAGCTTTTGAAGTATATATTAGGAAGATCTCTCTTGCAAAAAATACTTATTATTGGTTAGGAATCCTATGCAATCAGTTGCGTTGATATATTTTACTGCAGAAGAGGAAGTTCCATATGTGAGCATTTTCTTCACATGTATGAGAGGTGTTAAAATGTGATGGTTTCTGATTTGGGAAACATTATATCACCAGGATTTCTCTTGGTTTGCAATTTCAAATGGGTATTGAAATTCCTAAAGAAGTATTTCCACAAAAAATATTCAACATTGATTTGCCAATGTTGGTTTAGATCGTGTTGACTTAGAGAAAGCTGTACCTTTTCTGCGCTTTTAGGACTGTAAAGAAAAGACAATCATTTCCACATCTGTACATATACTACAAGCCCATCAATATAAATACGTAGGTGGTAATTTATGAGAATTGAGAATACTCTTCTTTTTAATGGAGTCCTATTTTCAAGGTAATGTACACAGCGATTACATTTACATATATATTCTGTGAGTGAGCACTTTTCTGATCATATGTCTTTACCCAATGTTCTTTTCTACTATATTTTCTTCTGCGTTGAGCCTCTATCTCCTCCCAACAGTTGCAAAATTTATTTCCAAACGTGTTGTTTGGTTGGGATTGTTCTTCTTTGGTTTGCCTATGTCCTTTTCACAGGTGCCTAACTTTCATTAATTTAATGTAATACACAAGGTACCAAAATTGTAATGCCAGTAAAAAGAAATAGCTACACAGAGTAAATTAAAAACAAACAGAAAGAGAAACCTGTTGATTTTTAATCTCAGAGTTCAGTTTATTTAGCTTAAACTTCTATTGTCATATGTATATTAATGTGAAGCTATTTGGATCTATTTCTAAAACTAAAATGGATATATACCAACTTTTACAAATAAGAGAAACCATGGGGTTTAAGTTTGTTTGGGTCTGGCCTACTTCCCTTCATAAGATTGTTTCTGAGTTTTTTCATTCCTTACAATTGGTATAATTTAATTCTTTCTTATGGAAACCTAGAAATCCATTGTGTATATACTCCATATTTTCTTGATCCACTAATCTTCTGTAAAGCATCTGGGGTGTTTACTATTTTCCTATGGCAAGTATTGTTACAATGAACATGACTTTACCATTCTAATTGCATGTGGGGAATCTCAATGTTGACTTCATTTGCCTTGAGAGATGTTCAGCATTTCTTCATATGTCCTTTGGCTATTCTCATTTCCTCCTCAGTGAAATCTCTCTTTAAATATTTATCCTTCTTATCAGAAGTGGCTTTATTGTTTGGAATGTTGAAGAGGGATTTAAATTTTTGAATTTTCAATATACTTCAGGTATAAAAACGTTGGCTGTTTCATGCCTAGTTTCATAGCTACTCCCAGTCTTTGGAATTCTGTTTACCTTCTTAAATACCCTGTGCCAAGAAGAACCTGCCATGCAGGTTGAAGCAATGCCATTTTCAACCTTTCTTTGTTATTTTTATATGTCTATAATAAGGAAGGTTCAACCTGCTCTAAGAAGCCCTAGTATTTCTCATATTCTTTTCATTCAGAGCATATTCTTTAACCTTGAGGTCTTTGATTCATTTGGATTTGATTCTGACACAGTGTGTTATATAAGGATGTAACTATAATTTTTATAATAGTTAACCAATTTTGCCTGCATTGTTTCCTGAATATTGCTTGTTCATTTTCCTGTATTTTTCAGGCTTCAGTTTTAACTTACCCAGTGAAGACACATACATTTTCTTTGACAAGTGACACTTAAAATATAAGTAAACTTGTTTCCTTTATTGTAATATGTAGTAAAAGTTTCATCCTAGAAGAAGATTGCAATAGCTTAATAACTAGGTACATACCAATATACCAGATTAGGATAAGCAAAATGAATTCCAAAATATGGAAAAAGTGGCTATTATCACTGTTGGTATTTTTCTTCAAGTACTATGAACAACTATTTTTTCTTAGTTTTCAAACTTTAATTTCCATAGATTTTCTCCCTAGTAGTTGCACTATTTGATTCTGGTAGCCTGTGGCTGCATTGCCATGTCTTCTGTAGGTCAATGTTGATAAACTATTTTGACATGAAAAAAATAGAAATACTGTCACAGGACCTAATTAATATGAGTAAGTACTAAATTCACTTGAAGTCCTGTTTGAGATATGAAGTTTTCTCAATATGTATTCAAATAGACTTTAAATTTAAATCTTAGTAAAGTTTGTAGAATTAATCCTGTGCTACTAATAGGTGCATAGCATATTACGGGTTAGCATCCATATTCACAGAATTATGCAGAAGAACTCAAAAAAATTAATAAAATTTTATTTTCAAATATACATTTTGTTTAGTAAATATCATACAGCATTTCTACATTGTGGATCACAGTTTAAATTCTACTGGAAAATTCTCAGGAAGCTATTGAAAAATGTATAGTCAAAAAAGCTCATGTGCCGAGATAGTAATTTTCGAAGTTGTACTTTGGTAGTTATCTGCATGCAATTAATAACTGTTAGGAAATAATGCTAAAAAGCTTCGTAGCATAGATATAGGTTTATATTTGGGGAGTTGATGGCATATTGGCCAGAAATTTAGAGACTTGTGTTATAATTTTTTGATAGAAACAATACTGCCATTCAGAAAGTAGTGTCCTGGCATTTCTATCAAAGCTACAGAATATGACGTGAGAATAAACCTGTAGGAAGGCAACAGCTGTTATTCAGTAAAGCTCTGAAAATGAGTAATGTTGACAAGGGAGAATAAAAGGAAACATGTAAACAGTTAAGTGGGGAGATTAAGTTGTCTGCTATTTATCTAAAGTTAACTAGCTTGGTCAAAGACAACGGGAAGCTCTTCCATGACATACACATTACATTTGCATTGGTCAATTCCATTGTGTCTTCTGTGCGGGACCCTAATTACTGTTGTACTGAAATAACTATTTTCCAGTTCATGATCTCAGATTTTTTATAACCAGGCTAGCCAATATCAAGGAAAAAGCTTTTTTCTGGCCAAAAGACCGAAGCGAAGATTTCCATGTCTGATAGCTTTGATATGGTGACAAAATTCACTGGAATTCTAGGCTTCAGTAGAAGGGTGCTGCTGAAGTTTTCTAAGGCTCTAACTCATCTGAACTGTGATGATAGTGTTTATACCTACAAAGAAGTGCTTTCCCATTGCTCTTGTTTCAATAGTTTGTTCTAGAGAAGTAATTATTCTTTTTTTTATAATTTTTATTCTTATTTTTTGTGAACATACTGTACAGAGGGGTTAAAATTACATGGACAAGATAATGAGTACATTTCTTATCAAGCATTGCAGCCTCCTCCTTTGTTTACCCTTCACATCACTTCCCAGTCTCCTCCCTCCCCCACCTAATCCTCCCCCCCCACCAAAGTTGTAAAGTTCGTTTTTGACATGACAACTTGTACTTCTCATTGTTGCAACAGGTCTGTACCTTAAACGACTTGTTTTTTCCCCATTTCCTCCACAAATTATACTGACATCAAATATAGTGAAAGCAGGGGATATACTGTGGGAGAGGGACATACAAAGCAACAAACAAATAATCTTATAAATGCGTTAGAATCAAATGCATGAAAGAAAAAAATTAAAATACATATCTAAGGGTTCATTTTCCTAACATCATATTATCTGAACTTTTCTGCTTGACTCATACACATACTAGATATTGCAAATAAGGGAAACCATGGGACCTATGTTTCTATGGGCTTGGCTTACTTCACTTAATATAATTTTTTCCAAGTCTTTCCATTTCCTAACAAATGGGGCAATGTCATTCTTTCTGATGGAGGCATAGAATTTCATTGTGTATATATATCATATTTTCTTGATCCATTCACTTACTGAGTGGCATCTGGGTTGATTCCATATCTTAGCTATGGTAAATAATGCTGCAATAAACATAGTTGTGGGCTGGGAAGGTGGCTCAGTGGTAGAGCGCTTGCCTTGCATGCCTCAGGCCCTGGGTTCGATTCCTCAGCACCACATAAGCAAAAAGAAAAAAGCCGGGAGTGGTGTTGTGACTCAAGTGGTAGAGCACTAGCCTTGAGCTGAAGAGCTTAGGGACAGTGCCCAGGCCCAGAGTTCAGGCCCTACGACCAGACCCAAAAAAATAAAAATAAAAATAAACATAGTTGTGCTGGTAGCTTTAGTGTGGTCTTGTTTGTATAAACATTTGGGTAAATGTCCAAAAGTGGGATTGCTGGGTCATAGAGGAGCTCTATGTGAAGTCGTTTGAGGAACCTCCATACCGCTTTCCAAAGTGGTTGAACAAGTTTACACTACCACCAACAATGAAATAAGGTTCCCTTCTCTCCACATCCCCTCCAGCATCTGTTGTTGTTAGAAGTCTTGATTTTTGCCATTCTAACTGGAGTGAGGTGGTATCTTAATGTTTTTTTTTTTATTTTCATTTCTTTTATGGCTAGGGAGGTTGAGCATTTCTTCATGTGTCTATTGGCCATCCTTCTTTCTTCTTCAGAGAATTTCTCTTCAAGTCTTTAGCCCACTTATTAATTGGGCAGTTGTTTCTTTGAGGATTTGTTGTTGGGGATTTAATTTTTTGAGTTCCAAGTATATTTTAGATAAGAGACCCTTGTCTGTTGTATGGCTAGTGAGGATCTTCTCCCAATCTATGGGCTTTCTATTGATCTTGCTAGCTATGTCCTTTGCCATGCAGAATCTCTGCAGCTTCATGCAATCCCATTTGTCCAACCTTTCTTTGATTTGTTGTGTTTCCGGGTCTCTATTAAGAAAATTTCGGCCTGAGCCAAGGAGATCTAAGGTTTCTCCTATTCCATCCTGTAATGTTTTCAGAGTGTCTGCTTTGACTTCGAGGTCTTTGATCCACTTGGAGTTGATTCTGGTGCAGGGTGATATATAAGGAACTAGCTTTAGTTTTCTACAAGTAGTTAACCAATTTTTCCAGCACCATTTACTGAAGAGGCTGTCTTTCTTCCAGTCTATTGTTTTAGCTCCCTTATCAAAGATTAGATGGCTATAGGTCTGTAGGTTCATTTCTGGGTTTTCAATTCTATTCCATTGGTCCTGAGGTCTGTTCTTATGCCAGTACCAAGCTGTTTAGAATCCTATGGCTTTATAGTAGAGTTTGAAATTTGGTATTGGTATTCCTCCAGCAGTGTTCTTTCCATTCAGGAGCGTTTTAGCTATTCGGGGTCTTTTATTGTTCCATATAAATATTTGGATTGCCTCTTCTATTTCCTTGAAGAATGAGGTTGGAATTTTGATAGGTATTGCATTGAATTTGTAGATAGCCTTGGGAAGTATTGCCATTTTCACGATGTTAATCGTTTCAATCCAGGAGCATGGGAGTTTTTGCCATTTTCTAAGTTCTGTTTTGATTTCCTTTTCAAGATTTTAAAGTTTTCACCATAGAGGTCCTTCACTTCTTTGGTTAAGTTAATTCCTAGGTATTTTATTTTTTGTGGGGCTATTACTAATGGTGTTGCTTTCCTAATTTCAGCCACACTTTTCTCATTGTTGGCATACAGAAAAGCCATTGATTTTGGGGGGTTAATTTTATACCCTGCTGCTTTACTAATGTTTTGAATCAGCTTGAGTAATTTGGGAGTGGAGTCTATGGGATTCTTTAAATACAAGATCATGTCATCTGCAAAGAGGGAGAGTTTTATTTCTTCTTTCCCTGTTTGGATCCCCTTTATGTCTGCATCTTGTCTTATTGCTGTAGGTAGGCATTCTAATACTAGATTGAAGAGAAGTGGAGAGAGTGGACATCCTTGTCTTGTTCCTGAGTAAAGAGGAAATGGCTTTAATTTTTCACCATTAAGTATAATGCTGGCTGTAGGTTTGTCATATACAGCCTTTATTGTATTGAGGAACGTTCTATGGATTCCTAATTATTCCAAAACCTTCATCATAAAGGGTGTTGGATCTTGTCAAATGCTTTTTCTGCATTTATTGAGATAATCATGTGGTTGTTACCCTTGCTACTGTTGATGTGATATATAATATTAATTGATTTGCATATATTTAACCAGCTTTGCATCCCTGAAATGAATCCTGTTTGATCGTGGTTTATGATTTTTTGGATGAATTGTTGAAGTCGATCGGCCAAAATTTTGTTGGGAAGTTTTGCATCAATGTTCATCAAAGAAATGGGTCTATAGTTCTCTTTCTTTGATGAGTCCCTGCCTGGTTTTGGGATGAGGGTTATGATGGCTTCATAGAATGTGTTTGGTAGTGAACTTTGTCTTTCAATTTCATTGAAGAGTTGGAGAAGTATTGGTATGAGCTCTGCTTTGAAGGCCTTGTAAAATTCCGCTGTAAATCTATCTGGACCTGGACTTTTCTTAGCTTAGAGTTCTCTTATTGCTGTTTCTATTTCAATGCTTGATATGGGCCTGTTAAGCTGGTTTAACTCATCTTGGTTTAGTTTTGACATGTCAATATTTGCTAGGAAAAGGTCCATTTCCATCAAGTTCTCAAACTTATTAGCATAAAGTATTCACTTATCATGTTCTGAATCTTGGTTGTTTCTGTGGTGATGTTTTTATTCTCATCTCTGAGTTTATTTATTTGGGTGTGTTGAAGTTATTTCTTGCATTCTCTCAGACAACAAGGGAATAAAATTAGAACTCAACACCAAAAGCCACAAAGAAAATCCTGTAACACATGGAAGAGGAACAACACACTGCTGAATCATGAGTGGGTCATGGAAGACATTAGAAACGAAATTCAAATATTCATGATATTCAACAATAATGAACACACATATTACCACCTCTGCTGGGACACAGCAAAGGCAGTTATCAGAAGCAATTTTATAGCTCTGAGCTCCTACATCAACAAATTGGAGAGATCTGAAACCAACAATTTAGTGAGACATCTGATCCTCCTTGAAAAAGAGCAGCAGGATAAACCCCAATCCAGTAGATGGAAAGAAATAATTAAAATTAAATCAGAATTAATTGAATTAGAATTCAAAAACACCAGAGAAAGAATCAACAAAACAAAGAGTTGGTTCTACGAAAAATTAACAAAATTGACAGACCCTTAGCAAATCTTATCAGAAAAAGAAGGAAACTCACCCAAATAAATGAACTAGCCATTCAACGGACAGAGGTCTCATATCTAAAATATACCTGGAACTCAAAAATTAAATCCCTCAACAACAAATAATCAAAGAAACTACTGCCCAATAAGTAAATGGGCTAAAGGCTTAAAGAGAAACTCTGAAGACGAAAGAAGAATGGCCAATAGACACATGAAATAATGTTCAACCTCTCTAGCCATAGAAAAAATGCAAATCAAAACAACATTGAGCTACCAATTCTCCCTAGGTAGAACGGCTATAATCAAGAACTCGAATAACAACAGATGCTTAAAGGGATGTGGACAGAAGGGAACCTTACTGCATTGCTGGTGGGAGTGTAAACTTGTTCATCCACTTTGGAAAGCAGTATGGAGTTTCCTCAAAAGGCTCCACATAGAGCTTCCCTATTGACTCAGCAATCCCACTTTTGGGCATTTACCCAAATGTTCACATATAAGGCGACACTAAAGCTACCAACACGACTATATTTATTGCAGCATTATTTACCATAGCTAAGATATGGAACCAAACCAGATGCCCCTCAGTAGATGAATGGATCAAGAAAATGTGGTATATATACACAATGAAATTCTATGCCTCCATCAGAAAGAATGACATTGCCCCCTTTGTTAGGCAATGGAAAAGCTTGGAAAAAATTATTTTAAATGAAGTAAGCCAAGACCAAAGGAACATAGGTCCCATGGTTTCCCTTATTTGAAATAACTAGTATATGTCTGAGTCAAGCAGTAAAGGTCAGGTAAGTTGATGTTAGGGAAATGAACCCTAAGTTATGTATTCAAAAGTTTTGTCCTTTTTTGTGTTTTTTTTTCTCTCGTGCAATTGTTTCTAGCACATTTATATTATTATTTCTTTGTTGCTTTGAATGTTCCTCCCTCACAGTATCTCGCTTTCTCTATATTTGATATCGATATAATTTGTGGAGGGGAAGGGGAAAAACAAATCGTTTTAAAATGGTTACATGTGTACCCATTGCAACAATGTGATGAACAAGTTGTTATGTCGAAAAATGAACTTTACAACTTTGGTGCTTGGGGGAAGGGTGGGGGTGTGGGTAATGGGGAATATTGGGTTGGGGGGCCAGGGGAGGATGGGAAGTGATGGGAAGGGGAAACAAAGGAGGAGGCTACAATGCTTGATAATTGTATTTGTAACTCCTCTGTACAGTATATTCACAATTAAAAAAAGAAAAAAAAGAATATTAAAATAAAAAATAAAAACCCAGTCACAACGAATCAAAGGAGGGCTGAATATATGGGACTGCATTCAATGAGAGAACTTCTGATTGGCAATAGTCATAGGCAGGAAGATAAATAGAAGTACAAAACCCAGTTTGGGAGACCATGTATTGAAGAGCTAACAATACAACATGCAAGGGCCCCAGAGCTCACAAAATTAAATCAACACAAAATCAAGAAACAACGAGCCCAGTAATATGAAGTCTAAAGTATACAAGGGATTTCTCTGGGTATGAAATAAGAATGACCAATACATACATGAAGAATGGTAATAATAGTAATGCAACTAACTCCCATGCACATAAAAAGGTTTACATTTATCAGCAGCATGAATTTCTATGCAGAAAAACTGCGAAGAAATATAAGGTTGTTTTAAGGCTTTAAGACACATGGGTATAGTGAAGCATCTTCTATTCTCTTTGGATAACTTTCTTTGAATTCTGGTAATATATTTGTTCAACCCAAAACCCCAGTACATTTTCTGGAATAAAATGGCTAACAAATATTCGATCCTCACAGTTGATGCTTTTTGAATATACACTTATTTTATTTGTCCTATTTGATGCGTCTTCTTTTGAATGTTATATTTTAATATTAATAGTCTCTTTTACATTTTCAATGTACAATCCTTTCTGTTAATGTAGTCTGTTATCTTGAATATGGCTCTCTCTCTCTCTCTCTCTCTCTCTCTCTCTCTCCACACACACACACACACACACACACACACACACACACACACATACATATACCTACTAAGGAAAAAATAATCAATGTTACTAGTAACAATGGATCATCCATTTTGTCTGCAAGTTTGAAACAATTTTCATGGAGAAAAGGAAAGCAAATGAAAACTACACTGAGATTCCTACTTACTCCTGTTAATATATGACACATTTTGACAAGAAATCATATCAGAAGCTGGCATGTATGTGACCAAATGGGAACATCACTAGTCTGAAGTATGATTGTCGACAAGTTTCAACCACCAAATGAAAACACTCTCGAATTCAGATATATTAAAAAGAGCTTTTCTATCATCCAGTAATCCCATTCCTTGGCACTGACCCAAAGGATCACATTGTAGAATACAATAAACGTACCAACATTACTATGGTCATTGTCTCATTATTTACCTCAGCTAAGGTATGGAACCAACCCTGGTACATTTTGGCACAATCCATATAACCCTGTCTCAAAATTTACATATTGTAAATTGTATTAAGATATCTGAGGCCAAATGGATTAGTTTGGGTAAAGATAATGAGGAAGTTATTAAAAAGACTTGTACTTAATGCTGAAAATTGAGAACTTTTTCTGTCTTTAAAAAAACAATAAGTAATTTTTGCCTATCATTGGGCCTGATCTGGCCCGGTGCAGTCTCTCAGTTCTTCAGCTCAAAGCTAGCGTTGTACCACTTGAGCCACAGAACCTCATTTTCAGCTTGTTCTGCTTCTGTGGTGCTAAGAAATCACAACCACAGTTTCATGCCTGCTTGGCAAGCACTCAACTACTGAGTCACCTTTACAGTCCCATATATCTATTGTTAAGGCCAACATAAAGAATTATACCAATGATTAATTATGCTGTTCACAGATTTTAGTATAGTTTCACAACCTAGTTTCTGATTGGAATATGTTAGTCATACACACAGGTGTGAATATGTGCACGTGTGAGAGTGCAGACACATACACACATTGCCCCACCAAAAACACACACTGAACAAATGAAGAGACTATGCATTGTGTTTCTAACTCAAGTTGCTCCAGAAAGGAATCCCACCTTGAAGAGTATTTTATTCAATCCTTTACATCCTCTTGTACCTTGAATATTTTACACTAAACTTCTTCAATTGAAGGAACATTGAAAAAAACAAAACATGATACACCTTGATTCCATTTGAGATGTTGTAAATTTTGTCCTAATAAAATGTGGCATATATTTAAAGCAATAAAAGCTTACTGCATTCCAAAAACAACGTATACTGATGCTGATTGTAAAACGTCCCTTTGAAAGAATTTTGATTTAGGTTGTGGCTGGGTTTCAGAGGAGTCATGGTGTAATTGGACAGTGTAGACAACCATTAGAAAAAATATTTCAGATCTCTCATTATTTTGTTTAATTATTTTTGCACCAAAGAACTTCTTTTGAAAATTATCATGCAACAGCCACTGTACATCTTTTGCTATGGGATATATAGATGCATATGAAATTCCAATGAGGTATCAAGTATCCTAATTATTTATTTCATACTGTAGGATGGATACATATACAAATTTAATCATCCTTATCATGGACAAAACTTAATACGATGAATGGAATGGAGTTTATCATATAGCAAATCATACATACATTTTTTTAATTGTTAGCAATTCCTAACATATTAAACTATGCACGTAAAGCTGAAATGGATGATTTTGACAAATAAATATCTGCAGGTATTTGTTTCTATAAGAACTACTTAAGAATAATTATCTATATACATACATATAAAATGATATACACACATTGTAAATTGGATAGCGTTAGTAGTGAAGATGAAAAACAATTCCTCTGATTGCATTCAGAATATATTTAAAATTGAAAAACAATTCCTCTGATTGCATTCAGAATATATTTAAAATGTATTTGAGGCAATGAGAAACACGTGAAAATCAGGGGTACAGTTTTCAAATGGCTGCCTTTCCAAAAAGGAATTCAATTAGGTCCTACTTATAAGTTTTTTGCTAAAATAATGCCAAATATATTTCTGTAGTTGGAAATAAATATTTCGAATATTTATGGGTAGATATAAAGGTATGAAATTGGAAAATGACAGACAAATATCCTCAAAGAATTATGTGCTATTCTCAACTTATTGATTCATAAAATGTTGCTAATTGCCAAATGAGAAAATGTAGAGTAATCCTCAGACATTATCTTCTTCCACAGTTTCCACGGTGTTTCTTCCATTGTTTCCATAATACAGTTCCACTTAGAATCTTTTTCTCACATTACAGAATTGAAAATACTATGTCCGTTTAAGATGATCGTGTGCAGTGTATATTTTCTCATTCAATGCCATTCTTTTATCATTTATATATTTTATTAATATAAGTTTCTTTTAATTTTGACATTGAAACAGCAGAATGAACTGGTTTGTGGCTGAAACCTCCTTTTTCTCTCCCCCGCCCCTCCCCACGGGGCAGAAACCTGGAGCACCCATCTATTGAAGGAAGAAACTTAGAAAGTCTGAGCCAGCTGCTCCCCCACACACCTGGACAAAGCCAAAGACAGGCTTAAGGGCAGGAGGAAGGATACAATCAAATACAGGCTGGTGATTTCCAGTAAGGTACAATTCTGAAAGTTGCTGTAGTTACAGAAGCTGGTAGCATTTACGTTTAAAAAAAGAAAAAGAAGAGGGAGGAGGAGGAGGAGGAGGAGGAGGAGGAGGAGGAGGAGGAGGAGGAGGAGGAGGAGGAGGAGGAGGAGGAGGAGGAGGAGGAGGAGGAGGAGGAGGAGGAGGAGGAGAAGAAGAAGAAGAAGAAGAAGAAGAAGAAGAAGAAGAAGAAGAAGAAGAAGAAGAAGAAGAAGAAGAAGAAGAAGAAGAAAGAAGAAGAAAAGAAGAAGAAGAAGAAAAGAAGAAGAAGAAGAAGAAGAAGAAGAAGAAGAAGAAGAAGAAGAAGAAGAAGAAGAAGAAGAAGAAGAAGAAGAAGAAGAAGAAGAAGAAGAAGAAGAAGAAGAAGAAGAGGAATAAGAAGAAGGTTACAAACAGTAGCTCTCCAGCCCCTCCTCTGATGCCAATTCATAACAAGCCATTTGTCACTCTGAGTGACATCTCAGAAGGGTCTCAAGGGAGTGGGCTCTTTTCACATAGTCTGGTTTCAGGAACCAGGATCGCCTAATGGTGGTAGAGGTTATTTATTCACTCTGATGCATCATTTCCTAAAAATTCATTTCCAACACTTTTACCAACAGTGGCTTACATAAAATCTGCACAGAAATGTCTCAAGTGATACTCCAGCCCCTACAAGTTGTATCAACATTTAAACATGTGTTAGGAACACATGGGGTATGTCCCAGTTCAAGGGGAGGGGGGGCAGGGGCTGTGAGAAGCACAGACAGGTCTTATTGGCAGAAATGACACAAGCCATGGACAAGTAACACCTGTCCACAGCGAGCAACATGATCTTCAGGGAAGACTCACCCCTTAGAGTGAAACTTATTTGTGGTGGGAGAAAAAAGAAAGGAGAAAAGTTTAGGAAATTAAAACAATCCAGTGGTTACTGGAAAATATCTTCCTTTTAAAAGAATTTTTTTTTTCAAACGCCAGGGGACATAGAAGCCATTTTCCTTCCAGATATCGATGGTTTAGATGCAGAACTTATATACAGATGTAGAGTACCACCAGCTGAAACTTCTGTTTCTTTCTTTTGGACATTTCTCCATAGGGGTTACAGACTGAGGAGAGGCCTCATGACTGAAGGGGACTGAGCCGATGGGGCAAGAGCCCCAACTTGTTCTTCAGCCCCGTAGATAGACCTCCTTGTGTATGGTCTGAGGGCGCCATTGCTGACGCCCTAGTTTGGTTGAATCCGGATTGACAAGATCGAAGAAGAGAATTTTTTTTTCTTTCTAAAGTGGAATAGCAGGAAGCTCCCTTGGAGCGAGTGTTTTGAGCAAACCACAGGTTTTGAATGCTATGAGTATGAATGGATTAACTACCTCAATCCTTACAATAAGATTGGAAGTGAGTGCCTGAGGATATGAATCTCAGCCAGGAGAAGAGAGTTAATTGAGGCTTGTGCAACAAAAAAGTATGTCTTGGGGATCTGGCAGGCCTGCCAGGATCTCCCCACCCACTGGTCAGGTTGGCAGGAGGGCTGGCTGTTAGGTCCCCCTTTTCTGCCTTCCTTGACATGGTTCATTCAACCCTTTTCCCTTCAGCTTGTCCCCTTGTCACTTGCTTCAGCTTTGTTGGACCAGATGGGGAGGAAAGGAATCTCTTCCTTGGACAGAGGAAGCTGGCTAGAAGTGAGCTCTGGGGGCTAGGCCTGGAATCTGCCACTCAGATCCCAAGTCAGGAAGCCTGAAGAAGCCAGAGCTGAGGCCTCTTCTACAGGGTTTCTTGGAGATTCTCTTCCTCCACAGGACCCTCTTTGTCTTCAAGGGTACAGTCTATTCCAGGAAAACAGGTGGAGCAGCATCCTTGGCTCTGTGGAAGGTTGAGGGAGGAACCATCTTTGTAGTAACCTCCCGTACCCCCCTAATGGCCTTCCTCATAGAATCCCCATTTCACTTTTGATTTATCTGCCTCTTAGCAAAACAGATAGAGAGAAATTAGGTAGTGGCAAAAACTCCACTTGCTTAGGTTAGCGGGGGAAAAAGATTTCTTTTTCCAAAGGAAAAAAAATTACCTTAAAAATACTTCCCAAAAAATTAAAAAATTAAAAACAAAAAAAAATCATTGATATTTTAAGACATTGAAATTTCTTAATTGAAATATACAGTAATTCATGACAAAATTTATGAACAATATTGCATTGATCTGGTCGGATAAAAGTATTGATCAGAGAAAACAAAAAATATTTCTATATTTACTTGAGTATTCACATTTTGTGTTTAGCATGAGTTGATTGAGTTAATTTTAAGTGTAGAGTTAACAATGTAGGACTATATCCACATTCCCTCTTCATAATAGAAATAGTTCAAACAAGAATCAGAAGGAGGTGGGGAGGGAGGAGGATTGCGTAGGGGGTTGGGGGGGAGGCTGGGAAGGGATGTGAAGGGTAAACAAAGGAGGAGGCTGCAATGCTTGATAAGAAATGTACACATTATCCTGCCCATGTAATTGTAACCCCTCTAAAAAAATAAAATTAAAAAAATTTCATTGATGTGACACCCTATATACGGTATTTTCACAATAATAATAATAAAAAAAGAAAAGAAAAAATAATTTCATTGATGATTAATTAAAAAAAAAGAATCAGAAGGTTATTGCAAAGAAGGGAAACCATGGGACGTGCTTTCACTGTATTTGATATCGGTATAATTTGTGGAGGGGAAGGGGAAAAATAAGTCGTTTAAATAAGGATACAGGTGGACCCGTTGCAACAATGAGAAGTACAAATCATTATGTCAAAAACGAACTTTACAACTTTGGGGGGGGGAGGGGAGGTTTGGGTGGGGACGGCTGGAGAAGGATGGGAAGGGATGGGAAGGGGAAACAAAGGAGGAGGCTACAATGCTTGATAAGAAATGTACTCATTATCTTGCCCATGTAATTGTAACCCCTCTGTACAGTATTTTCACAATAAAAGAAAATAAAAATTAAAAAAAAGAATGAGAAGAATATTTGGTCTACCATTCCATTTAAAATCATCTGGTGGTAGTGATTATCAAACCATACAAACCTGCCCATGTAATTGTAAACCCTCTGTACAGTGTGTTCACAAAAAATAAAAATAAAAAAATAAAACAAACATACAAACAAACAAAAACCATACATATTTTTTAAGTAGTATAAGCATTGAATTCAAAATCGTGCTTCTATGTAGGAAGTAAGTTTATTGCAATAGCATGCTTGTTAGACACTGCATATCCTTTGTTTATTTTCTTTTCAGACAGTAAATCAATTCCAGCTAAAAACTGCACTTCGGGTGCTTGTTCTTGTGTTCCCAAACTTGGGGGCAAATATATACCCAACCATACTATGTGAGATACAGTATGCATTTTAAGTGTTAGATGAAGCCTGAGTTCCTGATCTTCGCTGTCATATTTTATTTTGAACATTATATAAACAGCTATATAACAGAAATGAAACAACAAACTATAAATAATTGTTGTGAAGTATCAAGAAGAAGAAAAAAATATCTGCCTCTTTGAGACATGTTTTGTTCATTTTGGTTTGAATTTCCATACTTCAAGTAATAGGATGGATAGGATTTAAAGAACTGCACTTGTAAGGGTAAAATTTTTGAGCAAAGTATTCGATGGTTGAACATGACATAAAAAGATGTGATCTTTAGTGAAGTGAGATTTTTGAATGATAGAATGGGAAACTAAAGGAGCTCTTTATACTATACTCAGTCATCCTAAGAGAAAAGACATTGTCATAGTACCAAGTACTGTTGACTACATGACTAATGAAACAGTTCATGAAGCATTAAAAAGGTCTAAAGGGCCTACCTTGTTGTGCTACCTATGCCTTCCTAATTACATTTTTCCATAAAACATAGAATATGCTTATTTGTTAGATTTCATGGAACTCATTGGTGAATACTGAGAGGACAAACAGCAGTATGATAGAAATGTCAACATGATTCTATAACATGTTTCTAGAACATTTCTGGATTAAGCATGAAAGCATTAAACAATTGAAAATTAGCCCCAAAATTCTAAATCACCGACTGTGGATCGGTACATCTATGAAGGTGCCTTTAACAGTATCATGACATTTATCCAAATAATACCATAGACTTGTAACTTGATTAACAGCAAGAAGAATGACTTCTGTTAAATTTTCTTACAACAGATTTAAAGTATAAATGTGGGAGAAGAGGGAGTGAAAATCACTTTCAGAGATTTCAACTGTAGTTCCACAGGTAGAAAACATTTAAAGCGTGTTCTGGCTTGGTTACAGTAAAATATATGAAATAGCATAGGAAACTGAATTTGTGGGATGCCAAACCACCAACTTTAGAGAAACTGAGGATAAACTGAGGATACAAGAAAGTGATGAAGAACATAAACGAGTACATGATAGAAGACTGAAAATTAATTGAGCCTTGTGGATGTTTGTCAAAGTAAAGAACACAACAAGCCGAGCAGGAACCTTTGCCCGCTGGAGACAGAAGGGAAAACATCAAGTAGGTATCTCAATAAGAGTGGTCACTTGCTTCCAGATTAACATGTTCTATCTTTTCCCTTTTTGATTTCCTGAAAACTGTGATATTTTTCAATAAAATTGTAAACTTGGTGAATATTATACCCTTTTGGATTCACATATAAAAAGATCCTACTGATTAGCATCTATTTCCTTGTGTCTATACTTCTCTCTTGTTTGATTGGTGCACTAATGAGCAGTGCAGTTTTTATTTTTTATTTACAGTTTGCTTAAAAATAGGAAATCAGAAGTTCATGCATTCTAAATTAGACCTAAAACAGGGTGAATATAAGGCAGTAGAAGACCTTTCTTCAAAATGTAGTATGGTATGGATATGAAGAGAAAATATCTATAAACACGTCTTTATATACATTACAATGTGAAACATATAAAATTTAAAATAAGTGTTAGTATCAATATCCTATTTAAATCCTATTGTCAATGTGATCCACAAAGTAATTATAATTAGGCACAAAATTATGCTATTTTCACAAATTGCATTTTCCTCTCTCAAAAGAATATGTTTGGAATGTTATTTTGTGTACACAGAGAAGAACTTAGTTTCTCCCTGCCCCAGATTTTGGAAAAAACTCTTATAATTTCTTCAGATGAGAATGCACATGTAAATCATTGACATGGATAAGACTTGTGTAGTAAAAAATATACATCAGAATATTGGTTGAAATTTTTTTCTGAAATTTTCCAGGCCATTCTCTATGGAATAGATATTTGATGTAGGATTTGTATAAGAAATCTAATACCGCTGCAGTTTTGTTATGTATTTATTAGACTCTAAAATTATAACAATATATGAAATGGAAGATGATATGCACAGGCAAACTAAAGGACAGTAAAATAGATGTATGATTTTTTTTTTCTCAGAAGGGAAACAAATATAGATATTGATGTGATGAGAGAAGTTTCCATACTCCAAACTTACCATGTCTATCTGGAAAGTGACATGGTGAATTCCAATGAAGACATAAACATCTGGGTTTACTTCTGGATTTAAGGTAAGGTGAACAGGGAGTAATGAATTAACTTAGTTGAGTGAGTGTCACAATATATTTATAAATGTAGATGTAACTACAACAGTGAAAAATGATTTGAACTCATGATTTGTTTTTTGAATGGTTCCTGCAATAAGAGAAAACAGTATTGTTTTACTTTCTGTGGAAAAGACCTGAATATATTTTTCTGTATTCTGCATATAAATAAAAAACTTCACCAGTATTTCAAGAGATATGCAAAAAGTAACAAAAGCACATCGTCAGTTATTTAAAAGAAAATTCATGCTTTCTTCCACTTCCATTTCCATTCAAATTTGATCATTGCATACAAACTTTTCCACAAATTATGCTTGCACATCTATTAACACATTCAAAGTTCATTGAACATTTGAAATTTTGACACTTGTCAGTCTATTGCTTTAATAATTATGGTGCAGTTCTGCAAATCTTAATCTAATGTCACCCAGTCAGTCTTAGCTATGTATGGGCACAGGTTCTGAAATATGTCTCATAAAATATTCATGGATAAACCATGCATTCAGAAAAATAAGATAAAATAGGTCACGTAGTTGTATAGAAATAAAATGTATACTGGAATAGGTATATAACATTATTGCAATGAACTTAAATCCATAAGATAATTTGATCTCCATTTCAAAATTTGTGAAAGGATGCATAAAACAAAGCACAAAGTAATTATTTCATGAGATGTATCCGACCAAAGGACACATGCCTTATGGTAAGCAAGTAAAATATGAAGGTATAAAATACAAATACCTTCAGGTACGATTAAAGGAACTGTGCAATGGCTCAAACAAATAAAATTATTTTACACTTTTGTGTGCATAAAACAAATGGCATTATGTAGTGATAGTCACAGTGTGAAGTGGTTGCTGGTAAATGTATTCAGCAGTCTGGGGAAATAATTAAAATTTTAGAAACATGCGTGTCACCTGTCAGTAATAACACTGAAATATTGGACTTTAAATGAACATTGAAAATTGCCACTAACATAATTTCTCAAATATGTATGGTTATGAGAATTCTATGACAGAGATACACAAACATTTGGAAAAAATGTCTATTGAGCCCAGGGTAACAGAATCAATGATCCAATCGGGCATTCAATACTCAATACCAAGGAAGAGCTGTGATTAATATTTCTCATGATTGAGTAAAATCTAGAATTGAAGGCAGGCAAAAATCTCTTAAGGTTTACATTCCAAAAATCATAGTAATACACCCTGATTCTCAGTTTAGGGGTGTTGAAACTGTGTAGGGAAAAATTGTAACACTATTTCACTTTGTACACACACAGACACAATATTTGCATATAGAGAAACATCACACTCACAAATCTGCTCTCTGTCTCTCTGTCTCTCTTTCTGTCTCTCTCTCTCTTTCAATCACACACACACACACACACACACACACACACACACACACACACACACACACACACAGAATGAGAAAGATAGGGTTGGATAAATTTTAAGAGACAAATCAGCACACAACCTGGTATCATACTTTCTCACAAATTCTCTAATCAATTCACTGGCTATCTAGTACCATCCACATTTAGAAACTAGATAAATATTGATTCTATAACTAAGTATAATAGCATAAAAGAAAAGGATTAGTAATACCATGGAATCACATTAAGTATTCTAATAACCGATGAAGTTTTGGAAATATTACTGGCCCATCAAACATTGCTCTCTGATTTTCACAGAGCATAGTCAAGATAGTACAAGTTAGGAGTGAATAATATATAACTGGCTATTATGTGGATGAACATAATTCAGAGATTTTGGAAATATCTGTGAGTATGGGACATTATTGATGAATATTGCTTTACTTCCCTGTGTTTGGTTTTTGTTATTGGTCAATGGGCTTGAACTTTGGCCTTAGACACAGTACCTGTGCACTTCGGAGTCCTATTGCTCTACCACTTGATCAACACTGCTTCTTCTCGTTTGATGAGGTTAATTGGTTTAGAGTGTGTGACAATGGTTGCTGTTTGGCTGCCTTGAGCCTTTTCCTCAGATCTCACCTCCGACAAGTTCCTAAGAGACATGTACTAGGATTCATTTCTGTTATCCAAAGTGTATTGACAATTTTGTTGCTGCTTTTTCCTGACATTCATGCACATTTCAGGTCTCTGAGTAACCATGATTTTCATTAAAGATACTGCTCTACACTATTCGATTTTGACGGGATTAATTCCAGAAATGAGTCTGAGAAAAATCCTTGACTTTATTAATCTGTAATGAGATCCTCATCTGTAAAATGTGTGATATGTTAAAATTAACATTATCACCCGGTCTGGTTCAAGTTTGGTTGTCAACCTTCAAAATCATTATGACCTATTCATTTTCCTCTGCATGACAGAGGATGAGAAACTCCCTAACCATGAGAATAAACATATTTTGTTAACCAAATACCGTTCAGTTGGAAAGCAGTATGTTTTAGTCCTCTGTATAATCTTCAAGAATTAGAAAATTATCATCAGAATATCTTCACTATATAAACTGCCAATACATCCACAATATAACATTGTAATATGTTTGACATACAGCAAACCATAGAAATTCCGAGTATGCTTACTACCTTTTCACAGGAAGAATATATGAGGTTGAATTGTGATGAGAGCCTCAAGTAAATACAACTGGGTCTTGTGTTAAATGAGCATGTTTTTGTCAGGACTGATCAGTGAGGAAAATACTTGAAAATATCGATACATCTAGAATCAATTGCCTCACTTATAAAAGGGATGAAGTCCCATATTGCCAAGCAACACAAATTACATGATTCCAACTGGAATAAAGGCTTAGGAACATTTCCAAGCAAGCCCAATTGCTGTTCATTTGTTTTCTCATTTGCCACCCACCTTACTCTCTCAATAAGAGAGTCTTGGTGTTTTCCCATTCCATAAAATCAATAGTACAATCAATTTTGTTATGATAGAAGGACAAGTTCATACAGTTCTTTCAAAAATCTAATAAATAATGTGAAATTTGAAATCCATGTATGTATTGCTGGTTAAAATATAGCAGAAAATACATTTTATTAATATACATATTCCCAAAATGCAAAGTGTAATTCATGTCAAGGATCTCCTCAAATATTTTAGACTAAAGCAGGGAGACAATTCAAACAAGGTAGTTATTCCTACAATATTCATTCATCCATTTCAGGATGAAAATATGATAACCACCCACAAGTTTATGCGTTTATCCAGTTTTAGTAGAAAGTACTCCCATTTACACTATCATAAGTGATGAAAGAAGTAAATCCTGAAATCTTGAAAATGGAAATAAAAGGATTGGTCTATCCAAACACTATTATCTATGTATTCTCTGATTTAAGTTGATCATAAGGGAATGAGAAGAACATTCACATGAGGAATTATAATTTGAAGTAATTTTGGTGATCGCATATATTATTGGTCCTATTGAAACTCTACTTGACTATTACCACCAATCAAATGGTCACCAGGTCACAGAACAATGCAAACTTCATTTGTAGCGAGTGAAACAGAAAGATTGTTATTTATTACCCTATTTCCCTATTTCTTTACTTTCAATTTTGACAGACAAGAGTTTATCCTAAGAAAAAAGCATTTTCTTTACCTGTTGTTGCCAGAGGATTTGATTGTGCCTCAAACAAAACTTAGGCTAGGATGCTCCAACGATTCTGCCAAAGGGGAAACACACACTTGGTTGACGTGCTACATTAGATGGTCTTTAACACTGTACATTAATAAAGAATAATAACAAGTTTCAAGAACTTAAGAGCCTTACAAGAAACATTGAGCTGGTTAATAAACATTGAAAAAAAGGAATCTTAGACATTGTCCAAAAAAAACCCCCAATCTATGTAATTGATTTTAGAATACAATCCAATCCATGTTCAAGAAAGGGTCTTAATTTTCACTCCTAAAGGAAAGAAAATCATGCATCAGCACGAGATAAGTTGAGATTCAATCATAGAAAATGCAGACAAACCCAGTCTTTACCTTTATCCCAGTCTTCCTCAGAGGAAATATATTGCCATGCATTTTCAGAACTCTTGTCTTCTCTCTGGTTCCAAGTGATGTTCACTATAAGTAAACAGAAATCTACCATCAGAATGCAATTCCAGTGAGACTGGCCTATATTGATTTTGGATGGTATTTTAGATATCAAGCTTACCCATATTATCTTCAAGTAAAGTTTTGTCCATACAAGTTGTGACATGCTTACTGAGTTGGTCGCATTGGAACTAAGTGGCAAGCATTGAAGGGACATGTGTCAAACTTGGAAGCAATATCAGGATGATTCTGTGTAACAAAATTTCAATTATGAATTTTTTTTCAAATTTATATTTTTAAATTAATTTGAGCAGGATGCCTGCTGTAGGGCTTTCACCACGGTTTCCATTGCACTAGACTTCTGCAATTTTAGCTATAGCACCTCCTCTCTGTTCTCATTTGGGAGTGAAGCTAAGAGTCTCTGTGATTCCTTGCCTGTACTGGTATCAAAAAGTAATACAGAAGTCTCAAATTCTCGGTTTGACATGAATTCATTCATGAGGAACCAGTGTCATTCTCCATAAAATTTTATAACAAACTTTAGTAAGGCACGCATGTACTTTTGGCCTATGTTTACTCAAAAATGGATTACTTATGTCGAATTTATAAAGGTATAGAAACGGTGATTGAAACAATATTTGAAAATATCTAAAATGATGGGTAATCATATTTGTCTTCTTTACAAAACACACCTCCAGAAACTGTTTTGCCCATACAGCTTTTGAACTTTCTGTAGCATTGCTACTTTAAGAAAAAAATATAATTTACTACTAACAATTCTGTCTACTTTCAAATATTGTGATTTTTTTCAAACTAAGAAGAGCATAATCAATAACCAAAATATACAAAAGATAAACAATGCATCTTAAATTTATCAGTTTATGAACACGGACTGAAAACTCAGGTATCCAAACTGAATTCTAGGATATACAATAATACAGTGGGTCTTTTAACAAAATAATTTAACATTTAAGAATGTGATAGATTTACATTTAGGCCATTAGGCAATGGGGAGGACAAGGCAACCACCTGTAATATTTGTGAAATATGGCACACACAATTTGATATATTTGCCTAAATTAAACATCTTGCCTATGTTCTGTTTTGAATAGAATTCTAGAAATAAAACTCTAGAAATACACAAGTTGGACTTCCATTGTCTTACTTTCCATTTCATGCTACAGAGATTTCAGGAAATATAAAATTATCTCCATGACATTTCTGCCCACACTCTCTCTCATATCTTTCACATACATTTCCAACAATTTATCTGAAAAACAGTATGCAAATTTATACATGAACTAAAAAGGTTACATAATACCAAACTTGCTACATTTCTCTAGATGGAATGGTAATCTGCATGACTTGATTTTCTGCTATTTAACATAAGGACATTGCAACAACCTGTAAGGATAAACAGATTCCTCTGAAACTGAAAAATACCTCAGGAAAAATCAATATGTTAGGGAAAATATTAACCTTCAGTGTTATTTCCTCTATACCTTAAGAGACGAATCCTTAGTTGGAGTATATAGATTCAAACCATGACTATTAATTAGGAATATAAATTCTGATCTATTCTCAGTTCTTATTAGGTAGTTCTTTTAGTATTTGAAAACTATTAATTCTTGTTAAATAATTATTGTTTTGTGTCAAATGGAACTGTTAGCTTGTGTTATCTTCTGAGATCACATATACATTGAGGGCCCTGGCTTTAATTACTTCTTTACATGTCAATCTAGAAAGTGCCTATAATTTACATGGTTCTTAACCTTTTAATCTAGCATATCAAAAATGAAAGTTATAATTACCATCATGTCCACACTTTCAGAGTCATCAGGAGAAATCCTACTATCCTTTTCTCTCTGCTCCTGTCAATATATATATATATAGTGATTCAAAAAATAAAGTGAACTCGACCATTTAAATTAATTCCCCAAACAAATGAATAAATGTGTTTGCCTCCTTCCATTGTCACAGGCAGGTAACTATCACCAGGTAATGCAGACAGAAAAATTCTCAGAGAGAAAACATGACTATATAAATAAAAATCTCATGTCTTAAATGTTGTAATTTCCTCAGTGGTATGAAAAACAATCCAGTAGAACCTATTCATCTCTAATACTTGCTTTGCAAGACAAACGTGAAATGAAATACATTGATGTCTCTCTACATCACAGATTAAAGTCATTTTCAGAGAGCAATAGCAAGGTATAACTTTGGAACTCAACAAATTACATATTTTTTAGCATTTGTTTCTTCACCATAAAAACAATTAGAGCATGCTGGATCATGGCAAATTTCGAGCAAGTTTGGAAAAGGTTTGCTAAATTATGGATGTCTAAATTAAGAAATGCTGAACTCCCCTTTACAAATCTCCTATGCCTATTGAAAATATACAATCATCAAAGGGAGGATTTGCCATTCTTATTGATATGTGTTGAGAAGATATGTATCACAAAGAAAAGGAATCATTGAGACCCATAAGAGTCAATGTTTGACATTAGGCTAGTGTTTCAATAGGTAGTACATGTCACTAGTAGAGTATCTAATGGCCATGAAGCAGAACCAGAATACATTAAACATGTGATTGTTTTGACCCACATTATATTGAAGGGAATAGAAATGAATTTCAAGTTAGCCAGAATGTAACTACCTATTTCCTCAAGTCTGAGGAATTAAAGAAAATCATTCTTTACCCATGGAACAATACTGCCTACTTGAAGAACATGATAAGAATTACATCTTGGGATGTCAGGGGTAGAAATCAAGAAATGTCCCAGTCACATTCAAGAGCCAAAGAGATAATGTACATGAATAAGTCGTAGAAGAAGGAAAAGAGCACAAGGGACTGTCACCTGTCTCTGTTAGTTAACTGGATTCACCAAACAAGTCCAGGATCTCTTCCTCCCCACAATGGACGAGGTCCCAGTAGTAGGTTTTCCACAGCAACAGCTCCTTCTGTATAGTGTCTTCTCGGGGTGGTGCCACTGTTATTGTGATGTAGCCCATAAACCTCACTTGCGTTTTACGAACTGAAGAAACTCAGCCACACTTCTGCACAGGACAACAGAAATGCTGACTTCTTGGATAAAACAATAAGACAAAGTCCCACTTCCTTTTAGTATGCATTGGTGGACTGCAATTCATTATATTAGAAATGTGTAACTCTTCAGTAGGGGAATGATGTGAATGGATATCTCACATTTTTCATATTGTCATCAACTACTGATTTTTTGTGAGTTGTTCTCCCTACACAGCAAGACATTTTCTATGGTCATAATAGACAAAATAATTCAATCTTTAAGTATTATAATTCTTTATTTATTCACCTGTTTAGTTTCCTTACTCACAGATATTTAGATTACGAAAGATTTTAACAAAGCCATTTCTAGAAGTTATTCACCTTCTGCCCCAAATGTAACTTCGCTTTCCTTGGTGACATACTTGATCTTTGTATAGATCTTTTAATTCACATTTTTATTAAAATCATGTAAAGTAAGATTAATATGGTCTAGGATTTCTCAAAGCAAATAGTACCAAATATTAAATAAAGACCGAGAGAGAAACAATCCTTCCCAGAAGGATTTTTTTAATTTATATATCATACATTCTACTGATACAAATAGGAACATTACTATATATTATAAAATACAATCATAAAAGATATAGAGGAATGTCTGTGGCTTCATGTATGTGTAGATATATATATATATATATATATACATTATTTACTTATATAGATATGTACATGAGCATTATTTAATAAACAATAATATAAACTATATGCAAATTTCCTGGAATAAAACATGATTATATAATTTTCAACTTAAGAGTCTGACCGGTTTATGTAGAACACATGAAATTCTATAAAATATGAAGTAATAACGCAAACTTTTATCTTTTTTATTGTGAAAATACTGAACAGAGGGTTTATACTTCATGGGCAAGATAATGAATATATTTCTTATCAAGCATTGTAACCTCCTCCTTTGTTTCCCCTTCCCATCCCTTCCAATCCTCTCCCCGCACCCCCAACGAGTCCTTCACCCCCCTTCCTCCCCCCAAAGCTGTAAAGTACATTTTTACACATAATGACTTGTACATCTTATTGTTGCAATGGGTCCACCTGTATCCCTGTTTTAACCATTAATTATGCAAAAAGCTGAATTGGTGTGCACTGATATATAAAATGTGGTGCATAATATCTGTCACTTTTCCAGTATTATGTATAGGGTGTATCATTATTTTTCAGAAATACAAAAGGAATTAAGAAAATACCAAACATTTTTGGGTATACATTCAGGAAACCTTGAGCATATTGTGACTTAACTATGGATGCTGAAATTATGTTTTCTCAGTATCATATATAACTAGTGTATAAGAACAAAACAATGGAGATTAAAGTATTTGGTGATATAACAATGAGGCACAGGATTCTTTGTGTTTCCAATTTTGTTTGCTTAGAGTTGCTGATTTATGAATCCTGAGGAGCTGAAGCATTGTAATATTTCTATGGATAGTATAAAAGAATATGGTTTGAGAAAATTCCATCAAATTGACATGGGAAAGAACAAATAAAAGTAAATATTACGTCTTTAAATGGAGTATCTGTCAACATCCCAAGTGAAACAGAGAATATGGATACTTAGATACAGATTAAAAAAAAGTATAATATGAGAGTGCTTGATATCTCATGAAGTTAATCAGGCACACCAAAGAAGAGCAGGAACCCTCTCTGAAGTAGTAGAAACGATTCCTATTGTAAGCCTTCTGAAAAGTAAAAGTAATGATCAGGTTTTCTACGTGTCTGTTATATATGTGTTCCTCACACTTGGGTAATGACAAATAGTGCTCCTGTAAAAATCACGACCTTAGGAATCCTAGGACAACTTGTGTTTCTGTCAATTGAATCAAATTATAGGATACTGTCCAACTTCTTCTGACACCTGAACTACAGTTCATTTCATTTATACTAACATTCAGTACATTTGATTTCTACTTGGAATACTTCCTGTTATTCCTCACTATGCATATTGATCCTGATTCGCATTCCTTCTATTAAAAGAGCAGTGTTTTCTCTGCTTTCCATTGAGTTCCAGTAGGATACTATATACAAGATACTTTTTCTAACAACATATACAAGTCCAAGTAATCGAGATAAATTTAGACACGAGATAAGAAGGAATTAAGAATTTGCCTAATGATAGAGACAATTACAAATAGTAAACATTGCATAAATTTACAAAATATATCTTGATATTGTAGTAGTGTTTATCAAGAAATAGGAAAAAGTCACTGAAGTTGTATTGTAGTAGGTGATATTTAAACATATATGAACTTTTACAATTTGAACGAAGAACATTCGGGCAAAATGTGCACAGGCATAGAAGTAGGGACAATAATTTAATGAACCTTTCCCTTTGTGGCAATACCATACTGAGAATGAGAGGGAATTCTCTATGACACTGTCCCAAACTATTCTCACCAATCACAGTTTTCTGATATAAACATCCATGGATTGATTGATGACAGAGAAATGATGGTGCCTCTAAAATCGAGGTGTGCATATAGTTCTCAATGACTACTTACATTCAGTTTCTTGTAGTTTCATGCCTGAACAAGAACGTAGCACAGAGTCCCAAAATATATTCATTGATTATTCCTCTACTTATGATATATAGATTCCCATTTTCCTGCCATGAACCCTTTTGAAAAAATTTAGTAATTAAAAGAAAGGATTTCTGCTTTCATTTCTGTTGATCATTTGTCCAAAAAAAGTCTCCGGAAGAAGGATATTTGGAATGCATCATTGTATTTATATGAAGTAAAATATCATATATTTTTGTATCCCATCCCAAGCTCTAAGACTTAGAATGAAAAAGAGCCTTCCCTGACTTCCTTTCTCTTTCATTTGTGATCATTTTTTGTTGAGCATATTTTGTTAATATTGAATAAGCAATTTTCATTTTTCTTTATCATTTGATTACTAAGTTTAAAAAAATTTCAGAGTATAAGCATAAAGAAGAACATCTGAAAGAATTTGAAATATTAATATAGATGTTTATATTCAAATTCTTGCCTATTATTAAATTGTTAAGTTCATTTTTCTTAAAGCAATCAATCAAACAATGTTTTGGCACTTTATTCAAACGGTTTTGAGCCAATCAGATTTGAAGTCACATTAGAGAATTTCACGACTTCAACCGGCATCCAGAGTAACTAAAACTTTAGGGTCCATTATATTTTAACACTGTCATTTGGCAATTCTCATAAAAAGAACTGTCTATTGATTGTCAATCTCCATACACTCTTTTGGACTCCAAACTATAAGTTCAAACTTATATTTCTTGCTGTGAGAAATACTTTTAACACACTGAACAATTTCCTTCGATTTTATTATTACACATAAAATGGAAGAGAATAAAAGAGTGTTATATACCATAAGAAAAGAATAATCAGAAAAAGGTACAATATCCATTTGGAGAGTTTGCTGTATACTGAAAATTACACCAAGGCACATGTATTCTAATACTAGTGTAATTATCATAAAATTTATTATATAAAAGATTAGTAGAAATATATTAAGTTCTGTCACATATTCTGTGCCATTATTATCTATTTTAATTGACACTAGCTTGAGTTGGTCTGAGAGTCCTGGTGTCAGGAACTGGAATTGTGCATTCTTTGCACTATAACAAAAACTAAGACCTCTCTCAAGGGAGACAGTCTAAAATTTGACACGTTTTTGGTTAAAAACTCAACTAATGAGGATGATTTCTTCCTTCTTATGGAAGAGCTCCTTTCCTTTCAGGACTCTGATTTACTTTATGAGATATCAACCAAAATATACCATATTTTTCCACCTTCCAAATATTATTTCTGTAGGTTATTTGTGTGGTCTTTGGATATTTCTAGATTATGCAATAGTGAACATATTATCATTCTATCTTTTTCAAATCTGGTTTCCTCATATTTTCTAAAAATTGCAAGTTTGGTCGAGTGTGCAGCAGCATCAGCATGCTTGTGTTCCTATCAGCTTAGAAAACTACATTATGAAACAACTTTAAATACAAAAGGAACTGATATTCATGTTATAGTTTTGAACACAAACAATATTCATATCTCTTACTTTTGTCACTCAGAATCACTGCACATGTGTATTAGGAATTTTGCTTCCATTTAAAACAGAGTTCTAAGAGCTGTTTTTACTGTTACTTTCCCCAAAGTTTTCTTTTTGTTCCTTCAACAATTTCCATTAAAATATTCTCATGCAAAATTTCGTCGCTGAGTGTTGGTGCCTGAAACCTCCAAACCGAGATTCTTAGATGGCTGAGACTGTTGGGTGCTTGGTCAAATCCTCCAAGGAAAGTAAAGTATTTTAACATCTTCTGCACAACTAACCATCAGAACACCAGAACCGTCACAATGGTTAAAACTACTAGAGATCTGGCTTTGAAGAAATAGTCCTTAGAGATAAGGAAAGTGCCACGAGTTCAGGCAAAATGACCTATCAAAAATTTTCTGGTATTTATCAGCAGATGCCAGTTGCAAAAACAGGAATAATAAAAGATGACATTAACTGCTAACAACTATCACATATCAGTAAATATTTGACAAATTGTGTTTCCAACAATTTGTCAATTTATTCCTTCTGTAATATGTTATCAAGGGAAGCTCTAAAAAATATAGGTAACACATTTTAGGCCTGGAAATATATAAAAAGTAACTGCCTTGACATATCTATTTTTTGTTCAATTTACAATAATTTAAAATCTATAATTCGAACTTCCCACGTTTTGTTTTTAAATATTCTTATTCCGGAGTAGCTTTCAGAAAATCCCAGAAGGATTAGCGTTTTTTTCAGAACACAGCTTTACATCCATAGATCTGAAATCATTTTCCTCAAGTCATATTCTAAGACACAGATTTTACATACTTTGTTTAATATTTTACACGGTATGAAATATTTGGTAAGTATATGTTAGTTTATTAAGATATTTCTATTTGCAAGCAATTACATAATTTCTTGCTAGATAAACTTTATTGAGGATAAAAGTACACGGACCTCCATTAACCCTTATCAGTGGCTGAAATATAATCCTGTCATTATTTTTTGCTGGGAATATTTTCCGTGCAGATACATAATTTCCGATATAAGACAGACAATCGAAACAAGAGTGACATAATGTTACGTCTATGTAGGTATAAACAGTGGCAATGTAGTTCAGGTGAGTTAGATGCAAAGAGGACACCCGCAGCACACTTAAATCAAAGCCTAACAAAATTCGAATGAATTGCAAGATGAAAATCATTCCACTCAGGAATGGAATCTTCCCGTTGGTCTTTGGGCCAGAAGCAGCATTTCAATTGACACAACTCATGTAGTGATGAAGGACCGAACTCCTGAATGGGAAATTATGTCATTCTTACGTTATGTGTGGTCCCAAACAGAGGAGATATTGGAAGTGACCCCTGTAAATTAAATGTCTATTTGATGAAAGGGCATCTTGTTGTCTTTGCTGAGTCTAATTAACATTAGCAAATACCTTAATGTACACATATTACTTTTCACTCTTCCTGATTCTAACCATTTTTATTCTTTTTATTCTTAGCTCTAAACACTACGCATATTCAGAGATTTTCCAAATATCAGTGGATGTCTTCCCATAAGTTCTTGGTCATGTCAAGTTTTCTAGTATTAATTGAAATGCCAGAACACTGCATATTGATGCACTGTTTCAATCATGGAATGATAGCACAAAACACAAAATTGCTATTGTTATATTCCATCAACTACCCAAATTTACACTGTAATATTTGCCAAGAAGCTCTTTAGCCATATTTCCCAGCAATGACTAAGAGAAGGCATGTAATTATTAAATTATACTTCGGAAAATTGACATCAGTTCAGATGAACTTTCATAATACAATATATTTTCAGTGGCTTCCAGAGAATATTCAGAAATAATTTTGAACTGTGGTTCACAATGTATAAAAGCTGTATGAAATTTCATAACAAAAATATATATATTGAAGTAAATTTGTACTTAAAATGTTGGTTGTAAATATCATTTGTATATTTATGTGAATTTGTCTGCTTCTCCTTTATATACCCAATTAACAGCATGGGATTAATTCCAGAAACAGTACTGACTTTTAAGGTCAAAATTTATATTCAAGAAATTCTGGGAAATCTTCATAACTAAAATAGGACTTCAAATATATTAATAGTTATAGTCAGGTACTACATTCTCAGAAAACATTGTAGTTTTCTTAATGTCATCATAAGATATTTCCTACTTATAATCTTAGGCAACAGCATTTACTTACTCTATGATAACTCAGAGCTTTATACCTCATACTGAATATGATTTGCTGTTTAAGCTATTATTAATGTGGGAGGGAAGAATAACAATAATCTAGAGATTTGTGTTGAGAGAACATTTGAAAACATAGAGGTGAAATCAATCCTGTATTAATGTAGGTTTGTGAAGAGAATAGGACTATCTCCACATGTCTGTATATTGACCTCAAATCAATCAACATAGTTATCCATGGATAAACATAAAACAAGGATAAATATAAATATCAAAAATCAATTTTTATTTTAATTTTATTTTCAAGGTGATATACAGAGCAATTATAATTATGCATATAAGACAGTGAGTTGATTTTTGACCTTATACTATCACTCAATTTTCTTACACATTATTCCTGAAATGTCACATATGTCTATTTCATTTCCAATAAGTAGTTTTGAGATGAAAGATGGGGTATTGTTTCACCCTATGTCCTCTGGCTTAAGATTTTATTGTTCTCCTTCCCTGATCTATTCAGAATAACGAGTATACAATCCACAGTCTAACAAAAATAAATAGAGTGACATAAAGGGAGAAACTTACAGAAAATAAAGAAAAATAGCATGAATGCTATGAACAGCTGCTCATAGTATTTTCAGAAAAACACCAAAATTGATAAACCTCTTCTTTCCATATCTAGATCATTTTGCTTAGCTTTGTTAAATGAAATGAACCTCAAGATGGGGAAACAAGTTTTTTTTCCCTTACTAGTGTTTCTAACATATTTATTAGGTAATATGTATTTTTTTTTTGCTTTATATGTTCCTCCCCCACGATATAAGTACCCTGTTTTCACTTTATTTGACATCTCCAAACACAAGTACTCAGGAGGCTGAGAGATTTGGATGGTGGGTCAAATCACCAGTGGAAGGAAATTATATAAGAATTCCATCTTCCACAAGAAGAACAGAATCATCTCGGTGTTACAGACAGATATGGCCTTGAATATAAACATCTTAGAGATATATGAAGGACCCTAAGTTCAAGCCAAGTGATCTACAGAATGTCCTATCTGATATGTGCCAGAAGATTCCAGTTGCAAAAATGTTAAAACTGAAAGGATGACATTACATCCAATGGCTGTTACCTAACACTAACCATTTCAGATAATTTCAAATAATTTCAAAAAACATTGTGAATTGTTTTCTTTTGTCTTGTATTATCAAGAGAAGCTGTACAAAATATGGGTAACATTTAGACCTGGGAAGATATAAAGACGGCAAGTTTATATCAATTTTTTGAATTTCTATAATATAAAAACCTATATTGAGTATTTCCCTGTATCTTGCTTTGTTTAAATATGCTTGATTAGTTGTATCTTTGAGAAAATCCTGGGCCAAGCGAGGGTGAGGTGGGGTGGGGTGGGGTTAAGGTTAGCACTATATCTGTAATTAACATCATTTTCCCTATTAAGTCTTTTATTATATGTTAAGTGTTTTATTTCATTTACCTCCATGTCATATTCTAAGAAACACGTTTTACATAATGTTTTATACCTTACACTTTGTAACAATCTTTTCACACTAAAGTCTCCTTTTTTTCAGATATTCATATTTGTAAGCCATTACTTCCCTCCTTGCTTGATAAATATCATTAAAGAGAAAAATATACTGTGCTCCAGTCAGCCTTTTTCAGTGGGTGAAGTATAACAAAATCTAGTTATCATGTTTTGCTGTGAATATTTTTAGGGCACATGATAAATACTTCTCTAGAACAAACAGACCATTGAAACAAGAGTAATATAAAAGCATTTCTTTGTAAGGTATGAACAATAGGATAGTACTTCCAATGAGCTCGAAGTTAAGAAGACACCAGCAGTACACTTGTACTGATGTGTAGCACAATTTCAGTGAATTTTATGATGGAAAACACAGCAGTCAGAAATGGAAACCTCCCTTCTGTTTTTGTGTCAGAAAAAAAGCATTTCACTTGACATGTTTCCTTCTTGATGAAGTACTCAAGACAAGAACTGATTGTATCAGTAATACAGTATTTATGATCTTATACAGGAGAGGCAGTGGAGGTGGAAACGGCCAATGAAATGAATATTTGATAAAAGGGCTTCCTGATGTTTTTGGTGAATCTTCTTATTTTAATGAGACATCTTAATGTACCCACTCCAGTTATCATACCGTGTGTATCCATTTGTTATTCATTTTACTTTCATATTCAGAGCTTTTCTGAGTGTCACCTGTTGTATTCCTAGAAGTACATTCTCACACCCTACTTTCTAGGTTTGATTGAAATTCCAGAAACACTATACTCTGAAGGGAACTTTTGTGTCTCTCATGGAATTGTAGCAACCATGCCTAAATTTTTATTCCAATTTTCTCTCAACTCCCAAAATTTAAAGGTTAATCCTTCAGGGAAGCTATTTAGCAATATTTCCTAGCATTTATTTGTAGGAAACAGCTTAATATCTGTATATTTTGAAAAAAATGATACTATCCAATAGGTGAAATCATAATATCAAGGAGGTGAATTTTACTATGACTATATTTTCAGTAGCTTCTCAGAATTTTTAGTCATAATTTTCAATGGTGATCTTCAATGTGAAAATGCTCTAGAAAATTGAGTACATACACTATATATTTTGAGATAAATTTTATATTAAAAAAAGTTAGTTGTAAAATTCATCTGAACAATTCTGGGAACTTGGCTGCATTTCCATCATATGCAACAATTAATAGCACTGGATTAATTCCACAAAAAATAGTAACATTTAAGGTCAAAATATATAGAAATGACTCTGGCAAATCTTGTTTTCTAAAACAGGAATTCAAATAAATTTAGTATTTATACATAGGTACTATGTCCTAAGATAAAATTTCTATTTTCTTCATATCAACATTATTTCTAAACATGGATCTAGAGGAGACATAGCAATGCCCTTCATTTGCGAAAAACACAAATGGATTTAAACGTCTTCTGCAATATTCAGTGCTACCATTCAGGAAGCATCTGTGTAGATAGAAATCCATAAGGCAAACATATTTACTCAGAGTTATATGGGACATAAAATGGAAAATAAGAAATTAGAAGGATTTTAATCACCTAATTGGTGGAAAACTGGTTAACATTCAATAAGCAAATATTCATTGACTGTTCTGAATAAGGGATCATATTTAATGAATAAACACATTTGAGAAACAAAATCCCACAAGCGTCCTATAATCACTATTCAAAAATTAGTGATATTTTTCTTTATCTGTAACATGTTTTGAATTATTTATTTACTTCAATTTTGCATGGAATAATAAGATAATCACTTGGAAGTCTTCCAATGTAAGTCTCCTCAGAGAGTATACAGACTATTCAGAAAACATTCCACAGGACCTAGGTTTCTTAATTTTACTTACATATTTTTTGTTTTCAAGTGGATGTGTTATGTGCTTCTGGCCTGACCAGAAAAAAACAGCATTAGTGCATATAAATTCTGTAGCAAGTTTCCTTCAGATGAAGAGAAATTTACTCATGAAACTTTATCCAAAATTCTACCAAAGTTAGTCAAAGTTAGTCAGCACTTAAAACATATACTAATTTTTGAAAATAAATCACCTGGATTCTCTTGATGGTTTAGAAGCTACACTCTAAACACCTGAACACAAGGGACAGGAACAGGATTTTGAGGCTTACTGCACTAACCCACTACCAAGAGTTAAAACCAGCCTCAAGAAATGCATTCAGTTTATGCTGCTCAGGCATAATTACCTCATATAAAATTATTACCTGCCCAATTACAACCATCATGTAAGTAGAGTGAAGATTGTAAGATCATGCACTTTATATGACTTTATATATTTTGATATCCTTTGTTTCCTGTTCTTTGATTATTAAAGACCTTAACTTTTGTTCACATCTGTTTGTTTTAACAATAATTGATTATATGCACCCAAAAAGTGTGACTGATACATTGTAGTATGATAAAATGAATTTGAAAATGTAATCATAAGCACAAATTCAAAATTAAGGATCTATATTCATAGCTCAAATTCTCCTTTCAAATATCATTTTTCATGGTTACTTGCATGTGAAAGTCATCATGACCAATATTTTGAGATTTCCACTACACCACTAAAATGATGAGGAAAAGATGGAAATTCCTTACTAAATATTAAAAAAGTATGCCATCAAAGGCATGAAATATATAGAAGAAAGTATGTCGAGGAAAGTCCTCTATCTTTCTACCTCTTTGAAAGAGTGATGGCAAGCAAAAATATCCAACATCATTTTTGTTGAGATCAATGCAATATTGGGATTTCAAAAACACTTCTTCAAGAGAATTTTAGACTGATGATTTTAACCATTTTTTTTACTGAGTCAAAGTTAAATTACAATTTTCTATTACAGAATTAGAATAAATGCTAAGATCTCTACTTCCAGCACATTTGGAAAGTAGTGATGTGTCATAAGCAAAGGCTATCCCAGGTTTTACCAACTTAAAAATCAATTTTATAAATTAGTGCAATCATTAAGTAGTACTAGTGTTTCACATAAAGTCTTTCACTGTTCATAAAAACTGATGTTATACCAATTCTTCTTTTTAATAGTATGCTTTATTTTTACGGGCTGTGAAGGTGCCTAAGTGGTAGAGCACTTGACTTGCATGCCCGAGGCCCTGGGTTCGCTTCCTCAGCAACACATAAGCAAAATGTAAAAAGCCAGAAGTGGCGCTGTGGCTCAAGTGGTGGAGCACTAGCCTTGAGCTGAAGATCTGAGGGACAGCGCCCAGGCCCAGAGTTCAGGCCCCCGACCAGACCCAAAAAAATTATGCTTTATTTTTAGACTATATTACACATGAATAAATAGTACACTAAAATATTGCTGTTGTTAATTTAACTGGTTTTTCAGAGATATTTTATGAAGCTCTACATTGTGAAAGTTGGAAAATTTTAGTTAGCATTTGGTTTAGATATTTAAGGTCAGATGATGATCAGGAAATATAGTAATGTGAAAAACAAGTTGTTTCTGGTGATATGCATATTCAGATACGATTATTTTTCCTATTGAATATTAAAAAATAATGGATACACTCTTTGAAGAAACCTTTGAAAATGAGTACAATTCTCGTGGCTGATTCAATCATAATACTTAATGAAATCGTGCAGAGAGTCTATAGGTAAATCGAAGCATTTTGTATTCATTTTGGATTGTGTAGCAACTATAGATGTCGCAAGGAATCAATATAAGGAGAAACTTTGACAAGGCATGTTAAAATGGAAAGATGAGAGAATATAAAGTGAGTGAGTGTTTCAGCCTTTCCAGACAGTGACCAACATAAACTAAGAAATAGATATTTTCTCATATATTTTTCCATAAGTGTTTATGGCAGATAATGGAAAACTGTTTCTTGTTGGGAGAACAATTTTGAATGACTACATTTTCAGACTGTGGTAGACATTTTCCACACATGAACAGTGATAAAGGAATGGATAGCTAGTGTAATCATTAAGAAATAGTTGCACTACTTGATTTTAGAAGATCCAAATATTCCCTATTGCCAATCAGTTTATGGATGCTTATCTCAGAAAACTATGATTTTGAGTATCCATTTCATGACAGTTATTCAGATAATTGCCTGTCATTCTGATTCTAGTATTGCCAGAAAGGAAAATTTTATTAAGTCATTTTCCCTGTTATTCATCCTGTGTGAAACTTTTGACTGTATGTTCTTCGTACAAATTCCTAATGTTCATAAACACATCAATGCCACTGACTAGAATACAAAATCAGTGATTGTTTGCTGTTTCTTCATGAGTCACACTCTCATACCAAGTTATATTTTCCCAACAAATATAATGTGAACTAATAATTTCTAATTATTGCAACTTCTATACAGAAAACCAGTGTAATTCAACTCCATCTCAACAATGTGCTGAATTGTTTCTAAATTTATCTCTATTACTAGTTTGGAAAATAGTGTTAACTAAAATAACTTGAATGTAATACACTAATGGAACACAATGGAAGACAGAGTAAACAGCGCTTGGTTAGCAAAAGGAAAGAGAACGAGGAAAAGATTTCAGGATTGCCAATAACAGGGAGAATCCTATCCAGTGATCAAATGAACTGAATTTGAATACATTTGAATTGAATTGCAGTTCATTTCATCATTAGGAGGAGTTGGGCATTGTGTTATACTTTGAATCAATTGACCGAAGCAATCCTTGAACTGATTTTCCTGAGATCCTGATTCTTACCTGAACTGCCTTTGTTATATCACAAGAATGATGAACATACTCAAAACAGAGAGTTACAAAATCTGATCATTGCTTCTGAAATGTTTTCTGATGGAAACCTTTTTTTGTACTTCAGAGATGTGTCTGCTTTTGTGTCTGAAAACTTTCATGAGATATCAAGCACTGCCAAACTACCCCTTCTTTTATCAGTTCCTAAATCTCCATGTTATTAGGATTGCTCAGAGATGTTGCCAGATTCTGTATTTAAAGACCACGCAGGCTTCTAGTTTTTCTCTTCCATGTCAGTCTGGTTAAAATCCTTTCAAACCATATTCTGTTGTTCTATGCAAAACAATATTGGAATGCTTCAGTTACTCATGATTCTTAAAACAGAAATTCCACACAGGCAGATTTGTAATCCCAAAATACCCTGTCCTTATTATTGTAAAAACAAATACTTTTATATTCATTTCTTTGCTCAAATACACTAGCTATTTCATGAAGGAATTGGCCACTGAGTAATACATACCTCCAACATCCATATTTAATTCTCCATATTCCCAAAGATTCCTCAGTATAAACCCAAAGAGCTTTGGTTTGCGATTTTTAAATAAAATTGCTTTGTACTTAAAAAAATATTGATAGGCAATGCACCTAGTACTAGAAGCGTGATATATACTAGAGAACACCTTCTATATATTAGTACCTATTTTACTCCCAATATTGAAAGGTTGAATAAGTATATCATATTTTTATTAATACCTAATTTTCATATTTTCCACTAACTTTCATATTTTCCACATAAATTTGTCAACAGTCTTTACTTAAAATTTATGCTATTATTGTATATGCTCAAAGATATTTGTCATTTCTATACTTTTTGATTAGATAAAATGTCCATGCAAAACATATATATATATATATATATATATATATATATATATACCCTTATATATAGATATATATATCCTACACCTTCACTGCTCTCTACATATTCTATGTTTAGTTTTACATTAGAGAGTAACATTAATATTTGTATAATAAAAATTTGAGACATATACTTGAAATCCTTCTGGGAAAATCTTCCATTACTGCTCTTTTTATTTAATTATTGCTAGTACTTGTTTTAAGAAAGCCTAGCCCATTTTAGTTTGAATCAATATGAATTTAAGGTATGAATTATAAAGATATATACAAAGATCAAGCATATCTACAAGAAAGCAAAGGAACACCTGGACAGAAATTGAATAACTTGTGAAAGTGCCTTGTTTTGAAGTTACGCTCTAATTAACTTATGAGTTTATTATTACAGCAAAATAAATACACATTTAGAGACAAAACTCCTCTTCACTACAATGTTGTCAACTTCGTGTCAGAATTGTGACCAAGAATGGGCATGAAGGTTGTTTGTAGAAACAGCTTACAAATGAAACCTGAATTAATTTGCAATATGAAATTTGCACTAGAAAGATACATATTTGTGATGTGTTTGCATTGTTGTGTAGAAGGCAACATTCATGAACACGAGCATTTTCCAAAAACCTAAATAATGAAGACTGATTCTTTCTCAAAGAAACAGTTCTCAACTTTTTCTAGCTATCACTAGGAAATACACTAAAAACGTGAAGACAATAATGATATTAAAAAACTGATTTATTTCAGCTGCATGGACCCTGGAAAAAAGGCTGATATACAAGAATAATACTTACAAATGAGAATTAGTTGATATCTAGATGAAAATTGTGGGACAAAAAAATAAAATACCTAGGAGTTAATTAGAGAAAGGAGGGACCTTTATAATGAAAACTTTCAAAACCTGAAAAAGGAAATGAAAGGCCCAAGGAAGTAGAAAACCTTCCATGCTCCTGGATTAGGATGATTATCATCATGAAAATGGCTATTTAAAAATTAAATGAATACCTATGAGTATTCTAACCTCATTTTCAAGAAAATAGTATCGCAAAAATTTGTACTGAAAAATAAATGAACATCAATAGCACAAACAATCCTTCTTAGAATGCTGGAAGTATATCAATACCAAATTTCAAACTTCACTACAAATCCATAGTAATCAAAAGAGCTTTATACAGGCACAAGAACTGATGTGAGGACCAATAAAGAAAAATTGAAGACAGAGACCTACAGCCACCCCATCTTCTAAGGGAACTTAAAAATAAAATGGAAGAAAGCCTTTTGCAAAAAAAGGCTGGAAAAATTGGTTTAAAACCGGTAGAAAACTAAAGCTAGTTCTTTATATATCACCCTGCACCAGAATCAACTCCAAATGGATCCAAGATCTGGAAGTGGAAGAAGACTAATCACAACGGTGGAGTATTTAAATAAGTTGGGGATGTGGGGAGGGAAGGGAGGGTAGGAGGGGAAGAAGGGTTTTAAAATGATTGATACAAAATGGACTTATTACTTTGCTAATGTAACTGTAACTCCTCTGTATAGTATCTTTTCAATAAGACGTATGTTTTTAAAAGAAAATAAAAAAAAAAACCCGAAAAGTAACAACAATGAGATTTTGCCTTACCCCAGTTAGAATGGCTATACTATATTCAAGAAATCTCATATTAACAGATTGTGGAAGGGATGGGGCCAAAGGGAACAGTACTGCATTGTTGGTGGGATTGTAAACTTGTTCAACCACTTTGGAAAGCAATATATAGGTTCCTCAAAAGACTACACATAAAGCTTCCCTACGACATAGTAATACAATTTTTAGGCATTTTCCCCAATAATCACAAATAAGGCCATACTAAAGCTTTCGGCCCAACTTTCTTTACTGCGGCATTATTTGCCATAGCTATGATATGGAAACATCAAACAAACCAATTAACCCGTAATACATGAATTAGTCAGCAAAATGTCATATATATATATATATATATATGCATATATATATGTGTATATGTGTGTGTGTGTGTATACATTGCTCTCTCTTTCTCTCTGTCTCTCTTTCTCTCTCTCTTTCGCTCTCATCTATGAACTCAAGAATTCTATGGCTCCATCAGGAAGAATGTCATAGTCCCATTTCTTAAGAAATCTAAAGACAGAAAAAAATTATTTTTAGTGATATAAATCGGATCCAGAGAGACATAGGTACCATGGTTTCCCTTATCCACAATAACTATTATATGACTAGGATAAGCACAAGAGGTAAAAATCTATGTACATATGATATGCTGATACTAAGTGATATGAACCTCAAGATAGGGACACAAGAGATTTTAACTTACTTGCTGTTCTATTTAATGTAGTTATAATGTACTATGAGATTTTATTTTGTTTCTTTGTATATTCTTCCCTCATGGCATAGCCCCTGTTGTCACTGTATTTGATTTTGGTATTCTGCAACTGGTATATACATCATTCCTAATTTGGGGAGGGGAAGGGAAATAACAAAATTGTAAATAATTGTTTTCACGATGAGAAGTATAAGACACTAAGTTGAAAATGAGCTTTCAATTTTTGGTGGGGGAGCAAAGAGTTGTGGAGGTTTGCAGGGAAGAGCTAATAGAGGTAAAACAAGGAGGGGTAACAATGCTTGATAGGAAATGGATTCATTACTTTCTCATGTAACAGTATACCCTCAGTATATTATCTTTACTACACACACACATACACTCACACACATTCACACACACATATAAGAAAACTGTGGGAAATCAAGTCAATATTTGACTACTGAATGCTCATACATTTTTCTTCCACAAAATTATAGTCCAACAATGCATAGTAAGAGAAATTATGTTGTCTTCTGGATTCAGATCACCACTAAGCATTCCGTTTACATCGAGGGATGTAGGGTGACTTTTCCTCAGTTTGTTAAACAGCAGTGATGATTTTTGGCTACATCACAGTAACCATGGTCCAACCCAAATAAGACTGTACATAGAAGTTTCAAGTGCTGTACACAACCTATGAGTGAGATATCTTCCATTATAGGTAAGAAGGGATACTGAACTTTTTTGGTGAATTCACTTAACTTTGGATTTGGTAACAGTTCCTTGACCTCATTTCCTTTCTCCACATCTGCTATATACATGTTATCTATTTGGCTCTTGGGCAGGACTGGAACATTTCTCTCTTAATGACTTTTTCTTCTTTCTATCTCTGGCATCCCAAGATGTATTTATTAACATTTTCTCCAAGTAGGCACTATTGTTCAATGGAAAAGAAAATCAAAATAATTTACTTCCCTACACTTCGGTAAATCACAATCTCCATTCTGGTGATCTTGAAATTTACTGCTCTTCCCATCACTTTTATTTGGGTCCTATGGTTAAATGTGTTTGGGCTCTGCTTCATGGCCACTGGACACAGTTCTACTGAAATTTACTACCTTTTGAACAATAGTACAACATAAAACTTTGATTCTCAAGACTCACATGGTGCATATCTTCTCTAAGAAGCAGTTATCTGAATGATTTTTCCTGCTGATCTTATAATCCTAATACAAATCAAGATCGATGTAGAATAATGGCAACTCCTCCTACAGATGAGTGTATATTCTTAAGGTGTTTGATATTTGTAAAAGGGTATGTGGAATTGTTTAATTCAACATCCTTAATATATTTTGCAAATTCACTCAAAACATGTCACCACATCATTTGCTCTTGTTGTGTTCTTTTTTTATTTAATTATACTCCTTTATTCTTTCTATCCTTCTACAATGTTTCTATTATTTTTTTTAATTTAATTTAATTTTATTTGTGAACATACTGTACAGAGGGGTTACAATTACATGGGCAGGATAATGCGTACATTTCTTACCAAGCATTGCAGCCTCCTCTTTTGTTTACCCTTCACATCCCTTCCCAGCCTCTCCCTAACCCCCCAATCCCAATCCTTCACCTTTCCCCTCCTCCAGCCCCCCCCTGCACCGACGTTGTAAAGCTCGTTTTGGACATGACAACTTAGACTTCTCATTGTTGCAACAGGTCCACCTGTATCCTTAAACAACTGGTTTTCCCCATCTCCTCCACAAGTTATACTGACATCAAATATAGTGAAAGCAGGGGTTATATTGTGGGGGAGGGACATACAAAGCAACAAAGAGATAATCTTATAAATGTGTTAGAAACACAGGCATGAAAGAAAAAACATTAAAATACATATCTAAGGGTTCATTTTCCTGACATCAAATTACCTGACCTTTACCGCTTGACTCATACATATACTAGATATTGCAAGTAAGGGAAACCATGGGACCTGTTTCTTTGGCCCTAGCTTACTTCACTTAATATAATTTTTTCCAAGTTTTTCCATTTCCTAACAAATGGGCAATGTCATTCTTTCTGATAGAGGCATAGAATTCCATTGTGTATATATACCACATTTTCTTGATCCATTCATCTACTGAGGGCTATCTGGGTTGGTTCCATATCTTGGCTATTGTAAATAATGCTGCAATAAGCATAGTTGTGCTGGTAGCTTTAGTGTGGCCTTGATTGTAAACATTTGGGTAAATGCCCAAAAGTGGGATTGCTGGGTTATTGGGGAGTTCTATGTGAAGTCTTTTGAGGAACCTCCATACTGCTTTCCAAAGTGGTTGAACAAGTTTACATTCCCACCAACAATGAAGTAAGGTTCCTTTCTGTCCACATCCCCTCCAGCATCTGTTGTTGTTAGAGTTCTTGATTTTTGCCGTTCTAACTGGAGTGAGGTGATTTAATGTTGTTTTGATTTGCATTTCTTATATGGCTAGGGATTTGTTGTTGGGGTTTTAATTTTTTGAGTTCCAAGTATATTTTACATATGAGACCCTTGTTCGTTGTATGGCTAGTAAAGATCTTCTCCCAATCCGTGGGCTTTCTATTGATCTTGCTAGCTATGTCATATGCCCTGCAGAAGCTCTGCAACTTTATGCAATCCCATTTGTCCAACCTTTCTTTGATTTGTTGTGTTTCCGGGTCTCTATTCAGAAAATTTCAGCCTGAGCCAAGGAGACCTAGGGTTTCTCCTATTACATCCTGTAATGTTTTCAGAGTGTCTGCTTTGAGTTCAAGGTCTTTGATCCATTTGGAGTTGCAGGGTGATATATAAGGATCTAGCTTTACTTTTCTACATGTAGTTAACCAGTTTTGCCAGCACCATTTACTGAAGAGGCTGTCTGTCTTCCATTCTATTGTTTTACCTCCCTTATCGAAGATTAGATGGCTATAGGTCTGTAGGTTCATTTCTGGGTTTTCAATTCTATTCCATTGGTCCTGAGGTCTGTTCTTATGCCAATACCAAGCTGTTTTGATAACTATGGCTTTATAGTAGAGTTTGAAATTTGGTATTGATATTCCTCCAGCAGTGTTCTTTCCGTTGAGGAGCATTTTAGCTATTCTGGGTCTTTTATTGTTCCATATGAATTTTTGGATTGCCTCTTCTATTTCCTTGAAGAATGAGGTTGGAATTTTGATAGGTATTGCGTTGAGTTTGTAGATAGCCTTGGGAAGTATTGCCATTTTCACGAGGTTAATCTTTCCAATCCAGGAGCATGGGAGGTTTAGACATTTTTTAAGTTCTGGGTTGATTTTCATTTTCAAGATTTTAAAGTTTTCATCATAGACGTCCTTCACTTCTTTAGTTAAGTTAATACCTAGGTATTTTATTTTTTGTGGGGCAATTACAAATGGAGTTGCTTTCCTAATTTCAGCCACACTTTTGTCATTGTTGGCATAGAGAAAAGCCATTGATTTTGAGGGGTTAATTTTATACCCTGCTACTTTGCCAAAGTTTTGAATCAGCTTGAGTAATTTGGGAGTGGAGTATGGGATTCTTTAAATACAAGATCATGTCATCTGCAAAGAGGGAGAGTTTTATTTCTTCTTTTCCTATTTGGATTCCCTTTATGTCTGCATCTTGTCTTATTGCTGTAGCTAGGCATTCTAATACTAGATTGAAGAGAAGTGGAGAGAGTGGACATCCCTGTCTTGTTTCTGAGTTAAGAGGAAATGGCTTTAGTTTTTCACCACTGAGTACAATGCTGGCTGTAGGTTTGTCATATACAGCCTTTATTGTATTGAGGAATGTTCCATGGATTCCTAATTTTTCCAAAACCTTCATCATAAAGGGGTGTTGGATCTTGTCGAATGCTTTTCTGCATCTATTGAGATAACCATGTGGTTCTTATTTTTGCTCCTGTTGATGTGATGAATAATATTAATTGATTTGCGTATATTGAACCAGCTTTGCATCCATGAAATGAATCCTGTTTGATCGTGGTGTATAATTTTTTGGATGAATTGTTGAAGTCGATCGGCCAAAATTTTGTTGAGAAGTTTTGCATCAATGTTCATCAAAGAAATGGGTCTATAGTTCTCTTTCTTTGATGAGTCCCTGCCTGGTTTTGTGATGTTGGTTATGATGGCTTCATAGAATATGTTGGGTGGTGAGCGTTCTCTTTCAATTTCATTGAAGAGTTGGAGGAGTATTGGTGTGAGCTCTGCTTTGAAGGCCTTGTAAAATTCGGCTGTAAAACCATCTGGTCCTGGACTTTTCTTAGCTGGGAGGTCTCGTATTGCTGTTTCTATTTCAGTGCTTGATATGGGCCTGTTACGATAGTTTAACTCATCTTGGTTTAGTTTTGGCATGTCAATATTTGCTAGGAAAAGGTCAATTTCTGTCCAGTTCTCAAACTTATTAGCACAAAGTTTTGAGAAGTATTCCCTTATAATGTTCTGAATCTTGGTTGTTTCCGTGGTGATGTTTCCATTCTCATCTCTGAGTTTATTAATTTGGGTGTGTTCTCTTCTTTTTCTGATAAGATTTGCTAAGGGTCTGTCAATTTTGTTAAGTTTTCCGAAGAACCAACTCTTTGTTTTGTTGATTCTTTCTATAGTTTTTTTGGATTCTAATTCATTTAATTCTGATTTAATTTTGATTATTTCTTTCCATCTACTGGATTGGGTTTATCTTGCTGCACTTTTTCAAGGAGGTTTAGATGTGTCATTAAATTGTTAGTTTCAGATCTCTCCAATTTGTTTTTGTAGGAGCTCAGAGCTATAAACTTTCCTCTGAGTACTGCCTTTGCTGTGTCCCAGAGGAGTTGGTAATTTGTGTGTTCATTTTTGTTGAATAGCATGAACATTTGAATTTCCTTTCTAATCTCTTCCATGACCTACTCATGATTCAGCAGTGTGTTGTTCAGCCGCCAAGTGATACCGGACTTCTTTGGTGGCTTTTGGTGTTGAGTTCTAATTTTATTCCCTTGTGGTCAGAGAGAATGCAAGGTATAACTTCAATGTTTCTGAATTTAGACAAGTTTGCTTTGTGGCCTAAAATGTGGTCTATTTTAGAAAACGTTCCATGTGCTGCTGAGAAAAACGTGTATTCTGATGCTGCTGGGTGAAATGTTCAGTAGATGTCTGTTAAATCTAGTTGATCTATGCAACTGTTTAGATCTGTGCTTACTCTGTTGAGTTTTTGCTGAGTTGATCTATCTAGTGGGGAGAGTGGTGTGTTAAAATCCCCAACAATTAATGTCTTTGGATCTATATGGGATTTGAGGGAAAGTAGTGTTTCTTTGTTAAATTTGGGTGCTCCATTGTTTGGCGAATCGATATTTAGAATTGTAATATCCTCCTGAAGGAGAGATCCTTTAATTAGTATGTAGCGACCTTCTTTATCTCTTCTAACAGATTTTAATTTGAAATCTATTTTATCTGATATTAGGAGTGAACTCCCGCCTGTATATGGGGTCCGTTTGCTTGGTAGATTTGTTCCAGCCTTTAACATTGAAAATGTGTTTGTTTTTACGGGCAAGATGTGACTCCTGCAGGCAGCAGATAAAAGGGGCTTGTTTTTTAATCCAACTAGACAGTCTATGTCGCTTAATTGGAGAGTTCAGTCTGTTAACGTTAAGAGATAGGACTGAGAGGTATTTGGGAGTTCCTTCCATGTTATCCACCATCTTGGGGGCTGCGAAAATTTTGTTCTTCCTATGGTTATTGGATTCTCAGTTTGGGTGCAGTTTCTTGGCCTTTATTGTGTTCTTGTTGGTTTTCTATGTGTAGGACATCTTTAAGAATGTTTTGTAGGGCTGGTTTGGTGGAGATGTATTGTTTCAATTTTTCTTTGCTATGGAAGGTTTTTATTTGGCCTTCAGTTATGAAGGAGAGTTTAGCTGGGTACAGTATTCTTGGTTGATAGTTGTTTGTTTTTAGGGCATGGCATACATCATTCCAGGCTCTTCTTGCTTTGATTGTCTCTGCTGAGAAATCTGAGGTGATTCTAATTGGTTTGCCTTTATAGGTGATTAACCTTTTCTCCTTGACAACTTTAAGGATCTTTTCCTTGGTCTGAGTTGATCCTGTGTGGATTATAATGTTGCGGTGGGATATCCTATTTTGGTCTGGTCTATTTGGTGTTCTAAAAGCTTCTTGTATCTGAATAGGCCTATCTTTTTGTATGTTTGGGAATTTCTCTGCTAGGATCCTGTTGAACAAATTTCCTAGACCATTAACTTCTGTATTAGGCCTTCTGATGGTGTCTTCCAGGTGTTGGATAGATCTATCTTATTTCTTGGACTTGTCTTGGATGGTTGTATGTTCTTTCTCTATAATATCTAGGCTGTCTTCAATCCCTGAGATTCAATCTTCTGCATGGTCTGACCTGCTGTCAAGACTCTCTACTTTGTTTTTTATCTCTTTTCCTTCTAATTGGTCAGCCTTGTTGGCTTCAAGTTCTTTGTTGAAGCTCTGTTTTAGGTCTTGTATGAATTTCTTTACTTCTTTAATTTGGTGTTCAGTGTTTGTTCTCAAATCACTTAGTTGATTGGTTATAGTTTCTTTGGACTCCCATTCCTTCTGTTGGGTTCCATTCAGCATTCCCTTTGTGGTCTCCCTGACTTCCTTCAGCTCTTTGTTAATGGATTCCATGAATGCCTTTAGTGATCTTTGTGTGTTCTCTACCTGGTCTCTTAATTACTGTATTACTCTTTGATTAGCTTCCTCCCGTTCAAGGGATTCCTGCAGTTCTCTTTGAGTATTCTCAGCCTGCTCACGCCATTTCTCCCTTTCTCTTTGAGTATTCCCAAGTTGCTCACTCAAGTCCCGTATCAGTATTTTAGTAGCTTCCTCACGCTTATGATATTCCTGTATAAACTTCTGGGATGCCTCCTCTCTCTCCCTATCATGCTCATACAGAGTCCTTTGTACATTGTCAAACTTCTCATTTATCATGTTTGCCAGCAGTGTTTGTAGAGCTATTTGGGAACTCTCCTCTGGATTATTCATTATCTGTTCTGACCCCTTATTATAAAGATTGGGAATTGAGATACCCGGATTTGCCATTTTTCTTGTGTTTTTCAGGCTTACTCTGCCCATTTGAGATGAAAATAGCACCAGTTTTGTGCTAGAACACTATCTTAAGGCAACCATCAACCAAAGTTTGCATTTGTACCGTCAATAGTCTACACATACAATCTAGTTCAACAGATACATCTATTCAACATCAAAGAACTATATGTTAATGGGCTTCGGACCGCAGAGAAGAATTTGGAAAACCAGAAATTTTAGGGTTAGGGAGAGATGTGGGTAAAAAATAGGAATAGATTGGTGTGGGGAGGCACAGGGAGAGTTAACTATGTCCTAATCTCAATGCAGGAAATAGGTTGGGTAGGATGCAAGTAGAGAGAGAGAGAAAAAGAAGAAAGGGAAAACGAAATGAAAAGAGACCAGAAACAAATAGAAACGTAAAAATTAATATTATTATGGAGAACAAAAGACAATCTATTTAGAGAGGAATGTGAATATATTGAGAGAAGGGGAGGGACATAAAGGAGATGTGAAAAACTAAAAAAATGCTTAAAATATTATATAGGTATAAAGAGGTAGTACTGCTATTAAGGAATTTAAGTTTCAGAGTTTTTGAATTGAGTAATAAATTTGTGGATTACGTGTTTACACAATGGGGGATAGGGTCTACTAGTTAACTACGGGTTTATCTGAGATTGTGCAGGACAAGAGTTAAGTCACATAAAGAAGAACAAAAGAGAGGAAATGGTGAAAAGATAAGAAAGGGAGAAAAAAGATCAGAAGTTCAGTAGAGCTAAACAAAAAACAAAATGATAATTAAAAAAGAAAGAAAAAGAGAAAGAAGACAAGAAAAGAAAGGAAAAAGCACATTCACATACATATTCCTAAAATAAAAATTATAAGAGGAAAAAAAAAGTTACTGGAAAACAATTTTTTTCAAAAAAGGGAAAAATTAAAGATTAATAAAAGTTTTAGAAAAGAAAAAAAAATTATATATATAAGGTACTAAAAAAAAAAAAGAAGATGAAGAAAAAAAAAAGTTCTTTGATTTTTTTTTTATTTTTTTGGGAGGGGTGGGAAGAATCCTGTATCTCCCTTGTGTCTGTAACCAGCCTCTTGTTGGAGTCTCTGGTCAGCTTGAGGTCCTGTGGCTTGATTGGTTTCTTAAGTCAGTTTGTTGGAACAGGCAGAAAAATGCTCTGCTTTACCCAAGATTTTGAGATCCCCCTCCCAGGTTAGTTTACTGGGAGGATGATCTGCTTTGAGAATCACAAAAGTGGGGGATGCAGTGATGAGGCTAGGTTCTGGGTAGAGTTGAGGCCTTTCAACAAACAGTAGCTTTTCCCTGGGGCTATTGTGTGAAAAACTCACAGAGCCCAGCCTGCAGCCATTCTCAGGGTTTCTGTTTTTCAATTGATTGTGGAGGCTGCTAGAGGGAGGGGCAGCCTCTGGCTTTGGTTACCCAGTGAGGAAAGCCACTCCAATGGCTGGCGCCTGTGCTGGGTGACTTTTCCCTGGATGGAACTGAGTCTGTGAGGTCACTTCGCCATTAAGTTCTTGTGACCTGCTAAATGACTCGTTTTATTCCAAGGCTTGAGTTGGAGCTAGCAGCTCCTCTGAGCTTTGTCGGTATCCAAGATGGAGATCACCGGTGCTGGGCGAAGAGGGGTGGCCTTCTCTCCTCTGCTCCCTGAGAAGGAGTGAGGACGTCAGGCTTCTACTCACGCTGAGTCTTGATTCCTGGGTCGTCTCTGGTCTGCAAACTGCAGGATGAAGATGTCTGCTCCTTGTCGGTTCTTGCTGGTGTTGAGTAGAATCCGCTCACCTGCTTTGTCTGGCTCCTTCGTCCCAGACTCTCTGTGGCTCAGGTTTGGGTGCCCTGCGGTCGCCGCCATGACCCTGCCGCGCTGCGGCAGCGGCTGCTGGCAAGCACTCAGATGTGTCTCCTTGCCTTGGTTTTCCCTCTCTTGCCTAACTCTCTGTCCTGTGATGGCACACTTGGTGTGATTCTCTGGCTTAGGACTGTTCACTGGAACTCTAAAACTGCTTTCTATGTGAGAGCTTGTTCAGATTCCAGCTTCTCCTCTGCCATCTTCCCGGAACTCCCCTCTATTCTCTTCTTGTGTTCTTTGATGTAGAAAATCATTGCCTGAAAATTGTGTAATTTGTTGAGAACAAAAGTTCTACTTTTGTACTGGTTGCTATAAGTCACCCTAATCTGTGAAGAAGACAGAGAAATCAATATATTTCAGGTCTGTAATTATCTATAGAAAGTTATAGAAATGAATATGTTCTACCTGTTTAGTTTTTATGTCACTGAAGAAATCACAACCGTTAAGACATCTGATTTTGAAGTATTTCATCATAATTTTTCCCCGAGAACTTTTCTTCCCATAGACTTGCTGACATTTAACTGCCTGTCACAATTGAAGAGAGTATGCACATTTTTAGATATTATGCACTGGATCGAGTTCACCTTATTTTGTTCATTGATTGAATCACAGAAATATAAACACAGGAGTAGACAGAACAGGATAGATAGCATTACTCCTGATGGACTCTGAAATTTTAGATAGACTGTAATTAACTTTGAATTATATATATAGGTATATATATATATGTATATATATATATACCTATATATATTATTGTGAAAATACCACATAGAGGGGTTGCAATTACATGAGCAATGTAATGAGAACATTTCTTATCAAGCATTATTGCCTCCTACTTTGTTTCCTTACCATCCGTTCCCTCCCACTTCTCCTCCCCACCAAAGCGGTAAAGTTCATTTTTTGTGATAACATCTTGTATACCTCATTTTTGCAATGGATCCACCAGTATCCCTATTTATACAATAGGTTTTGTCCATTTTCTTCCACAAATTATATCAATATCAAATACAGTGAAAACAGGTGTTATACCTTGGGAGAGGGAAATATAAAGCAACCAAAAAATTAATAAATATGTTATAAACAACAGTACGGAAGAACTTTACAACTTTGGCCAGGGGGTTGGGTGTGTGAGGTGGGGAATGGATAGGAAGGGAAACAAAGGAGGAGGCAACAATGCTTGATAAGAAATGTACCCATTATCTTGCCCATGTAATTGTAACCCCTCGATAAAATATTCACAATTAAGTAAAAGAAAGAAAGAAAAAAAAGCATTTGAGTCCTAATATGTACTCAAATGTTTCTTTTTAACTTTGAATTTTTATATCCCTGAATTAGATGTTAGAAAGCAAGTAAATCATGGGCCGTTTCTTGATTGAATATTAAAAATGCTGGTAAATTATGAGACCTCCATAGTTGTATACTCTCAGAAAAAAATAGAGGGTAACAATTCCAATTGACTGAAACAATAATAATTTAACTAGAATGAATATTTTCATAATATAAAAGGAAGAAATATCTAAAGAATTTCATGTACATCAGAAGGTGATTTCCGCAGTAGTACTGTTTGTCCGATTTTGAATCTTCATTCTCCTAATAGGTATACCCAAGGTATTGTAGAGGTCTTAAACGGAAAAACAGAAAATATTTTTATTTTCCCAATGTATTCCTTTTCCCCCAATATATTGTTTTTCATTTTCAGAGGAATCTGTAGGTGTTCAGAGGTTTTTGCAGTGTCCCTAAGATAAAAATCACAAAATCAGGTCTTGCGGATTCCCAAACAATATGGTGAAATGCAAAAAAGTTGGTACCACATAGAGTCTTCAGTTCCTGGATAAATTAGGGTATCTTTCTTAAGGTAAATATTGGAAAAGTATGGGAATGATGTGATAGAGTGTGTGGAAGAAATGTCATGGAGAGAACTGTATTTCTTCTGAAATCGCAGCAGAATGTAATGGAAACTATGGCAGGAGAAGTTCAACTTGAGTATTTCTAGAACAGAGCATAGGCGATATGTTTGTGTAGCACAATTATCATGTTTGCCATATTTCACTGACTTTGGAGGCGGTTTCCTTTTACTCAACATTGCCTAATGGCGCAATTGTAAATTATTGACCTTTTTTTTTAATTTTCCTTTATTTATTTATTTATTTAGGTCTTGAGGCTGAAACTCAGGGTTTGGGCGCTATCCGTCAGCTCTTCAGCTCTAAGTGAGTGCTCTACTACTTGTGCCACAGCAACGCTCCTTGTTTTCTAGTTTTGTTGGATATAAGATTATCACTGACTTTCCAGCCCAGGCTAGCTGTGAACCGTGATCTTCAGATCTCAGCCTCTTGAGTAGCTAGGATTACATGCAGGATCCATTGGTGCTTGGCATTACTGATATTCTTAAATGTAAAATTTTAATATGTTAAGACTATTATCATATGACCTGAATTCAGCATGGATCCTTTAGATTTCAGGCCATAGTTTAAATGGGTATCATGGAGAGATTCATTGTTTCTGTTCCTATAGGGTATTAATTACAACATTGCTGTTAGTTTGAACAAAAACTTCACAATATTTGAAGAATGAAAGAACTGTGAACTGTGTATAGAAATTTTCCCCCTAATTTAACATGGCTACAAAAGTTTTAGAGATATAGATATTGTCTTTTATTAAGAAGACACCTGTGATGACCCACCATAAAGAATGTTTCCTTTTTTTTCCTATTTATGTTGGTCCTGGGTTTTGAATTCTTTTTTGATTTTTCTTTAATTTTGCAAATATCGTACAGTGTACAGTGTGGTTACAATTACATGGGCAAGGTACTGAGCACATTTCTTTTTTTTTTTTTAATTTAAATTTAATTTTATTTGTGAACATACTGTACAGAGGAGTTACAGTTACATGGGCAGGATAATGCGTACATTTCTTACCAAGCATTGCAGCCTACTCCTTTGTTTACCCTTCACATCCCTTCCCAGCCTCCCCCCTCCCCCCCAATCCAATCTTTCTCCTTCCCCCCTTCCCCCCCATCCCCTCCCCCCCCCCCCCGCACCAACGTTGTAAAGCTCATTTTGGACATGACAACTTGTACTTCTCATTGTTGCAACAGGTCCACCTGTATCCTTAAACAACTGGTTTTTCCCCATCTCCTCCACAAGTTATACTGACATCAAATATAGTGAAAGCAGGGGTTATACTGTGAGGAAGGGACATACAAAGCAACAAAGAGATAATCTTATAAATGTGTTAGAAACACATGCATGAAAGAAAAAAACATTAAAATACACATCTAAGGGTTCATTTTCCTGACATCACATTATCTGACCTTTTCTGCTTGACTCATACATATACTAGATATTGCAAATAAGGGAAACCATGGGACCTACATTTCTTTGGGCCTTACTTCACTTAATATAATTTTTTCCAAGTTTTTCCATTTCCTAACAAATGGGGCAATGTCATTCTTTCTGATGGAGGCATAGAATTCCATTGTGTATATATATCACATTTTCTTGATCCATTCATCTACTGAGGTGCATCTGGGTTGGTTCCATATCTTAGCTATGGTAAATAATGCTGCAATAAACATAGTTGAGCTGGTAGCTTTAGTGTGGTCTTATTTGTAAACATCTGGGTAAATGCCCAAAAGTGGGATTGCTGGGTCATAGGGGAGCTCTATGTGAAGTCTTTTGAGGAACCTCCATACTGCTTTCCAAAGTGGTTGAACAAGTTTACATTCCCACCAACAATGAAGTAAGGTTCCTTTCTGTCCACATCCCCTCCAGCATCTGTTGTTGTTAGAGTTCTTGATTTTTGCCGTTCTAACTGGAGTGAGGTGATATCTCAATGTTGTTTTGATTTGCATTTCTTTTATGGCTAGGGATGTTGAACATTTCTTCATGTGTCTATTGGCCATCCTTCTTTCTTCTTCAGAGAAGTTTCTCTTTAAGTCTTTCGCCCACTTATTTATTGGGCAGTTGTTTCTTTGAGGATTTGTTGTTGGGGAGTTTAATTTTTTGAGTTCCAAGTATATTTTAGATATGAGACCCTTGTTCGTTGTATGGCTAGTAAAGATCTTCTCCCAATCCGTGGGCTTTCTATTGATCTTGCTAGCTATGTCATTTGCCCTGCAGAAGCTCTGCAACTTTATGCAATCCCATTTGTCCATACTTTCTTTGGTTTGTTGCTGAGCACATTTCTTATCAAGCATTATTGTCTCCTCCTTTGTTTCCCCTTCCTATCCCTTCTTATCTCTCCCCCATCCCACCACCCTCCCATCCCCCGCCAAAGTTGTAAAGTTTTTTTTTCAACATAACATCATGTACATCTTATTGCTGCAATGGGTCCACCTGTATCCCTATTTCTGAGCTTGGGTTCTATCCCTCAGCTCTTCACTTCAAGGCGAGCACTCTACCACTTGAGCCACAGTGACACTTCTTGTTTTCTAGTGGTTTATTGGAGATAATGTAACAGTCAGATTAGCTGATGTTAGTCAAAATGAACCCCAAGATAAGGACTCAAATATTATTTCTTTCTTGCTATTGTTTCTAACATATTTATGAGATGTATCTTTGTTGCTTCTTTATATCCCTCCCCCATGGTATAACCCGTTTTCACTGTATTTGATGTTGATATAATTTGTAGAGGGAAAGGGAAAAAAACAGATTGTTTAAATGGGGATACAGGTGGACATATTGCAAAAATAGGATGTACAAGCCATTATGTCAAAAAACGAACATTACAAATTTGGTACAACGATAGATAAGGAGGGAATGTGTGGGTCATCTCTGGTCTGCAGATCTGCAGTTCTTTCTCTTGTTGAGTAGAATCTGCTCACCCACTGCATCTGGCACCTTTGTCACAGACTTTCTGTGTTTTAAGTATGGTGATTATGGCCGCTGATGCGGCTGGTGCCGCTGATGCTGCTGCTGCAGCCGCCACCGCCACAGCCCCAGCCGTGGCTGCTGGCAAGTGCTCAGATTTGTCTCCTTGCCTGGATTTTTCCTCTCTGCCCAAACTGTCTGTACTGTGATGGCACACTTGATGTAATTCTCTGGTCTAGGACTCTTCACTGGAACACTAAAACTGCTTTCTATGGGAGAATTTGTTTAGCCTCCAGCTTCTTCTCCACCATCTTCCCGTAACTCTGCTTCTTACTTTCTTTCCTACTTCTATCATTGTTTTCTTTCTTCCTTCCCCATTCCTTTCTTTCGTTCACTGTTTTTTACCTCTCTTCCACATTTCCTTCCTTCCATTCTCCTACCTTCCTTCATCCTCTTTCCTTCCTTCCTTCTTTCCTCCCTCCTTTCCTTCCTTCCCTTCTTCCTTCCTTCCTTCCCTTCTTCCTTCCTTCCTTCCTTCCTTTCTTCCTTCTTTTCTTCCTTCCTTCCTTCTTTCCTTCCTTCCTTCCTTGTCTCTATACTCTTTTCATTCCCTTCTTCTTTCCTGTCTTCCTGCCTTAGTTCTTCTTTTCTTTCTACTTCCTTCTTGCTTCCTTCCTCTCTTCATTCCCTCCATCCTCCCCCTAATACTTCCATCTTTCTTCATCTTCCCTTCCTCCTCTCCTTCCTTCTTCCAACCTTACCTTCTAATTGCTTTCCTCATTTCCCTCAGTTCTTCTTTCTTCCTTCCATCTTTTTTTCCTTCTTCCTCCCTCCCTTCCTCTGTCCTCTCTCCTCCTTCCTTCCTTCTTTATCCTTTATATTTCCCTTTGTGCTTTTTCCATTCTTTCCTTTCTTTCCTTTCTATTTACACCCTCATCTGTCCTAGCATGGTGTCTCCTTATTTTGTCTTCCATCTTTGCCTCACCTTCCCTTTCTTCCTTTCTTCTCACACTCCTTGCTTTTCTTTTCCTTTCTCACATCCTTTCTCCCCAGCCTCCTTGCTCCCATCCTACCTTCCCTCCCATTTCCACCTTCGTCCCTCCTTCTCTGTTCATCATCTTTTTTCCTTCATCTTTCTGACCCCCATTGCTATTGCTTTTCTTGCCTCCTTCTCATTCATTCACTTTAGTTCTTCTTCCTGACTGGATTTTTAATCCTCTCATTTCTGCTAGGCAACAGACAACCTGGCCATGCCTGGCCCCATGCCATTCAAAGGAACATACAAGAATAAATCTGCCTTACCACCATTGGCCTACCTATGCATTCAGCTTCAACAAGTGAGGAAATATTCTATTCCATGCAAGAAGCAAATCTTTAGGAAAACAGTTCCAAACAAACTAACCAACAACAATCATGTTGAGGCTTTCCCAGACAGACAGCAAGAGTACACTCATGGAGAAGGGTGGGAACGTGGAGAAGAAGACAACGACGAAAAGGCAACAAAAAGGAAGGAGATACTTCCACTTCACAAAAGGCTTATCACAAGAATGTATGGTCTTTCTTGAGAAAGAACAAACAGGTAAACCACAAGAACAACAGAGCAAATCTTGTGGTGTATTTTTGGGAGCTGTTTGATCTTCCCACAGCAGAGCAGTCCCACGTCTCGACATAAGGAAGGAGGTTCATGAGGTGCACATGGACGAGGTCTGAGGTCAATTTGAATACCTTAACAACAACACAGAGGAAAAGGGAGCTGGAATCATAGGGAATAAATTGTGCAAAGCCGGGACTTGTTCTGGAAACTTCTCTTGGCCCTGTGTGTGTGCAAAAACTTGCACCTCTATGCCTGTGTGTGTGTGGTACATACTTTGGTCCTGCCTCTTTTTCTTTTTTCTCTACACACATGCCTCTGTACCCTGTCCACCTACTTATTCCTCAATAGGCTGGAAAACCTGAAAATCCACTCTCTTGCCTTTCCATAGAAAGCATATAAGTGTATACAGCCTCAAGCAACACACATTACACCCTCCTTATCTTCTTGCCTACCTCTCCATGTTCAAATAAATGGAAATGCTAACATGTAATGGGGAAACAAACAAATCGAACAAAATACAAGAAACATGAAGCCAGGTGGAATTTCTTTTCTTGGAGAAAAAGTAGATTCGTGATTCAAAAACCAAAAAGAAAGAAAGAAAGAAAGAAAGAAAGAAAGAAAGAAAGAAAGAAAGAAAGAAAGAAAGAAAGAAAGAAAGAAAGAAAGGAAGGAAGGAAGGAAGGAAGGAAGGAAGGAAGGAAGAAAGAAAAATAAAAATCCTTCTCCAACGTTTAAAAACACATAAAAACCGTCTTGTTTGGAGGGGTTGACCATGCACCTTAAGTACAGAGAAGCTCAGAGACATTGTTGAGTGTCCAAATTCAGGCCCCGGGAGCCCTATTCATTGCCTAGTCATTGAATTCAAGGCCCTGAATTGGGTTCAAGCCCCAGGCTCCTTGTTCAAGGCCCAGAATGTGAGTTCAATTCCCAGGCCCCATCGTCATGGCCCAGGGCATGTATTTAATGCCCAAAAATTAGCACAAGGCAGTGTCATCATGTTCAAGGCCTAGACAATTAGTTCAACGACCCAGGTTGCAGTTAAAGGCCAAGGCTGTGATTTCAAGAACCAGAATCAAATTTAAGGCCCTGTCTGTGAATTCAAGTCCCAGGCCCTGAATGCAAGGCAAGCACCCTAGTTGAAGTCACAGGCCCCTATTTCAATCCCAGGTCAGAAGTTGAAGTGTCAGATTGTGAATTCAAGGCCTATACTTGAGCTTAAGGCCTATAGCTGACTTCAAGAGCTGGCTGTTGATCCTCAATGCCTAGAATAAGAGATCTGGTGCTAAGCACTATTTCGAGATAGAAGCTGTGAATTCTATTCCAGACCCTGAAATCAAGTGCAGACCCTGAGTTCAAATCCCAGGTTGAGGGTTCAAGACTCAGGCCTAGATTTTCATGCCCATGATATGAGTTCAAATTCCAGCTCATGAGTTCAAATCCCAGCCTTTGAATTAAAGGTCCAAGCCATTAGTTCCAATCTTAGTCCCAATTTCAATTCCCAGGCCATAAGTTGAAGTTCAGATCTTTATGCTGGGGTGGAGTAGGGAGGGGCAGGGAAAATAAAACTAGGAAATAATGTGTGCATGGATGCTAGGGGATAGGTGTTGAAAAAGTGTAGGTAAAAAGCATAACACCGGTTTTTATTTGTTTTTTTTTTTTTTAATTTTATTTTATTTTACTTGAGAACATACTGTACAGAGGGGTTACAATTACATGGGCAGGATAATGCATACATTTCTTACCAAGCATTGCAGCCTCCTCCTTTGTTTACCCTTCACCTCCCTTCCCACCCTCCCCCCTCCCTCCCACCCAATCATACCCCCCCCCACCGACTGTAAAGCTGGTTTTGACATGACATTTTGTACTTCTCATTGTTGCAACAGGTCCACCTGAATCCTTAAACGACTTGTTTGTCCCCATCTCCTCCACATGTTATGCTGACATCAAATATAGTGAAAGCGGGGGTTACACTGTGGGGGAGGGACATACAAAGCAACAAAGAAATAATCTTATAAATGCGTTAGAAACACATGCATGAAAGAAACAAAAACATTAAAATACATATTTGAGGTTTCGTTTTCCTAACATCACATTATCTGACTTTTTCCGCTTGACTCATACCTATACTAGATATTGCAAATAAGGGAAACCATGGGACCTATGTTTCTTTGGGCCTGGCTTACTTCACTTAATATAATTTTTTCCAAGCCTTTCCATTTCCTAACAAATGGGGAAATGTCATTCTTTCTGATGGAGGCATAGAATTCCATTGTGTATATATACCACATCTTCTTGATCCATTCATCTACTGAGGTGCATCTGGGTTGGTTCCATGTCTTAGCTATGGTAAATAATGCTGCAATAAACATAGTTGTGCTGGTAGCTTTAGTGTGGCCTTGTTTGTGATCATTTGGGTAAATGCCCAAAAGTGGGATTGCTGGGTCATTGGGGAGCTCTATGTGGAGTCTTTTGAGGAACCTCCATACTGCTTTCCAAAGTGGTTGAACAAGTTTACATTCCCACCAACAATGAAGTAAGGTTCCTTTCTGTCCACATCCCCTCCAGCATCTGTTGTTGTTAGAGTTCTTGATTTTTGCTGTTCTAACTGGAGTGAGGTGATATCTCAATGTTGTTTTGATTTGCATTTCTTTTATGGCTAGGGATGTTGAACATTTCTTCATGTGTCTATTGGCCATTCTTCTTTCTTCTTCAGAGGAGCTTCTCTTTAAGTCTTTCGCCCACTTACTTATTGGGCAGTTGTTTCTTTGAGGATTTGTTGTTGGGTGGTTTAATTTTTTGAGTTCCAAGTATATTTTAGATATGAGACCCTTGTCCGTTGTATGGCTAGTAAAGATCTTCTCCCAGTCCGTGGGCTTTCTATTGATCTTGCTAGCTATGTCATTTGCCCTGCAGAAGCTCTGCAACCTTATACAATCCCATTTGTCCAGCCTTTCTTTGATTTGTTGCATAACACCGGTTTTAATGAGCAATGAAAGATACTATGTGGAAAATGTGTATTAGTGATTGAAATCATGTGTCAAATTGTTAAAACTATATGATCCTGGGTAGCTTGTGCATATTTCACATCACTAATTTTACAATGTAGAGCTAATAGAGTTCTCAGCATTATCCAAATTGTTCACAATAATATTGTAAATTTTCTTAACTCAAGTAAGTAAAAATGAACAATTGTTAAAAAATGAAAATTGCATTGATATGAAGGAAAAGGGTATTGGATATATATTTTCCCATTTTTCTTTGAAAGGGAGAGAAAAATACAGAGCTGTCTGTGATTCCATTCCTTCTTCATAGCGCATGCATTTTCTTTGTTGGCATATTTTTTAATATTCAATAATTAATCTCAATCTCTTCTTCATGCTTTTCTTACTATGCAGTGAAAATCCCAAACTATTGGCCCTGATGATTATAAACTAAGGATAGTTGAATGAGAATTTGAACGTTTATTACAGATTTTAAGATTTGAATTCATGCCAGCTATTAAATTGCCTAATTAAGTATCTTATACAATCAACCAATATTTGTGTCCCTTTAGTCACCTGGTTTTAAACAAATGTTCAGATCTCCAATTTTAATCCTCTCAAAAGAAGAGTAGACAAAGGATATCAAAAAGCATGGAAGTATATTGAAATGTATGATATTGCAATCTTCAGCCAAATTATAAGATGGTTTTAATTGAGCAGGTAATAATTTTATCTCACTAAACTTCAACAATATCTACTGAATGTATTTCTCGAAATAATTCTCGAAATATGTTCTTAGTGTCACTTGTATGGTAAGTTTTAAAATCCTGTTTATGTCATTTGTCTTAAGACTAATTTGGAATGATCCCTTCCAAATGATCAACAGAAATCTGATGATGTATTTGGTATAATTATCTTACATCTACAGTAATATTATCAGAGAAGCAGAAAAGGTCAAAATTATATAGATTGCTGTAGATAGGTAGTATATAGATAGATCATTAGGTAGATACATAGATATAGAAATAATATATTTCTACATGAACTGATGCTAGAGTTTATATATTTTTTCCAAGTCTTTCAATTTCCTAAAAAATGTGACAATATCATGCTTTCTGATCAAGGAATAGGAATCCATTTTGTGTGTGGGTCTGTGTGTGTGTGTTTGTGTGTGAGTGGTTTTAAAACTACAGTGCCCTAAGGCAAATAAAATCTAATAACAACATCATAACACTTTTTTTCTAGTGTAATTTCCACCCAAAGAATGTATACTTTACCAACTTTAATATAAGCAGTAATTAATTCAATTAAAAAAAGGAAAGAAAGTAAATTAAAGAGAATTAGAGCTAAAATTTGGATTTGTACTTCCTCAGTGAAATTGACAGATACTTTGCTTGTATAACTTTTTTTTTGGGGGGGGGAGGACTGATGTTTGTGGGTGTAAGTGTTAACTTGCCCACAGTTGTAACAGGCTGTGGAATATTTTCTACAATTTATGTATTTCACCACATAATGTAATTATATGTATTGCTAGGTTCAATAGAGTTTTTGACAAATCACATTCTTAAAATAATCGGCAGGTGCTCTCTCACTTTGTAGCTCTTTCTTCTTCAGTTAGTACCAGTAATTAAAGCCCTCATACTACATAATCAATTTACTCAGTGATCATCTGTGATAGAATAGTCCTCTCAAATCTCTGGGAGTAGTGTATTCATGTCTGAAACTTGTGTTGAAAGTTCCCGTAACATTATCACTGTGTATCCCTGTGTGGGGGGCATACATATGCATGTGAAATTTTTGTAGAGTAATAAATTTTGCAATTGTTTACTTGGTACTAAAATGTAATACATAAATGTAAGAACACTATTAACTGTTAACAATACAATATTCATGTATTTTCTGTGCAAAAGACCTTATTAAACATTCTGCAATATCTATATAACTGACAAGCCTATTCATAGAGATTTTATAGATACCAGAATTGTAAAAATTGCACCGCCTGCCTTTTTCCTTTCTCTTTTCCTTCTTTCACTCCTTCATCCCTTTCTTTTCAACGCTCTTCCTTCTTTCTCCCTTCCATCCCTCCTTCCTTCTTCTGCCCTTCACTACTTCCTTATTTTTTCCCTTCTCTCCTTCCTTCATCGCTACCTTCCTTCTTTCTTTCCTTCTTCCCACAATCTTTCCTCCACCTTTTTCTTCTTTTTTCTTTTTTTCTTTTCTTTCCCCTTTATTCTTCCTCTCTTCCTTCCTTCCTTCCTAACCCTTTCCTCCCTCCTCCTTGCTAGCTGATCTATCCTTCCTTTAGTTTTCCATCTTTCTGTCCCTCTTCCCTTCCCTCCTTTCTTCTATCCTTCCTTCCTTCCCTTTTCACTTCGGGTCTCCTTTTACCTCACTCTCCTGGATCCCTTCCTTTCTTCTTCCCTCCCTTTCCATCTTCCTCCCTCCTTCCCAACCCTACAAATTTCTTCCTTCATCTTCCCTCCCCATTTTTTCCTGTTTTCTTGTATCCCTTCACTTCTGTTCATCTTCTTGACTGGGTTTGTCATCCCCTCTCCCTGAGTCTCCCTTCCAGTAGGCAAGGGAGAGACAACCTGCCAGGTCTGGCCATGCCATGGAAGGGAACACCCAAGAATAAACTTGCTCTGCCAACTTCGGCTTTCTCTATGCACTCAGCTTCCCCAAGGGAGGAATCTGGATGCTCCATACAAGAATCAAAACCTTAGGAAGTAGTTCTAAACAAACAAACAATCAATTTGAAGCTTTCTCACACAGAGAGGACATAGAAGAGGGAAGGAGCAAAAGAGGAGGAAGAAGAGGAAAAGGAGGAGGAAGAAGAGGAGGAGAAGGAAGAGAAAGAGAAAGAAAAAGATGAAGACGGTGAAAAAGAAGGAGATTCTTCCACTTCACAACGGGGTTGTCACTGGAATACATGGTCTTTCTTGAGAAAGAACAAACAAGTAAACTATAACAATAGAACAAATCCTGTGGAGTATTTCCTCCTGTGGAGCTGTTTCATGTGCCCACAACTGTGGAATCAAGCCTCTGAACAAGGGGAAGGAAGTTTGTGGGTTTCTGGGGATTACATGGAAGCGATCTGTAGTAATTTCAATCCTGCAACACGAACCCAGAGTATAAAGGAGTTGGCATGGTAGTGAATACTTTGTGCAAAGCTGGGCCTGGTTCCAGAACCTTCCTCAGACCTGTGTGTGTGCATATGTGTTGCACATGTGTGCCTGTGTGGTTTATACTTTGGCCCTGCCTCTTTTTTGTGCAAATTCCTCTGTGCTCTGTCCACTTACTTATACCCTGACTGGCTGTTAACCCACATAATCCCTCTCCTGGCTTTCTATAAGAAGCCTACTATGGTAGACAGTTCACCCCACAAACATTACACTACCTGTCTTCCAGCCCAGGCACTCCATTTTCAGATAAAAGAACATATTAACATATAAAGGGCAAATAAACAAACAAAATGTGAGAAACAGGAAGCAAGATGCAATTTCTCTCTTGGGAAAAATGTGAATTAGTGTTTCAAAAATCAAAAAATAAAATAATAATTCTCCTCCTGCTGTAGAACAAACACACAAAAAAACCTGTCTTGAAAGGATGAACAGTAGCCTTGAGCACAGAGAACCTAGAGCAACATTGTCCAGTTTCCAAATTCAAGGCCCAGGACCTGTTTTCAAAGCAAGGCACCTAGTTCAAGGCCCAGAAATTAATTCAAGCCACAGGACGCTAGTTCAATGTCCAGGTTATGAGATCAATCCCAGGCCCCACAGTCAGCACAGAAATGAGTTCAAGGCCCTGGTCTCAAGATTAAGGCAAAGGCAGTTCAAGGACCCAGCTTGGAAATTAAGTTCTAGGCTGTCAGTTCAAATCCACACATCTAATTCAAGGCCAAGCCTATGAGTTCAAGTCATATGCAATGAATTCAAGTCAGGACTCCAGAACAAATCCCAGGTCTCTATTCAATTTCTGATATGAAGTTAAAATGCGAGAACATATATTCAATAACCAGGCTTTGAGGTTAATATTCACACTTGACTTCAAAACCTTGCCATGATTTAAATGCCTTGGATCAGACCTCAGGTCCTAAGAGCTAGTTCTAGGATGAGGCCGTGAATTCTATTCCCAGCCCCACAAATCAAATGCAGGCCCTGATTTCAAAGCTCAGGTTGTGAGTTCAAGACTCAAGCCCAGAGTTCCTGACCCAGGATATGAGTTCAAATTCTAGCTTGAGAGATCAAGTCCTAGCTTTTGAGTCAAATTCCCAGCCAATAGTTCTAATCCCAGCCCCAATTTAAGTCTGAGGGCATGAGTTGAAGTTCAGGTCTTCATGCATGGGTGGTGCACTGAGGGGAAGGAGAAATGAAACAGGAAGTTTTGAGAGGATAGATGCTAGGAAATAAATGGTAAATAAGAGTGAGAAGAAAAACGAAGTATAAACAGGGAGGGAGGGAAGGCAGGAACCAAGGAAGGAGGGAAGGAAGATAGGGAGGAAGGGAAGGAGGGAGAGAGGGAGGGAAGGAAGGAGGAAGGAAGCAAGGATGAGAGAAAGGGAGGGAAGAAACGAGGAAAATAGGGCAGGAAGGTGAAAAGTAGAGAAGGAGGGAAGGTAAAAGCAAAGGAGGAAGGTAAGAAGGGAAAAGAAAGGATAGAAAAAAGGAAGAAGGGATGATGGTGAAGAAGAGTAGGAACAGGAGCAGGAAGGGGAGGAAGTGAAGGGGGGAGAAAAAGAAGGTGAAGGTGAGGAGAAGAATGGGAAGATAAGGAGAAGAAACAGCAGGAGGAGAGGGATATTTTCCAGGATTTCATGTAAGTATTGTTGAATCAATCTCAAGAATTGTATGCATGATCAAAGATTGTTTCAAATATTGTAGCCAATATTTGATATAATTCAAGAGGGAAAATATGGCTCTCTATATATGCACATCACCAGAAACCACCTGTTTTCAAAACCACCATGTTGGATGATCATCTTGTGAATTCACATATATAACCTCTACTCTAACTACACTGTTCCAACTTTCTTTCACAAGGTAGATCTTCAGAAAATATTCTTGAAGAAGCAGGCTAATTATCAACAGAAATATTTTCAGTGTATTATTTATTCATGCACAAATCTCTCTGAAAATAAATAATATTTTCAGAAAGAAAGATAAGTGCAACACTGATTTATATGAACAATGAAAGACTCTATGTGAAAAATAATTATTAATTAGTGATTAAGCTCATGTATAAATGTGTTAAAATTGATGTGAACTTTTATAGCTTGTACTCTTTACACATCAATATTTTCAAAGTGCTTAGCTAAGTTTTAAGCATTTACCCAAATTGTACACAAAAGCTTGTAATTTTTCTTTGAATGAAATGAGAAAAATTAACAAAACCATTTTCTAAAATTCTCACAAATATTTTTGTAAAACCACACACTGCTCTCTGAAAAAGAAAGGTACAGAACCTTCTGTGACTTCCATTCTGTATAGCTCATCAATTTTATTTGTTGGCAGAATTTGTTATTATTCAATAAGCAATTTCCATCTCTTTTTTATGTTTGTATTGCTATGATAGTGGGAATCTGAAAGTATTCGCCTGATGATTATCACCTGAAAACAAGCATAACTAAATTTAGTTGAACTGAGATCTAAATTTCTAATATAGATTGTTTGATTTGAATTTGTGCCAATAATTACATTGTCGAATTCAGTATCTCACAAAACAATCAATCAAACAATATTTGGGTCCTTTTTATCAACTGGTCTTGAAAAATGTTCAGACCAACAATTTTAACCATCCCAAAAAGACAGGAGATCAATTATATCAAAATACATGAAAATAGAGCAAAATGTATGCGTTTGCATTTTTCAACGAAATTATATAATGGTTGAAATTTAGCAGGTAATCATTTTATCTCACTGAGTCTTAGCAGTATCTATTGAATGTATTTCTCGAGAAAACTTTTATCTCTTCATAGTATGACTTGTGTAGTAAGTTTGAAAATCCTGTTTGTGTCCCTTGTGTTCAGACTTAACTGGATTGTCCCTTTAAACAGATTGACACAAAACTAATCATTAATATATAGACATATACTATAATAGACATATACTATAGCTAGTATATGTCTATGGTAATTCTATCAGATAAGCAGAAGAGCTCAAAGGCTATATATTTTTGTATATATAGATGGATAAATATATTGATAATATATTACTATATAAAGTGATACCACATGAAATGAAACACAAGGTATAAACAGAAGTGTTTTCTTTGTGTTTTTCTTGATTTTTATATGCATTCTAATTTTTTGTTTCTACTTTATGTTTTTCTTCCTGTGCTATATTCCTGTTGTCACTCTGTTTGATTTTGGTACCATTTTGTTCATCAATTTGTCTACTTTGGGGAGGGGCAGGAGACCTGCCCATTGGTATATGGATACTCACAAGACACTATGTGGGAAATGAACATTGCAGCTTTGTTGTGGAGGAGGAGTGATGAAATTCAGGAAAGAAAGGAAAGTATGGAAAAAAAGCAGAGGAAAACAATACTTGACGGAAATGTATTCAATACTGATGTAACTGTAAATTCTCCAATTTTGGAGAAAATAATTTTTGAAAAAAAAAGAGGCTACAAAGTACGGATAGAAAACAAAAAAAACCTGATTATGGAACCCAAATACCCTACTATTCTGTTTGTGTTGAAGGTAGTTTTATCACGTGACTTTGATGTCATTGTGAGTTTTTTTCCTCGTTTTAAGCTCTCAAGGAAAAGTAATATTGGCTTAATGATACTAAAAATATAAGCAGGATGTGAACTTGATATAGACAATATAATGTTTGGCATTAATCTGCATACTTCCTAAATGCTAAATTGAACAAGCTGGGTTAAAGAATCATCATCTATCTTTCTATTCTCAAGAATGGAATTTAAGTGATTTGTGCAGAAAAATGAAAAGCAATTAAACTGAAGTATATATAATGTTAATTTCACATTTATTGATATTCAGAGTGATTTAGTCCTGAGAAAATTTCTTCTAAAATACAATTTGATTTGAAATAAGAAAACAAATACAATGAAATAAGAAGTTTTCATTGTGGTTTCCTAAGGTTTCCTAGGTTTTGCCCTAAGGCAAAACAAAAACAAAATCAAAAGAGGCATAGTTTATCAACTTTAATATAAGCAATAATTCAAGTTACAAGAAAACGACAGAGAGTAACAGAGAGACTGAAAATTAAAATTAGGATTCATACGTGGCTAAACCAACTTGTCAAGTACTTTGCTTTGTGTTTCATATTTTTGTGGTGTGGAAGGTGGAGTTGTAAGTTGCCCACAGTTACAAAAGCCTGTGGAATATTTTCTAAAATATATGCATTTCCCCACATAATATAAATATGTATATTGCAAGGTCAATAGAATCTTTGACAGATCGCATTCTAAAGTAATCTGCATGTGTCCTAGCTCTTGGTAGCTTCTTCATTAGTAGGACTGACTATTGCAATCTAAAGTCTTGATGATATTTTCACTAATTTACTCAGTGATCACCTGTGATAGAATGAGTCTCCCAAAATTCTGGCAGTAGTGTATTCATGTCTAAAAATTGTGTTGAAACTTCTTGTTCCATTATCAGTGTGCATCCCTATGTGTGGTGCAAACCTATCTATCTGAAATTTCTATGAAATATCAAATTTTGTAATGATTTATTTGGTACTAAAAAGTAATACATAAATGGAAAAATACTATTCACTGTTAATAAAAGAATATTCATATATTTTCGGTGCAAAAGGCCTTAATATACGTTCTGTAATCTTGAAATAACTGAGAAAGATATTCATAGAGATTACTATGGATACCAGAGTTGTAAATACAGAACTTCTCTATTTAGCTTAAAATTCTTTTCTGCTCTTCTCTGCTCTATGTATACAAACAGGAGCTAATTGCAAAATTAGAATTCAAAGAATTGTTAACATATATTGTCATTATCATCTGTTTCAAACTGACTTGATTATGTGAAATGTAACATGAGTCATTCCATCAGTTCTATGACTTATTATTTTCTTTGTTATTTTTACTTAATTTTCATAGTGACCTGGAGCAGGTGTATATTTACACAAGTAGTGAGTACAATCCTTACTGAAATTGTTACCCCTTTCTCACTTTTCTCTTTCTCTTTCCCATTCCCCATTAATACCCAATGTTGTAAGGATCAGATCCAACATATTTTCTTGTAAGTGTTGCTGTTACATTTGTTGTCACGTGTCTAATCATTTTATTTTCACACTAGCCATTGCATAAGTTCTATGGTTTAAGTGTAACTTTTCAAACTTTTTGCCATGGTGGACACACAAGCTTCCTCAACGTCTCATAAAACTTTTGGAAAAACATCTCATTTATAAACCTGAGTGTACTGTCAGCAATTACACACGTTCACCAGTCATGTAAGAATGTGGTAAAGAAATCCAATAGAAATTTAATATCTTTGGAAGTTCTATTTTCATGATTTTATGTACCTCTGTACTCATTTGTACATTTGTACTCATCTGTATTCTTTGTTTCCTAAACTCTTACACATCAGTGTGAAACAATGTATATTCTTGGATGAAATAAGATGATTTCATTCAAGAATTATAACAACAATCAATAGATTTTGAACTTCAGTATAATTACAAAGATGTGTCATATATAACACTGCCCATATGTTTAATCAGAGACTCTCTTTTTTTTTCCATCAAGAAGTGTGAAACATGCAAAAGTAATAACAGTCAAATTAGGTAGTGATAATAGGGCAAGATATAGAATGATGTAGAATGAGTTTATTTTCATAAATATATTAATATCACCCATTCATGTATATTACAATTGAATTGAAGAATAGTATGTCTTTGTAAAAACTGACTCATTTTAAAAATTATTGTCAACTTATCAATACCAGGCCTGGAGATATATCAATTTCAACCTTCAAACACTACTACAAATGATAGTCATCAAAACAGTTTAGTACTGGCACAAGATCAGACCTGATGGCCAGGCCCAAAGAAACATAGGTCCCATGGTTTCCCTTATTTGCAATATCTAGTATAGGTATGAGTCAAGCGGAAAAAGTCAGAGAATGTGATGTTAGGAAAACAAAACCTCAAATATGTATTTTAATGTTTTTGTTTCTTTCATGCATGTGTTTCTAATGCATTTATAAGATTATTTCTTTGTTGCTTTGTGTGTCCCTCCCCCACAGTGTAACCCCTGCTTTCACTATATTTGATGTCAGTATAACATGTGGAGGAGACGGGGACAAACAAGTCGTTTAAGGATTCAGGTGGACCTGTTGCAACAATGAGAAGTACAAAATGTCATGTCAAAACTAGCTTTACAATGTCGGTGGGGGGGGGGGAGGGGGGGTATGATTGGGTGGGAGGGAGGGGGGAGTCTGGGAAGGGAGGTGAAGGGTAAACAAAGGAGGAGGATGCAATGCTTGGTAAGAAATGTATGCATTATCCTGCCCATGTAATTGTAACCCCTCTGTACAGTATGTTCTCAAATAAAATAAAATAAAATTTAAAAAAAAAAAAAAAAAAAAAAAAAAAGATCAGACCTGATGACCAATGGAATAGGACTAAAAACCCAGAAATGAACCCACAGGACTATAGCCACATAATCTTTAATAAGGGAGCTAAACAAACAGAATGGAAGAATGACAGACTTTTCAGTAAATGGTGCTGGGAAAATTGGTTAACCACTTGTAGAAAACTAAAACTAGATCCATATATATCATGTCCAACAGGATCAATTCCAAATGGATCAAAGACCTTGAACTAAAAGCAGACACGATGAAAAAATTACAAGAAGGAATAAGAGAAACTCTAGGCTTTCTTGCACAGGCCAACATTTTCTCAATAGAGAACCGGGAGAACAACATATCAAAGAAAAGTTGGACAATTGGGATTGCATGAAACTGCAAAGATTTTGCAAGGTAAAGTACATAGCTAGCAAGTTCAACAGAAAGCCCACTGACTGGAAGAAGATTTTCACTAGCCATTCAATAGACAGGGGTCTAAGATCTGAAACATACTTAAAACTCAAAAAACTAAATCCCCAACAACAAATCCTCAAAGAAACAACTGCCAGAATAACAAATGGGCTAAAGACTGAAAGAGAGACTAGTCTGAAGAGGAAATAAGAATGGCCAAAGACACACAAAGACAGGTTCAAACTCACTAGCAATACAAGATATGAAAATCAAGATAGTACTAGTTTCCAGCTCACCATCTGCTAGAATGGCTGTAATTAATAACTCTAATACCAACAGATGCGGAGGAGAGGGGCCAAAAGGTAACGTCATGGCATTTTTGGTGGGATTGCAAACTTGTTCAAACACTGTAGAAAACAGTACGGAGGTTTCCTAAATGACTCCACATAGAGCTCCCCTATGGACCCGCAACTCGACTTTTGGGCATTTTAAAAAAGGATCACAGACCAAGTCATATGAATGCCACCACTATTGCAGCATTATTTAACATGGCTAAGATAGGGAACCAACCCAAATACCCTTCAGTAGATAATGGATCAAGAAAATGTTATATATATATATATATAGATATAGATATAGATATAGATATATAGATATATATAAAAATATATATACATATATACATGTATATACCTACATACGTATGTATATATATACATATATACACATATATACATATGTATATGTATATATACACATACGTATGTAGGTATATACATGTACATATAAATACATATATGTATATATATGTAGATAAATATTTATTTATCTATATATAGATTTATAGATCTATCTATCTATCTTTCTATTCTATGCCTCCATCACAAGGCATAAAAATGAGATGGTCTTTTTTGTTTGGAAATGAAAGTCTTGGAAAAAATCATATTAAGTGAAATAAGCCAGCCCCAAAGAAACGGGTCCCATGGTTTCCTTTGTTTCCAGTGACTAGTGCATTTATAATAAAAGCAGAGTAAGTCAAAGGCTATGTACATATGATCATAGGAGATAATCTTAAGCAAAATGTTCCCAAGACAGGGACACAAAGGTTTTTGATTTTTTTCTTTCTTGCTAGTGTTCCTACTGTAGATACAATGCACTATGTGATATTTTCTTTCTATTGTATCTTCTTCCCCCATGGTAACTGCTGTTTTCAACAGATTTGATGCTGATGCTCTGCACCTTGTGTATTTATTTCTGTAATTTGGAGACGGGAAGGGATATTGCAGCATGCTTAAATGAGGATGCAGACTGACCCATTTTGACAGTGAGATATACCGGACACTATATTGAAAATGACTTGACAATGTTGGGGTGGGGGGCGACAATTTTGGGAGATGGGGAGGGAAGTGATGGTATGTGTAAAATAAAGGAGGAGGTAAAATGCTCTCTATGAAATGTAATCATTACTCTACTCATGTAGCTTTAACCCCTGTGTACAATTTTTTTACAATAAAAAGCTAAAAAATAAAAAGAAAAACAATGTTGGGCTGGGAAGGTGGCTCCGTGGTAGAGCGCTTGCCATGCACACCTGAGGCCCTGGGTTCGATTCCTCAGCACCACATAAGCAAAAACAAAAAAAAACAAAAAAAAAACAGAAGTGGCGCTGTGGCTCAAGTTGTAGAGTGCTAGCCTTGAGCTGAAGAGCTGAGAGACATCACCCAAGCCCAGAGTGCAGGCCCCAGGACCGGAACCAATGAAAACAAAATGTTTTACATTTCCTATTCATTAAATGTGAGCAATTTGTGTAAATCATGCTTCTCACTTCAAGGGGGATGGACAAGGGATTTTTTGTTTTTCTTTTTTTTAATTTTCCTTAGAAATCACTTCATTATTGAGATATTTTAATGTAAGAGTAAGGAATGTTCGATAACACTACCACAATACATGTATGCTTTGCCATGTGGCCAAAATTATCCTAGTTTTGCCACTAGATTATCTATTATCAATAAATTATTTGGTTTAATTAATGTGCTTTTGATTACCAAATAAGTCATTTCAAGATTTTGTAGCATAGAAATTTCATATGAATATATATGCTCCACGAAGAAGGCTGCACACACAATTCAACAAGAAATACCTAGGAAATTTTTACACATAAATACACTATAGTACAGAGTTTTGACAAAATCATTATTTTCCAGGTGAGTTAATTGATTAAAGTAGCATGAAAGCTTTAGTTTGGAGTAGTAACTGGTATTGAGGAAGGAGCTACAAAGAGAGAAAACACATGCTAAATATTTATGAGTATGATGTGTTAAAATCTCTATTGGACCTAGTAATACATAAAATTATACTATGTGTTGATGTGGTGAAATACATACATTTTAGAAAGTATTCCACAGTTTTTTTCAACTGATGGCAAGTTACACCTTCCCCCCCCCACACACCAACCAAAACAATGGTAAACAAAGCAAAGTTGCTGAGAAGTTCTTTTAGTCAAGAAGTGATCCCACTGTCAACTGTCTTTCTCCATGTTACTCTCTCTCCTTCTTTTGTCACTTGAAGTATTTACCACTTACATTAAGGAATGAATCATCCCTTATCATGACTGGATAGTAGACCATAGAGTGATCTTTGGATATTTTTGTAGTTCTTTGTGTGTGTGTGTGTGTGTGTGTATTATCCTTATTACCTTAGCAATACTTCATTTTGAAACCATAATGTGGTTTTATGATGCTTGTCATCTCATTTCAAATCAATATATGTGACAATAATTTCTTAGTGGGTAAAGGCATTCTTTTTTATTTGTTTCCGGTCATGGGGCCTGAACTCTGGGCCTGGACACGATTTTCAGCTCTTCAGCTCAAACTCTACCACTTGAGCCAGAGCGCCACTTCTGGCCTTTTTACTTTTTGCTTATGTGGTGCTGAGGAATCGAACCTAGAGCCTCATGCATGCAAGGCAAGCGCTCTACCACTGAGCCACCTTCCCAGCCCCGATAAAGTCATTCTCTAAATCCATAAATCTGTGGTAAGCATTGTATTTGATTTCAGTTTAATTGCTTTTCACTTTTTTGCTTAATTCAATCGAATTTCACCCTTGAGAGCAAAAAAAAAGTCATCATTCTTTCACGAAGTGTGTTTGAATTGGCATTTAGGAAGTAGTAGTGTCTAAAGTCAAAGAGTATATTGTATACATTGAATTCTTACATCCTACTCATATTTTCAATATCCTTCATGAAATGTTATTTTCTTTTTGAGAACTTGAAAAGAGAAATATATCACAATGCAAAAATTGTCATTTTTGCTTCACCTACCTCTAACATATACATATTAATAGGACATTTGGATTCCATGATCAGTTCTGTGGGATTCTTTTCTGATTTTTAGGCTCTTCTTAGAAATATATTTTCTTGTAAATATACTATGTTAAGAAGTTACAGTTAAAATACTAATGTAATGTGTAAAATGCTTGTCAAACATTGTTATGCCTTCTTTAGTTTTCCCCTACTATTCTTTCCCTCCTACATCTCATCATACTTCTGCAATCATAACATTCTAAAGTTCATTTCCAATATAGTGCCTCATAATATTGAAGGGGTCATCCCGTGTTCTTTTAGGATTTTATTTCCTTTCAACTCCCCAAATTAAAGAAAATTTATATACAAGATGACAGACATCAAAATCAAATACAATGAATCAAAAATAGCAAGAGGAAAATGAAATAGAAACAAAAACTCACATAGCACACTAAAAGCAAGATCAACAAAGTCACCCTCTTGTGTCAATATCTTTGGGTTAATTTCACTTACCAGCATATGTTATACTTATATAATTATACATGTTTGTACGTGAATATGAATATAGTAGTATATATATGTATATATACATAAATAGGAATGTAGATCTTTAGCGCTTTTCTATTCATCTGACAGGTTATCTTAAATACATACTAATTTCTGCAAATAAATGATCAAGATTCTCTGGATGGTTTAGAAGACACACTCCAAATAATCTGAACAAAAGGGACACAGACAGGATTTTAAAACTTACTACAGCAGTCCACTAATATCAGTGAAAACCAGTCTCGAGAAACGCATTCAGTATATGCTGTTCAGGCATAATTACCTCATATAAAATGATTACCTGTCCAATAAAACCATCATGTAGGTTGGGTGAAGATTGAAAGATCATTCATTTTACATAATTTTATGGATTTTGATATCCGTTGTTTCCTATTTTTTGGTGATAATTAAATTAAAGACTTGAACGTTTGACTAAATGGACACAAAAGTGTTTGATTCATTGTAAAAAATGTAATAACCAGCACAAATTCAAAATTAGGGATTTAAAGTGACAGCTCAAATTGTCAAATATCATCTGTTATTCTTAATTTCAGAGAAAAGTCATCATGGCCAATGCTTTGAGATTTCCACTACCCTAGTAACAAAATTATGAAGAAGAGATTGAAATTACTTAAAGCCAACATAAAAAAATGCATGAAATATGCAGAAGAAAGTGAGTCGAGGAAGGCTTGCTATCGTTATACTTTGAAAGAGTGATGGCAAGGACAAATATCCAACATCATTTTGCTTGAGATCAATGAGAAGTTGTGTTTCGAAAAATGATTCTTCAGAAGAATTGTAGAATAATATTGACGGTTTTTTTCTTACTTGAGTCAGAGTTAAATTATAATCTTCTGTTAAATACCTAAGATAAAGGCAAAGATCACTACTTATTGCACATTTTGAAAGTACCGATGTGACATAAACAAATGCTATCCAAAGTTTTACCAATTTCAGAAATCCATTTTACAAATGAGTGCATTCATGAAGTACTACTTGTGTTGCACATAAAGTTTTTGGTTGCTTATATAACTGGTGTTATACAGATATTTCTTTCTAAAATTCCAAATTATTTTTGGACAATATTACACTTGAATAAATAATACACTAAAATGTTCCTGTTGCTAATTGGACTGCTTTTTTAGGCATAGTTTTTGAATATCTGCATTGTGAATGAAATATGGAAAATTGACTTAGGATATAGGTTAGAAATGAGTTAGGATATAGCTTAGATTTATGAATTCAGATGATGAATACCAGCTATGGTAATTCATTTAATTATTTATTTTTATTTATTTTTTTTCAGATGTTGTACTTTTGCAAACAGTTGTTTCTGGTGATGTGCATATTCAGACAACAGTATTTTTCCTATTGAATAATATAAAATGATGGCTCCACCCTTTGCAGAATCCTTTGAAAAATGAGTACAATACTTGTGACTATTTCAATCCTAATACTTAATGGAATCCTGAAAAAAGAGTCTACTGGTAAACCAAAGCATTTTCTGTTCATTTTGGATCATATAGAGACCATAGATGTCTCAAGGAATCCGTATATAAGGGAAACCTCTCACATGGCATATTACAATGGAAAGATGTGAAACTATAAAGAGATTGAGTATTTCTGCCCTTCCAGTGACGAATTTAGCCTAAGAAATAGATAATTCCTCATACATTTCTATATTTTTTCATAAGTGTTCATGGCAGGAAATGGAATCCTGTTTGTGGTGGGTAGAGCAATTATCAATGATTACATTTTCACACTGTATGGTAGACTTTTGTCGAGACATAAACAATGATACAAGGAATGGAAATCCAGTGTATTCTTAAGAAATAGATATACTTCTTGATTTTAGACGGTCCAAATATTCCCTATTGTCATTCAGTTCATAGATGTTTATCTCTAAAAACTATGATTTGTGAGTATCCACTTTAGGACAGTGATTCAGATAGTTGCCTGTCATTCCGATTTTAGTATTGCCAAAAAGGGAAATCTATTAAATCATTTGACCTGGAATTCAGGCTCTGTGCACATTTTGACTGGATGTTTTTTGTACAAATTCCAAATTTTCATAAATACATCAATGTCACTGACTAGAACACAACTTCAATGATTGTTTCTTATTTCATGAGTCACACTTGGAAGTGGCGCTGTAACTCAAGTGGTAGAGCACTCGCCTTGAGTTGAAGAGCTGAAGGACAACGCTCAGGCCCAGAGTTCAAGCCCCACGACCGACAAAAAAACCCCAAAAACTATATAGAGCATTCATGAGTCACACTGTCATATCAATTCATATTTTCCTAACATATACCATTCACATTAGATTTTTCTAATTGTCACTATCAGTAAGCAACAACTATGAATAAAACCAATGCAAATTTATTCCATCTGAATTTTTTCAAATGTTGCTTCTAAATTTTTATAGAAAATAGTATTAAGAATAGTTTCTTGTATGTAGTAGCCTACTGGAATACAATTGAAGACAGAAAAATAAAAACAGTGCTGGATTAGTAGAAGGAAGGAGAATGAGATTCAGACTGCAGGCTTGTGAATAACAGACAGAATTCCATCTAATGATCAAATGAGATGAATTTTAGCATATTTGAAATGAATTGGAGTTCATTTCACCATAAGTAGAAGGATCTGGGCATTGTGATATACTTTGCCTCATTTAACTTCAACATATGTTGGACTGAATTTCCTAAGATTCTGATTCTTTACCTGAGCTCTATTTGTCATAACACACACCCCAATAGAAAGTTGCAAAATCTGATCATTGCTTCTGAGAAACTTTCTGATGGGAGTCATTTCTCTGTACTTCAGATAGGATGTCTGATCTGCTTTGGCTTGTCTGATTAATTTCATGATATATCAAGCACTGCCACACTATATTTATTTATCAGTACCTAAGTATCCATGTTATTTGGATTGCTGAGAGATGTTGCCAGATTATCCATTTAAAGCCTAAAAAGGCTTCTAATTTTTCTCTCCCATGTCAGTCTTGTTAAAATCGTCCCCAAAAATGTTTGGTTGTTCTACCCAAAACAAAATTGGAATGCTTCAGTTCTTTTCGACACTTAGAAGAGTAATTCCGAACAGCCAGATTGGTAAACCCACAATATTCTGTCCTTATTATTGTAATAACTATTGTATTACTATTTTTGTTTATCCATATACACTAGATAATTATTGAAGGAATTGGCCACTGACATCCACATTTAATTCTCCATAGTCCCAAAGTTTCCTCAATATGAACCTAAAAAGCTATGGTTGGAAATTTTCAAATAAAATTGCTTTGTACTTACGAAAAATTATGATAGTTAATGTACATATTACTAAAACAGTCATATATATTATACAACACCTTCTATAAGTCAGTACATATTTTACTCCCACATTTGAAAGATTGAATAATTATATCGTATTTTTATCCATATGTAACTGAATTTCATATTTTCTACATAAATCTGTTAATAGTATTCACTTAAAAATTATGCAATGATTATTTATGTTCCAGGATATTTGTAAGTAATATATAATTGTTGATTAAATATATAATCAATGCAAAAGCTCTATGTATTTTCATAAAGCACACATTCACTGATGTCTCTATATATTCTACATTTATTTTTACCCTATAATGTAAAAATAAATGTAGAATTAATGTAACATTAACATTTGTGTAATGAAAATATGATATATACTTAAATACTTCTAGGAACCTCTCTTCCCTGCTCTTTTTATTTAATTTTTGTGAGTACTTGCTTTGAGAAATCTTAAACCATTTTATTCTTAATTTGAATCAATATGAATTTAAGTTGTGAATTAAGAAGATATATACAAAAATAAAGCATATATAAGAGTAAGAAAAAGAAATATTTGTATGAGAAGTTAAATAACTTGTAAAATGGCCTTCTTTTGAAATTACCCTCTAATAAACATTTAAATACTTGACAATCCTGTAATGCATAAACACTCATTCAGAGACAAAACTTATCCTATGTAAAATGCTGTCAGCTTCATCTCAGAATATTGACCAGAAATAGGAACGAATATTTTATATAGAAACAGCTTACAAACACAACTCAAGTCAATTTGGAGTAGAAAATTTTGCTGTAGATTTATTTTTGCGATGTGTTTGCATCATTGTTCAGAAGGCACCTTTCATGAGCACGAGCATTTTCAAAAAACACAAATAATGAGACCTGTTTCTTTCCCAAAGAAAACACTAAGACATGAAATTAAAGACCAAGTAAGGACGTGGAAAAACCTCCTCCCATGCTCATGGATTGAGAAGATTATCATTGTGAAAGTGTCTATTTACAAGTTAAATGTGATAACTATCAATATCGCAACCTCATTATTCAAGGAAATAGAAGTCTTCAAAAATTCATATACAACAATAAAAGACTCTGAATAGCACAAACAATCCTTAGCAGAAAGAGCATTGCTGGAAGAAAACCAATACCAAACTTCAAACTCTACTGCAAAGCCATTTTAATCCAAAGAGCTTGGGACTGCCACAAAAACAGATATGAGGACCAATGGATAGAACTGAAGACAGAGAAATGAACCCACAGACCTTCAATAAGGGATCTAAAAAAATAGAATGGAAGAAACTCTTTTCAGCAAATAGTACTGGAAAATTGGTTTTAAAAGTGTAGAAAACGTAAGCTAAATCTTTATATATCACACTACCAGAATCAACTCCAAATCGATTAAAGACCTGGAAGTGAAAGAAGACACCCTGACTACTTTATAGGAAGGAATAGGAGATTTTTTTTTAAATATATATTTTTTAAATTGTGAAAATACTGTACAGAAGGGTTACAGTTACATAGACAAGATAATGAGTACATTTCATATCAAGCATTGTAGCCTCCTAGAAATAGGAGATATTTTAAGGATCGTTGGACAGGCCAAAATTTTCTCAATAAAGACACAGAAACATAACCAATCAAAGATAGTTTGGACAAATGGGATTGTTTGAAACTGCAGAGCTTCTGCATGGCAAAGGACATAGAAAACAAGATCAATAGAAAGGCCATGGAGTGAGAGATCTTCACTAGCCACAAAACGAACAATGATCTCAAATCTATAATATATTTAGAACTCAAATTATTAAATTCCACAAAAACAAATCCTCAAAGAAACAACTGTGCCTTTCATAACTGGGCTAAGGGATAAAGAGAGACTTCTCTGAAGAGGAAGTAAAAATGGGCAATAGAAAAATAAAGAAATGGTCACGTTCTCTAGCCATAAATGAATTGCAACCACTGATGTCAGTAAATTTGATTCCAGTGTCCTGAAACTTGCACAAATATTTTTCAAATTTGAGATGGTGAAGGAAAATACAAAATGCTGAAATAAATACAGAGGATGACCCATTGTAAACCCTAGATCTAAAAGACACTATGTGGAAAACGAACTTAACAACATTGTGATCCACTGGAGCTATGGAGAGTTAAGGGATGGAAGGGGAAAAAACAAAGGAAACATTCATAGATACATAATGGATTTTTATCTTGCTTACATAACTCTAAACCCTCTGTACAGTATCTTTTCAATAAACATCTATTTAAAATAAAAAAACAACCTTATCCCTGTTAGAATGGCTAAAATAAACAAATCTAATAAGAACACATGTTTGAGGGGATGTGGACAAAAGGGAAAACTACTGCTTTGTAGGTTGGAGTGTAAATTTGTTCAACCATATCTAATGTGTTTTTACACTTTATACAGGAATGTGAAATTCAAAATCCATATATGTATTGCTGTTAAAATATAGCAGTAAATACATTTAATTAATATATATCTTCCCAAAATGCGAAGTGTAATTCTTCTCAAGGATCTCCTCAAAAACTTTTAGACTAATGCAGGGAGACAATTCAAACCATGTAGCTATTCCTGCAATACACATTTATCAATTTCAGAATTAGGATAAGATACCTACCCACAAGTGTATAAATTTATCAAGTATTAGTAGAAGATACTCCCATTTACACTATCATAAGTGATGAGACAAGTAAATCCTGCAACTCTGAAAATGGAAATAAAAGGATTGGTCTACCCAAGCACTATTATCTATGTATTCCCTGATTTAAATTGATCATAAAAGAATGAGAAGAACATTCAGATGAGGAATTATGATTTGAAGTAGTTTGGGTTATTGCAAATATTAATTGTCCTAGGGAAACTCTACTTTTACCACCAATCACAGTGTCACCAGGTCAGAGAACAATCAAACTTCTTTTGTATCTAGCAAATTATATGGGTATATAGAACAGAAAGAGGGTTATTCATTCATCCTTTTTCTTTATTTTCAATTTTGACTGAGAAGAGTGCATAATAAGAAAACAGCACATTCTTTACCTATTGTTGCCAGAGGATTTGATTGTGCCCCCCAAAAAACTTGGGCTAGGATGTTTCAACAATTCTGCCAAAGGGGAAACACATACATGGTTGACATGCTAATTAGATGGTCTCTAACATTATACATTAATAAGGAATAATAACAAGTTTCAAGGACTAAAGAACCTTACAAGAAATATTTAGATGGGTAATAAACACTGAAAGAAAAGGATTCTTACCCATTGTGCAAAAAAACAAATCATTTAGATTTTTTACATGGTTTTTTACTCATTTATGGCTGCATTTGTTCATATATATTATTGATATTATAATACAACACAATCCAGGTTGAACACAGATTTTTAATTTAAATCATATATCAGCACGTCATAACTTGAGATTCAATGACAGAATAGACAAAAACCAACAAGCTCTTTACCTTTATCCCAGTCTTCCTCAGAGGAAACATACTGACACACTTTTTCAGAACTCTTGTCTTCATTCTCGTTCCAAGTGAAGTTCATTATAAGCAAACAGAACTCTACCATCAGAGTACAATTCTAATACAACTGTCCTACATTGATTTGGATTGTATTTTACATATCAGGCTTACCCACATCATCTTCAAGGGAAGTTTTGTCCATACAAGTTGTGATATGCTTACTGAGTTATTCTCGTGGAACCAGGTGGCGAGCATTAAAGGGACATGTGGTAAATTTGGAAGCAATATCAAGATGATTCTGTGTAACAAAATTTCAAATGTGAAAATATTTTCAAATTTTATTTTTTTACATTCTTTGGGCACGATGTCTATGGTAGAGCTTTTCACCACGGTTTGCTTGCTATGCTATTGCACCCTTTGGAGAGCACTAGACTTCTACAATTTTAGCTATAGCACCTCCTCTCTGTTCTCCTTTGAGAATGAAGCTAAGAGTCTCCTTGATTCCCTGCCTGGACTGGTATCAAAAAGTAATACAGAGATCTCAAACTCTTGGTTTGACATGAATTCATTCATGAGGAACCACCACCATTCTCCATAAAATTTTATACCAAACTTTAGTAAAGTACGAATATACTTAATTTGGTCTATGTTTACTCAAACATGGATTACTTATTTCGAATTAATAAACACATAGATATGGCGATTGAAACAATATTTGAAAATATCCAAAATGATAAGTCATCACATGTGTCTTTACAAGACACAGCACCAGAAATTGCCTTGCCCATACAGCACTGGAACTTACTGTAGTAGTTTTACTTTATGAAAACAATAATTTACTACTAACAATTCTGTTAACTTTCAAATATGGTGATTTTTTTGATCAAATTAACAAGAGTGTAATCAAAACCCAAAATATACGAAAAAGACACTGTACATATTCCATGTTATAAGTTTATGAACTGGGACTGAAAACTGAGGTCCCCCAACTGAATTCTAGACATATAATAATAGAGTGGGTGTCTTAAGAAAGTAATTTAACATTTAAGAATATTATTAATTTACATTTTGACCATTACGCAATTGGGAGGAAAAGGCAACGACCTGTAATGTTTGTGAAATGTGGGACACACAATTTGATACAAGTGCCCAAAGTAACCATCTTGCCTATGCTCTGCTTTGAATAGAAGTCTTGAAATAAAACTAGAAATGCAAAAGTTGGACTTTCATTGTCTTACTTTCCATTACATGCTGCAGAGATTTCAGGAAATATAAAATGCTCTCCATGACATTTGTGCCCACACTCTCTCTCACAGCTTTCACATGCATTTCCAACAATTTAACTTGAAAACAATATGCAACTGTATACATGAACTAAAGAAGTTATGTAATACCAACCTTGCTATATTTACCAGATGGTATAGTAACCTGCAAGACCTGATACTGTGATATTTAATGTAGGGACATTGTAATAACATCTCAGGATCCACAGATTCCTCTTAAAAAGAAAAATACCTCAGGAAAAATCAATATGTTATGGAAAACACAAACCTATAGTGTTATTTCCTTATGAACTATACCTTAAGTCACATATCCTTATTTGGAGTACATAGATTCAAACTATGAATATTAATCTGGAATATAAATTACGATCTATTCTCAGTTCCTAGTAGGTAGTTCTTACTTGATAGAATTTTGAAAACTATTAATTCTCATTAAATAATTATTGATTTGAGTCAAATGTAACTGTTAGTTTGTGTTATGTTGTGAGAGTACACATACATTGAGGGCCCCTGATTTAATTCCTTCCTTACATGTCAATCTAGAAAGTGCCTATAATTTGCATGATTTTTACCTTTCAATCTAGCATATCAAAAGTGAAAGTTATAATTACCATCATGTCTAAACTTTCAGAGTCCATCAAGAGAAATCCTACTATTCTTTTCTCTCTGCTCCTGTCAATATATCTTTTGTGAGTCAAAAAATAAAATAAAGTGAACTTGACCATTTAAAATAATTTCCTAAACAAATGAGTAAACATGTTTACCTTCTCCCATTGTGAAAGGCAGGTAACTATCAGCAGGTCCTGCAGATAGAAAAATTCTCTGAGTGAAAACATGACTATACACATAAAAGTCACATTCTTAAATGTTGTGATTTCCTCATTGACATGAAAAACAACCCAGTAGAAAATAGACATCTCTAATACTTGTTTGGCTAGACAAACCTGAAATGAAAGACTTGATGTCTCTATATCACAGATTAGAGTAACTTTTAGAGAGCAATAGCAATGGATAACTTTTGTACTCAACAAATTGAATATTTTTCAGGCATTTGTTTCTTCACCATAAAAAAACAAGTAGGCATGATGTATCAGGACTAGTTTTGAGCGAGTTTGGAAAAGTTTTGCCATATTATGGATGTGTGAATTAAGAAACGGTGAATTCCCTTTTACAAATCTCCTATACCTATTGAACATATACAGTCATCTGTAGAAGGATTTGCCATTCTTATAAATATGTGTTGCGAAGATATATATCACAAAGAAAAGGAATCATTGAGTCCTGTATGAGTCAATGTTTGACATTAGGGCAGTGGTTCAATATGTAGTACATTTCATTAGTAGAGTGTCTAGTGGCCATGAAGCTGAGCCAGAAGACATTAAACATATCATTGCTTTGACCCACATAATATTGAAGGGAAAAGAAGTGAATTTCAAGTTCGCCAGAATGGAACTAGCTATTTCCTCACGTCTTAGGAAATAAAGAAATACATTCTTTACGCATGGAACAATACTGTCTACTTGGGGAACATGATAAGAACTACATCTTGGGATGTCAGGGGTAGAAAACAAGGAATGTCCCAGTCACATACAAGAGCCAAAGGGATAATTTATATGAATAAGACGTAGAAGAAGGAAAGAGCACAAAGGACTGTTACCTCTCTTTGTTAGTTAACTGGATTCACCAAACAAGTCCAGGATTTCTTCCTCCCCACAATGGACGAGGTCCCAGTAGTAGGTTTTCCGCAGCAACAGCAGCTTCTGTATAGTGTCTTCTCTTGTTGGGGCCACCGTTATTGTGATGTAGCCCATAAACCACTTCCGGTTTACGAACTGAGGAAACTCAGCCACACTTCCACATATGACAACGAAAATGCTCACTTCCAAGATGAAACAGGAAGACAATGTTCCACTTCCTTTTAGTCTTCATTGGTGGACTACAGTTCAGTCGATTAGAAATGTGCAACTATTGAGTAGGGGAATAATGTGAATGGATGTCTCACATTTTTCATATTGTCATCAATTACTGATTGTAAGTTGTTTTCCCTTTACAGCCAGACATTTTCTATGGTCTTAGGCAAAATAATACAATCCTTAAGTATTATGATTCTATATTCACCTGTTTAGTTTCCTTACTCATCAATATTTAGATTAGGATAGACTTTAACAAGACATTTCTAGAAGTTATTCACCTTCTGCCCCAAATGTAACTTCGCTTTCCTTGTAGACATAATTGATCTTTGTATATATCTTTTAATTCAATTTCTATTAATATCAGGTAAAGTAAAATTAAATATATTCTAGGATTTCTCAAAGCAACTAGTCACAAACATAAAATAAAAAGACCAAGAGAGAGACAACTTCCTTGAAGGATTTTTTAAAATGCATATATCGTACATTTCTTATGATACAAATATTAACATTATGATATATTATAAAATAAAATCATAAAAGATATGGAGAAATGTCTGTGGGTTCATATATAAATATATATGCTTTACTTAATGATATAGAAATACACATAATATAAAATGTGTGCAAATTTCCTGGAATATAACATGATTATATAATTTTCAACTCAAGAGTCTGACAGGTTTATGTAGTACACATGAAATTCAGTTACATTTAAAAAAATATGAAGTAATTACACAAACTTCTAAAAAGCTGAATTGGTATGTAGTGATATATAAAATATGGTGCATAGTGTATGTCATTTTTCTAGAATTATGTATAGTGCATATCAATATTTTCTGAAATACAAAATAAATTAGGGAAGTTCCAAAGATTTTGAGTATATATTCATGAAATGAGAGTATTGAGACATAACTAAGAATGCTGAAATTATGTAATCTCAGTGGGAACATTCTTCTTATATAAGTACAAATGTATGGAAATTACAGCATTTGGTGATACAACAATGAGACACAGGATACTTTGTTTACAATTTTGTTTGCTTAAGTTGCTGATTTATGAGTCCTGAGGAGCTGAAGAGTTTTTATATTTCCATGGGTAGAATAATAGAACGTGGTTTGAGAAAATTTCATCAAACTGACATGGGAAAGAACAAATAAAAGTGTATAATTTGTCTTTAAGGGGAGCATCTGGCAATATCCCCAAGTGAAACAGGGAACATGGACACTTAGGTATAGATAAAAAAAATCTATAATATGGGAGTGCTTGATATCTCATGAAGTTAATTAGGCACACCAAAGCAGAGCAGGAACCCTCTCTGAAGTAGTAGAACCATTTTCCATCAGAAGGCTTCTGAAAAGTACTGATCAAGTTTACTGTGTCTATTATGTGTGTGTTCATCATGCTTGGTATATGACAAAAAGTGCTCATGTAAGAATTGAGACCTTAGGACTCTTAGGACAACTTGTGTTTCTGTCCATTTAATCATACTATAGGATACTATCCAACTCCTTCTGACACCTAAATGAACTACAATTCATTTCCATTATACTAACATTCAGTTCATTTGATTTCTACTTGGAATTCTTCCTGTTATTCCTCAGCATGCATACTGATCTTGGTTCACATTCCTTCTATTAAAACAGCAGTGTTTTCTCTGCCTTCTATTGAGTTCCAGTAGGCTACTATATACAAGATACTTTTTCTAACAACATATACAAGTCCAAGTAATAGGGATAAATGTAGACACGAGATATGAAGGAATTAAGTACTTAGAAGAGATGGAGTAGACTTTAACTGGATGTTGTATTTTAGAAAGTGTTATTTAAGCATTTATGAATATTTACAATTTGAACGAAGAACATTCGGGCAAAATGTGCACAAAGGCCTAAAAACGGGGACAATAATTTAATGAACCTTTTCCTTCATGGCAATACCATACTGAAAATGACAGAGAACTCTCTATGACATTGTGGAAAACTATTCTCACCAATCATAGTTTTCTGAAGTAAACATCCATGAATTAATTGATGATACAGAAATGATGGTGCCTCTAAAATTGAGGTGTGCGTGTAATTTTCAATGTCTCTACTCATATTCAGATTCTTGTAATTTTGTCCCTGAACAAGAATGTAGCATAGAGTCACAAAATGTATTCATTGATAAGTATTCTACTCATGATATATAGATTCCTATTTTCCTGCCATGAACCCTTTTGGAAAAAAATGTAGAAATTAAAAGAAATGATTTTTGTTTCCAATTCTGTTGATCAATTGACCAAAAAGAAAAAAATCTAATGAAGAAAGATTTTTGGAAATGCATCATTTCATTTGCATGAAGTAAAATCCTATCATATATTTTTGTTACCCATCCTACTCTAAAAGGCATAGAATGATAGAGAGCCTTCCCTACTTTTCTCCTTCCTATGTCATTATATTTTGTTAATATTCAATAAGTAATTTTCATTCTTTCGTTATGATTTTATTACTCTGTTTACAAATATTTCAGAGTATTGGCCCTGATGACTCTCACATCAAATTAAGCAAAAAAAGAACATCTTTAAGGAGAATTTGAAATATGAATATAGATGCTTATATTCAAATAAATGCCTATTATTACATAGTTGAATTCATTATTTCTTACTTGTCCCTTTAGTCAATCGGTATTGAACCAATCAGATTTGAATTCACATTAGAGCATTTCATGACTTCAAACAGCATCCAGAGTTACTAAAACTTTAGGGCCTATTGAATATTGACCCTGTCATTTGGCAATTCTCAAAAAAGGCTTATCTATTGATTGTCAATCTCCATACACTCTTTTGGACTCCAGCTATATGTTCAAACTTACTTTATATTTCTTGCTGTGAGAAATACATTTAACACACTGAACAATTTCCTCCGAATTTATTACTACACATAAAATGGAAGAGAATAAAAGAGTGTTATATGCCCATAAGAAATGAATAAGCAGTGGGCTGGGAAGGTGGCTCAGTGGTAGAGTGCTTGCCTTGCATGCCTGAGGCCCTGGGTTCGATTCCCCAGCACCACATAAGCAAAAAGAAAAAAAGCAAGAAGTGGTGCTGTGGCTCAAGTGGTAGAGCACTAGCCTTGAGCTGAAGAGCTGAGGGACAGAGCCCAGGCCTAGAGTTCAGGCCCCACGACTGGACCTAAAAGAAAGAAAGAAAGAAAGAAAGAAATGAATAATCAGAAAAATATACAATACCCATTTGGAGAGTTTGCAGAATACAGAAAATTACACCAAGGTACATGTATTCCAATACTAGCATAATTATCATAAAATTTATTATATAAAAGAATAGTAGAAGGAAATTAAATCCTGTCACGTATTCTTTGCCATTATTATCTGTTTCAGTTGACACTAACTTGAGTTGGTCTGAGAGTCCTGGTGTCAGGAACTGGAATTGCACATTCTTTGCCCTATAACAATAACAAAGACTTCTCTCAAGGGAGACAGTCTAAAAGGTGGTAAGTTTTGGTTAAAAACTCAACTAGTGAGAATGATTTCTTCTTATGGAAGCGCTCCTGCTTTACTTTACGGACTCTGATTTACTTTATGAGATATCAACCAAGATATACCATACTTTCAACATTCCAAATATTATTTCTGTCGGTTATTTTTGTGGCCTTTCGATATTTCTAGATTATACAATAATGAACATATATTATCATTCTATCTCAATTTTCCATGTATTTTTCCATGCTTTCCTCGTATTTTCTCAAAATTGCAAATTTCATCGTGTGTGCAGCAGCAGCAGCATGCTTCTGTTCCTATCAGTTTAGAAAACTACATTATAAAGTAACTTTAAATACAAAAGAAAAGGCACTGATATTCATGTTATCATTTTGAACACACAAATATTCATATTTCTTACTTTTGTGTTTCAACATCACTGCACTTACATATTGGAAATTTTGCTTCCATTTAACACAGAGTTCTAAGAACTGTTTTCAGTGCTACTGATCCCAAATTATTCTTTTTGTTCCTTGAACAATTTGCATGAAGATATTCTTGTGCAAAATTTTGTCGCTGAGTGTTGGTGCCTGAAACCTCCTATCCTAGTTACTTAGATGGCTGAGACTGTTGGGTGCTTGGTAAAATCCACCAAGGGAAATAACGTATTTTAAAATCTTTTCTGCAATCAGAACGCCAGAAACCTAACAGTGATTAAAATTACTAGGGAGCTGGCTTTGAACAAAAAGATCTTAGAGATATAGAAAGGTCCTTGAGTTCAAACAAAATGACATATCCAAAATGTTTTCTGATATTTATCAGCAGATGCAAGTTGCAAAAACAGGAATAATAAAAGATGCCATTAACTGCTAATAGTTATCACACATCAGTAAATATTTGACAAATTGTGTCTCCAACAATTTGAGATATGATTGTGAATTGATTCCTTCTGTAATATATCATCAAGGGAAGGTCTAAAAAATCTGGTAACACATTCTACACCTGGAAATATATAAAAAGTAACTGCCATAATATATCTTTTTCAATTTACTATAATTTAAAAATCTATAATTCGGTCTTCCCACGTTTTGCTGTTTTGAAATATTCTTATTCCTTAGTAGCTTTCAGAATATCCCAGAGGGATTGGTGAAGTTTCAGAACAGAGTTTTACATCCGCAATCTAATATCATTTTTCTCATGCCATATTCTAAGACGCAGGTTTTATATACTTTGTCATATATTGCACGGTGTAAAATATTTGCTAAGTGAAGATTAGTTTATTAAGATATTTGTATTTGCAAGCAATTACGCCATTTCTTGCTAGATAAAATTCATTAAGGATAAAAGTATAATGCCCTCCATTAACCCCATTTCAGTAGCTGAAATATAAATCCGTGATTTTTTTTTGCTGGAAATATTTTCAGTGCAGAGATAACTAGATAAAACAGACCATTGAAACAAGAGTAATATAATGTAATTTCTATGTATGTATAAACAGTAGCAATGTAGTTCAGGTGAGTTAGATGCAAAGAAGACACCGCAGCACACTTCTACGAAAGCCTAGCAAAATTCCAGTGAATTGTATGATTAAAATCTTTCCACTAAGGAATGGAATCTTCCCTTCAGTCTTTGGGCCTGAAGCAGCATTTCAATTGACACAACTAGTGTGGTGATGAAGGACACGAACTCCTAAATGCGAAATTATTATGTCATTATTACATTAAATATGGTCCCAAACAGAGGCGATATTGGAAATGACCACTACAAATGACATGCCTATTTAATGAAAGGGTTTCCTGTTGTTTTTTGGAGTCTACTTAACTTTAGCAAATACCTTAATGTGCACACGTTACTTTTTACCCTTCCAGACTCTCACTGTTTCCTATTCTTTTTATTCTTAAATCTAAACACTACTCATATTCAGCGGTTTCCCAAATATAAGCAGATGTCTTCCTATAAGTTTTGGTCGTGTCAAGTTTTCTCAAGTTTAATTGAGGTGCCAGAACACTACATTCTGAAGCATTGTTACAATCATGGAATGATAGCATGAAACGATAAATTTCTATCCCACTATTCCAACAACTCCCCAATTTACTCTGTAATATTTGCTAAGAAGCTCTTTAGTCATATTTCCTAGCAGTTATTAATAGAGGACAAATAATTTTTAAATTATACTTAGGAAAATTAACATTATCTGCTCAGATGAACTTTCCTAATACAATATATTTTCAGGGGCTTCGAGAGAAAATTCAGGCATAATTTTGAACTGTGATCCACAATGTATAAAAGCTCTATGAAATTTCATAACAGTAATATATAGATTGAAGTAAATTTTTATTAAAAATGTTGATTGTAAATATCTGTATATTTATCCGAATTTGTCTGCTTCTCCTTCATATACCCAATTAACAGCATGGGATTAATTCCAGAAACAGTACTGACTTTTAAGGTCAAAATGTATATTCCAGAAATTCTGGGAAATCTTCATATCTAAAATACGACTTCAAATAATTAATAGTTATAATCATATACTATATTCTCATATAACATTCCAGTTTTCTTCATGTCAACATAGGATATTTCCAAGTTATAGACTTAGGCAACACCATTTAATTACTCCATGACAACTCAAAGCTTTAAACCTCATACTGAAAATGATTTGCTGTTTAAGCTATTATTTATCTGTGAGGGAAGGATAACAGTAATCTAGAGGTTTGTGTTGAGAGAACATTTGAAAAGATAGAGGTCAAATCAATCCTGTTTTCTGTCTAAATTCTGTGTAAATCAGTATTTTGCTTCTTAGTGATGAACTGTGTAAATGTGTGTATGCTTAAGCCTTTCTAAGTTTATGCCAGTTTATTTGTGTAAGTCTGTCTTGTGCTTGTGTTTTGATACAGTGCAGTCTTGATTCAACTTATACCTTCTCACTTGCAAAAACAAAAACTTTTCTCATATTAATTAGGGAATCATTGATGATCCCATTATTTTAACGGCTTTAACACCAAAACAGATAAATGCATATGGTACCTTGCAATAATAGCTACAATAAATAATTCTTCACACGACTTCTGCCTACACTATGGTCTTCCCATCACCTCATGGATAACCACTAAATGCTCATCATCTGCACATTTGGAAAATATCGATGTCCCCATTCACTACAGTTGTCAAGATACAGATAGGATAAAACAATTTTCAAAAGGAGTCAGTATTTGGAAAACCCTGATTGCCCTATAGAATTGGACTATTCACACAAACATGAGACATTCATATATTTATGAAAATATATGTGGCTATTATTACTTTCCAAACATTTGCATTTTTCACATTTTCTAATGGAATCAAAGTAATCTTGGTTTGAACATAGGGGCAGCATTGTGTATGACAATTCTTTAGTTATTGAATTGAATATTTTTATTATATTAATTCAATATTCTGCAAATGTGACTATAATTCTTGAGTCAATTCATATTAGTCTTCTCAGCAAAAAAATGCATATCACATCACATTGAGATATGCAAGAGTTTAGGACAGGAGCAAGGGAAGCAGCATTTAATGTATGTATATAATGAATATGTATATAATCAAGAATTAATTACTTTCCTATTACCTCCTGTCATAAGATTTGAATATTTTTGAATATATGAAATTTTGAGTTTTTTGAATATATATAATTTCAGAAATATTTATGAGATGTATGAAATATATGAGAGATGAATGAGATGTATTTCCAAAAATGTTATAAAAATTTGCAAAGACTGCCTTCACCATAGGACTAAATTGGAAAAAGTAGACTGAAACAATGACTCCTGTAATATTTGAGAAGGGGATTATAGATGGGAAAGAGAAAGAGAAATAAAGAAGTGAGTAACATGTTTACCAAGTATTATACTCATTATCTTTCTTATTTACCTATATGCACTCTCTATGTCACCATGGCAATAATATGAAAATAAAAAATGAGGTAGACTTAAATTAAAGAAATGTTAGAATGACTAGTGTTCCATTTCACATATTCAAGTAATTTTGAAATGGATGAGAATTAAAATATCCATTAATATTTCTTTGACTACCAATTTTGCAATTAGCCCCTGTTTTGATATACAAGACAAAGCGAGAACCAAAAACAAATCGTTTAAATAGGGATACAGGTGGACCCACTGCAACAATGAGATGTACAATTCATTATGTCGAAAATGATCTTTACCACTTTGGTCGAGGGGATGATGGGAAGGGGAAACAATTGAGGAGGCTACAATGCTTGATACGAAATGTAATCATTATCTTGCCTGTGTAATTGTAAGCCCTCTGTACGTTATTTTCACAATAAAATAAAAAACAAGAAAAAAAAAGAATTTTAGTCTACTTAGCTATATGCTATCTTTAAAATTCGGATATCTCTATGTGTATCCTTGTTAGTTATTTCCATCTTACAGAAGGTATGTTAAGGTCTTTTGCACAGAAAATATATACATACTATTTTGTCATATTTCTGTCCAAAAGCCACTCCTGTCCAAAAGTTGCACATGATTTTCAAGCATTTCTCATTTACAAAAATGAGTTTTAATAAATAGTTGACTAAAATCAGAATAGTTTATTTCCCACCTGTTAAATCTGAAGAATATTTTTTGGAAGGGCATGCTTCTCATTTTCAGGGAACCAGACAAAGTACTTCAAAATTTTTTCAAGGCAAAAGCCAAGTTTGTTTGTTTTTGTTTTGTTTTTTTCTCAGAATAACTTAGTTTATTGTTAATAGGAATTGTAATGTAAGAGTAAATGACCTTTAATAAAATTAGTGTAAAAATAGAATAAAATAAAATTAGTTTAATGTATGTATGCTCTGCTGTACGGTAAATATCATCATAGTGTTGTCACTAGTTTACCTTTTACAAGTGATTAGTATGCTTCAATTTACATATTACTTTTTAATACCAAATAAATCAATATAATATTTGACATGCTCCAGAATTTCCATATATATACATACATAAACATATAGACATGTATATATACATATATACACATACATATGTATATACATATATATACATATATATGTATAGAGTTATATACATTTCATATATATACATATATACATATGTATATATTTATATGGTCTAAACACAAGATGAGCTCAAAATTGAATGAACACGTTCTAAAATTTTTGGACATGTGTCCAGGTTTTTGACAGTATCATTTGCTAATTGGTGATCATTGCATAAATTGACAAGTTGTATGATGGGTTTATTTTATAGTAGCTTCTCATCTTGAAGGACCTACATAAAACGGAACACTTGCAGAACAATGCAATGATGTGATTGTTTAAAAGTCTATTGTAACTAGCAATACAAAAAATTATGCTTTGATTTGAAATGGTGAAATTCATAAATTTTATAAAATATTCCACAGTGTGTCTCTGATTTCTTTTATTTGGTTTTGGTGCTTCTGTAGTCTGGAATTAGAGCCTCACACTTACTTGGTAAGTACTCTACCAATGTCCCTTCCAAGGTATATCCTTAGTCATGTCGTCAGCCTCTTTTTCAACTGTTTTTTTTTTGAAGGTAGCTCACATTCTTTGCTTTTCTAATTTTTGTTTGGTACCTACATTATCCTAAAAAATACTGTACAAAGGAGTTACAGGTGAATGAGCAATGTAATGAGTATATGTCCTTTAGAGCATTGTTGACCCCTTCTTTGTTTTACCCCTACTATCTGTTCCCTCCTAACTCAACAAATACTCCTCCCCCTTCCAACCCCATCCTGATAAACTTGTAAAGTTTGTTTTCAACATAGTGATTAGTACATCTCATTGTTACAATGAGTTATCCTGTATCCTACTTAAATATTTTTTTTTCCTTTCTCCTCCCAGTATTAGAAAAGTGTATATACAAGATGCAGGGCAATGACATCATTTAGAGTGAAAATAGGGGTTTTACCATGGAGGATGAACAAACAAAACGACAAAAAATTGCATGCTCTATTATAAATACGTTAGAAACAGTAGCAAGAATGAAAAACATATTTTTGTCCCCATTTGGAGTTCATTTAGCTTAACCTCATCTTATATGGTTATATGTACATAAGAGTACATACATATGTACTCTTGTCATTTTCTGCTTGTCCTAAACAAGTATTAGTTATTGTAAATAAGGAAAACCATAGAACCTATGATCCTTAGGACATGGCTTAATTCTCATAATATATTTTTTTCCAAATAATTGCATTTCCTAACAAATGGAACAATGTCATTTTTCCTGATGTTGGCATACAATTGCATATTTTATATATACCACATTTTTTTATCCATTCTTCTACTGAGGGCATCTGGGTTGGTTCTGTATCTTAGCTATGGTAAAAAAAAAAAAATGCTGCAATAAACATAGCTGTGCTTGTAGCCTTAGTGTGGCCTTGTTTGTGGTTGTTTGGGTAAATGCCCAACAGTGGGATTTCTTGGTCATAGGAGAGCTCTACGTAGGGTCTATTGGGAAAAGTCTATTGGAACTACAAAGACAAAAAAATTTATACTAGTATTCCTTTCTGAGGAACCTACATACTATTTTCCAAAGTGCTTGAACAAATTTACACTCCTAGCAACTATGTAGGTAGGCTTCCCTTTGTGTCACATCCCCTCCAGTATGTGATTTTGATTATACCTACCCTAATGGGAGTGAGGTGGAATCTCCATGCTTTGATTTGCATTTCTTTCATAGCTAGAGATTGAGCATTTCTTCCTGCATCTATTGAGCATTCTTATATCCTCTTCAGAGAATTTTCTCTATAAGATTTTAGCAGCTTCCTTGTTTATCATGCAGTCATTTCTTTGAGGATTTGTTGTTAGGGGATTTACTTTTTGGAGTTCCAAGTATATTTTAGATATGAGACCCTTGTCCATTGTATGGAGTAAATATCTTCATTCACTCCTTGGGTTTTCTATTGATCTTGATAGCTATGTCCTTTGCCATGCAGAAGCGCTGAATCTGCATGTAATAATTCCATTTGTCCAAACTTTCTTTGATTTATTGTGTTTTTGGGTCTGTATTAAGAAAAATTTGCCTTGTTTCAAGGAGCCCTACAGTTTCTACTATTCCTTCTTGTAATGTTTTTCATTGTGTCTGCTTTCCCTCTAAAGTCTTTGATCCTTTTGGATTTGATGCTGTTGCAGAGTTATATAAGGATCTAGCTAAAGTTTTCTGTTCTTGAGCAAGCATCAAGCTGTTTTGCTTATATAGTAGAGTTTGAAATTTGGTATTCATATTCCTCCAGCATGATTCTTCCTGTTAAGGATCATTTTTGTTATTTGGGGTCTTTTATTGTTCTCTATGAATTTTTGGATTGCCTCCTCTATTTCATTAAAGAATGAGGTTGGAATATTGATAGGAATCAGATTGAATATGTACATAGATGGGGAAGTATTGTCATTTTCACAATTTTGATCCTTCCTATCCAGGAGCACGGGAGGTTTTCTAATTCCTAATTTCTGCATTGCTTTCCTTTTTCAGGATTTAAAATTTTTTCATCTTAAAGGTCCTTCATTTATTCAGTTAACTCAGTTATTTTAATTTTTGTGTGGCTATTAGAAAAGGAGTTGCTTTCCTGATTTTCTGTGCACTCTTCTCATTGGAGGCATAGAGAAAATCGATTGACTTTTGAGGGTTAATTTTATACCTTTCTTTTGTCAAAATTTCAAATCAGCTCAAGAATTTGGTAGGGGTGTCCTGAGATTCTTTTTTTTTTTTAATTTTTTTTTTATTTTATTTGAGATCATACTGTACAGAGGGGTTACAATTACATGGGCAGGAAAATGCATACATTTCTTACCAAGCATTGCAGCCTCCTCCTTTGTTTACCCTTCACCTCCCTTCCCAGCCTCCCCCCTCCCCCCACCCAATCATACCCCCCCTCCTCCCCCCCACCGACATTGTAAAGCTGGTTTTGACATGACATGTTGTACTTCTGTCCTGAGATTCTTTAACAACAAGATAATGTCATCTGCAAAAAGGGAGAGTTTTACTTGCTTTTTCCTGATTTGGATCCCGTTAATGTTTGCATGTTATCTTATTATTGTAGCTAGGCATTTTTATACAAATTGAAGAGAAATGGAGAGAGTGGACTTCCTTGTTTTGTCCCTGAGTTTAGAGGAAATGGCTTCAACTTTTCACCATTAAGTATAATGCTGGCTGTAGGTTTATCATATACATCCTTTATTATTTTGAGGAATGTTCCATAGATTCCTAATTTTTCCAGAGCCTTCACCATACAGGGGTGTTGGATCTCGTCAAATGCAAGTTTTGCATCTCTTGAGATAAGCATTTGGTTCTTATCCTTGCTCTTGTTAATTTGATGAATTGTATTGTTTGATTTGGGTATATTGAACCAGGCTGGCATTCCTGGTATGAATCCTGTTTGATCATGATATATGACTTTTTGGATGAGTTGTTGACGTCAATTGGCCAAAATGTTGTTGAGAAGTTTTGCATCGATACTCATTAAAGAAATGGGTCTCTAGTTCTCTTTTTTGATGATTCCCTGCATTGTTTTGGCATGAGGGTTATGATGGCTTCATAGAAAGAGTTTGGTAGTGTACTTTTTCTTTCAATTTAACTGCAGAGTCGGAGAAGTATTTGTGTGAGTTCTGCTTTGAAGCCCTTTCAGAATTCTGTTATAAATCCATCCAGTCCTGTAGTTTTCATACGTGGGAGGTCTCTTACTGTTGTTTCTATTTTGATGATTGATATTATTGTGTTCAGTTTTTTTTCCTTTAGTTCATTTTGGTTAGTTTCGTCATGTTGATACTTGCTAGGATATGTCTATTCCTTTTCAAATTCTCAATAATGTTTGAGAAGTACTCCCTTTTAAGTTCTGAATCTCGTTATTTTCTGTGGTGATGTTTCCTTTAGCAGCTTTAAATTTGTTTATTTGGGTGTGTTCTCTTCTTTTCCTGATAAGATTTGCTAAGGGTCTGTAAATTTTTTTTTGAAGAATCACCTGTTTCTTTTGTTCATTCTTTTTGTAGTTTTTAGATTCGAATTCATTTGGTAATGATTTAATTGTACTTATTTCTTTCCATACACTGGATTGGGGTTTAGCTTGCTGCTCTTTTTGAAGGAGCTTCAGGCTTGTGGCTAAATTGTTTTTTGATGTAGGACCACAGAGCTATAAACTTGTCTCTGAGTACTGCCTTTGCTGTGCAGCAAAGGAGCTGGTAATTTTTGTGTTCATTTTTGCTGAATATCATAACCATTTCAATTTCCTTTCTAATCACTTCCATGACCGAATGGTGGTTCAACACTGAGTGGTTCAGCCTCCTGTGTTACAGGACTTTCTTTGCTGGCTTTTGGTGCTGAATTCTAATTTTATTCGCTTGTGGTCAGAGAGAATGCAGGGCATATTTTCAATGTTTCTGAATTTGGAGATTTGATTTGTGACATCAGATATCATCTATTTTGGGAAATGTTCCATGTGCTCTTGAGCAGAACGTATATTCTGATGCTGCTGGATTTAATATTTGGTACAATTCTGTTAAATATAATTGATTTATGCAGTTGTTTAGATCTGTGATTTTTCTCTTTAGTTTTGGCCAAGTTGGTATATCTATTGTTGATAGTGGTGTGTGAAAGTCCCCAATAATTAATATCTTGTATCTATGAGATTTAGGACATGTGTGTTACATGGATCAATTTGGGTGCTCCGTTGTTTGGTGCATAATTAGAATTGTAATGTCCTGCTAAAGGCAAATTCCCTAAATTAATATGTAGTGACCTTCTTTATCTCTTCTCACTATTTTGAATTTGAAGTCTATCTGATATTAGGATTGGAACTCATAGCTGTTTATTGGGTCTGTTTGCTTGGAAGATTTTATTCCAGCCTTTCACTTTAAGAATATGTTTGTTTTTATGGCCAAAGTGTGACTCTTAAAAGCAGAAAATAGAAGGATCTTGCTTTTTCATCCTACTAGACAGTTTAGTTCGATTAATTGGAGAGTAAAGACTATTAATATTGAGGGTAAGAATGAGAGGGTTTGGTAGTTCCTGCCATGTTATCCACCTTCTTGGGGACTGTAACAACAGAGTTCTTTCTATGGCTTTTGGATTGTCAGTTTAGGTACTGTTTGTTGGCTTTTATTGTGCTTTTATTGGTTTTCTCTGGTTAAGAGATCTTTAATTATCATTTATAGGGCTGGTAGATATATATTGTTTCCATTTTCTTGCTATGGAAGACATTTATGCGAACTTCCATTATGAAGGAGACTTTAACTGGGCTCAGTATTTTTGGTTGATAGTTGTTTGTCTTTAGTTGGTGGCATATAAAATTCTAGGCTCTGCTTCCTTTACTTGTCTCTGCTGAGATATCTGAGGTCATTTTAATTGTTTTCCCTGTGAAGTTGATTCATTGTTTTCTCCTTGATAATTTTTAGGATACACTCCTTGGTCTGAATTGATCCTGTGTGGATTACAATGTGACAGTGGGATATCCTGTTGTGTTCTGGTCTACTTGGCGTTTTAAAGCTTCTTTTATCTAAAGAGGCCTATGTTTTTGAATGTTTGGAATGTTCTCTGCTAGGATCCTGTTAAATAAATTTCTGGTTATTTATTTCCAACTACGGAAATATATTTGACATCATTTTAGCAAAAAAAAAAAAAAAACCTTATAAATAGGACATAATTGAATTCCTTTCTGGAAAGGCATCCATTTGAAAACTTTACCCCTGATTTTAACGTGTTTCTAATTGCCTCAAATACAATTTAAATAAGAATATGCTGAATGCAATCAGAGGAATTGTTTTTCATTTTCACTACTAATTCCAATTTATAAGGAATGTATATCATATTATATGTAAACTATTCTTAAATAGTTCTAATAAACTATTCTTAAATAGTTCTAATAGGCACAAACACCTACAGATATTTCTTTGTCAAAATCATCCATTTCAGCTTTGGATGTATAGTTTAGTATGTTAGGAATAGCTAACTAAATCATCAAAACGTTTGCATAATTTGCTATATGGTAAACTCCATTCTATTCATTGTATACTTTTGTCCGTGATAAGGATGCTTCATTTTGTGTATACATCCATCCTACAGTATGAAATAAATACTTAGGATATTTGATACCTCATTAGAATTTCATATGGATCTATACGTTCCATCGATAAATATTTACAATGGCTGTTGTATAGTAATTTTCAAAACATGTCCTTTTGTGCAAAAATAATTTCACAAAATGGTTATGTACACTAACGGTTGTCTACACTGTCCAATTACACCATGACACATCTGAAACCTGGCCACAATCTAAATCAAAATTCTTTCAAAGGGACAAGTTTTACAATCAGCATCAGTCTGCATTGGTTTTAGAAAACAGTAAGGCTGTATTGCTTTGAGAATATGCCCAATTTTATTAGGTCGAAATTTTACAACATCTCAAATGGAATCAAGGTGTATCATTTTTTTTCAATATTCCTCCATAAACACTGGTGTTCTAGATTTGAGTACGTTTACTGTAAAATATTCAAGGTACAGGAGGATGTTAGGAAGTAAAGAAATACTCTACAAGTTGGGAGTCCTTCCTGGAGCAATTTGTGTTAATAACACACTACAAAGTGGCTTTAGAGTGAGTTTTTGGTGGGACAATGTGTGTATGTATTTGCGCATGCACGTGTGCACATATGAACACCTGTGTCTATGACTAACATGTTCCAATCAGAAACTAAGAGGTGAAACTATACCAAAATCTCTGAACAGCATAATTGATCATTTGGTATAATTCTTTATATGTTGAGCTGAAGAATCGACATTTGGGACTGAAAGGTGACTCAGTAGTTGAGTGTTTGCCAAGCATGCATGAAGCTCTAGGTCTGATTCCTTAGCACCACAGAAGCTGAAAAAGCCGAAAAAATTGTGCTGTGGTTCAAGTGGTAGAGCGCTAGCTTTGAGCTGAAGAATTGAGAGACAGTGCACCGGGCCAAAGTTCAGGTCCAATGACAGGCAAAAATTCGGGTGTTTGTTTGTTTGTTTTTTAAAGACCAAAAAGGCTGTCAAATTCCAGCATTAAGTACCAGTCTTTTTAATTACTTCCTCATTATCATTACCCACTCTAATCCATTTGTCCTCAAATAGATTTATCCAATTTACAAGATGAAAAAATTTTGAGACGAGACATGGGTCTATGGGGTATGATAAAATGTTTTTTATCTAGCAGGGTTGGTTCCATACCTTAGCTACGGTAAATAATGAGACAATGACTACAGTCATGTTGGTAGGTTTATTGTGTTCTACAATGTGATCCTTTGGGTCAATGCAAAGGAATGGGATTACTGGATGATAGAAGAGCAGTCTTTTTAATATACACGAACTCCAGAGTGTTTTCAAAAGTGGTTGAAACTTGTCGACATTCCTACTACAGACAAGCGATGTTCACATTTGGTTACATACATGCCAGCTTCTGATATGATTTCTAGTCAAAATATGTCCTATCTTAATGCAAGTAAGTAGGAATCTCAGTGCAGTTTTCATTTTCATTCCTTTTCTCCGTGCAAATTGTTTCAAATTTGCAGGCAAAATGGATGTTAATGCAAGGAAGCCCCTTTAATATTTATTAGCAATTGTTTAGGCATGATTCATCTGCTTCATGAGCAAGTTAATATTAATTAAAAACAAAATTAATTAAAAACTTAAAAGTGAATTTTAATATTCAAAATATAAAATTCAAAAGAAGACGCATTAAATAGGACAAAAAATAAGTGTGTATTCAAAAAGTATCAACTGTTAGGATCAAATATTTGTCAGCCATTTTATTCCAGAAATTGCACTGAAATTTTGGCTTGAACAAATACATTACCAAATTTCAGAGAAAATTATCCAAAGAAACTAGAAGATGCCTCACTATAGCCATGTATCTTAAAGCCTTAAAACAAGATCATATTTCTTCTCAGTTTTTCTGTATAGAAATTCATGCTGCTGATAAACACAAACCATTTGATGTGCACGGGAAGTATTTTCATTACTATTATGACCAGAAATATTGAATATTTCTCCAGCCATGTATTGGTCCTTCTTATTTCCTAACCAGAGAAATCCCTTGTATACTTTAGCCCTCATCTAAATGGGGTAGTTGGTTTTTGGTGAATTTGATTTTGTGGTGATTTAATTTTGTTAGCTCTGTGGTCCTGGCATCTTGCATTGTTAGATCTTCGATAGATGATCTCCCAAACTGGGTTTTGTACTACTATTTATGTTCCTATCCCTGAGTATTGCCAATCAAAAGTTCTCTCATTGAATCCAATTCCATATATTCAGCCCTCCCTTGATTCATTGTGACTGGATTTTTATTTAGTAAGTTTTACCCTGAGAGTCCAAGACAATAGGGCATCCCCTATTCCATACTAAGATATTTCATGATACTTATACCTACTTTAAGGTCTTTAATCCATATGGACTTGCTTCTGGCCCAAGTTCAAATATAATGATCTCCTTTCAATTAATCATACACATATAGCTATTTTTACGTGCACCATTTTGAAGAGACTCTCCGTACTCTAATGATTTTAGCGCCTTTTTTAAAATTCAGGTGGTCTTATGTCTCTAGGATGATTTCTGTGCTTTAATGCTTTTCCTTCAGGCTTTAGGCCTATGTAAGTGAGAGTACAAACTAAGTAACTAATTAACAATCTATTCAACAAAAATGAACACACAAATTACCAGCTCCTCTGGGACACAGCAAAGGCAGTACTCAGAGGAAAGTTTATAGCTCTGAGCTCCTACAAAAACAAATTGGAGAGATCTGAAACTAACAATTTAATGACACATCTAAACCTCCTTGAAAAAGTGCAGCAAGATAAACCCAATCCAGTAGATGGAAAGAAATAATCAAAATTAAATCAGAATTAAATGAATTAGAATCCAAAAAAACTATAGAAAGAATCAACAAAACAAAGAGTTGGTTCTTCGGAAAACTTAATAAAATTGACAGACCCTTAGCAAATCTTATCAGAAAAAGAAGAGAACACACCCAAATTAATAAACTCAGAGATGAGAATGGAAACATCACCACGGAAACAACCAAGATTCAGAATATTATAAGGGAATACTTCTCAAAACTTTATGCTAATAAGTTTGAGAACTTGACAGAAATGGACCTCTTCCTAGCAAATATTGACATGCCAAAACTAAACCAAGATGAGTTAAACTATCTTAACAGGCCCATATCAAGAACTGAAATAGAAACAGCAATACGAGACCTCCCAGCTAAGAAAAGTCCAGGACCAGATGGTTTTACAGCCGAATTTCACAAGGCCTTCAAAGCAGAGCTCACACCAATTCTCCTCCAACTCTTCAATGAAATTGAAAGAGAAAGCTCACTACCGAACACATTCTTTGAAGCCATAATAACCCTCATCCCCAAACCAGGTAGGGACTCATCAAAGAATGAGACCCATTTCTTTGATGAACATTGATGCAAAACTTCTCAACAAAATTTTGGCCAATCGACTTCAACAATTCATCCAAAAAATCATACACCACGATCAAACAGGATTCATTTCAGGGATGCAAAGCTGGTTCAATATACGCAAATCAATTAATATTATTCATAACATCAACAGGAGCAAGAATAAGAACCACATAGTTATCTCAATAGACGCAGAAAAAGCATTCGACAAGATCCAACACCCCTTTATGATGAAGGTTTTGGAAAAATTAGGATTCCATGGAACATTCCTCAATACAATAAAGGCTGTATATGACAAACCTACAGCCAGCATTGTACTCAATGGTGAAAAACTAAAGCCATTTCCTCTTAACTCAGGAACAAGACAAGGATGCCCACTCTCTCCACTTCTCTTCAATCTAGTATTAGAATGCCTAGCTACAGCAATAAGACAAGATGTAGACATAAACGGGATCCAAATACGGAAAGAAGAAATAAACTCTCCCTCTTTGCAGATGACATTATCTTGTATTTAAAGAATCCCATAGACTCCACTCCCAAATTACTCAAGCTGATTCCGAACTATGGCAAAGTAGCAGGGTATAAAATTAACCCCCAAAAATCAATGGCCTTTCTGTATGCCAACAATGAGAAAAGTGTGGCTGAAATTAGGAAAGCAACTCCATTTGTAATAGCCCCACAAAAAATAAAATACCTAGGAATTAACTTAAGTAAAGAAGTGAAGGACCTCTATGATGAAAACTTTAAAATCTTGAAAAAGGAAATCAACACAGAACTTAAAAAATGGCAAAACCTCCCATGCTCCTGGATTGGAAAGATTAACCTCGTGAAAATGGCAATACTTCCCAAGGCTATCTACAAATTCAACGCAATACCTATCAAAATTCCACCCTCATTCTTCAAGGAAATAGAAGAGGCAATCCAAAAATTCATATGGAACAATAAAAGACCCCGAATAGCAAAAACGCTCCTCAACGGAAAGAACACTGCTGAAGGAATATCAATACCAAATTTCAAATCCTACTCTAAAGCCATAGTAATCAAAACAACTTGGTATTGGCATAAGAACAGACCTCAGGACCAATGGAATAGAATTGAAAACCCAGAAATGAACCTACAGACCTATAGCCATCTAATCTTCGATAAGGGAGCTAAAACAAAAGAATGGAAGAAAGACAGCCTCTTTAGTAAATGGTGCTGGCAAAATTGGTTAACTACTTGTAAAAAACTAAAGCTAGATCCTTATATATCACCCTACACCAGAATCAACTCCAAATGGATCAAAGACCTTGAACTCAAAGCAGACACTCTGAAAACATTACAGGATGTAATAGGAGAAACCCTGGGTCTCCTTGGCTCAGGCCGAAATTTTCTGAATAGGGACCCAGAAACACAACAAATCAAAGAAAGGTTGGACAAATGGGATTGCATAAGGTTGCAGAGCTTCTGCAGGGCAAATGACATAGCTAGCAAGATCAATAGAAAGCCCACGGATTGAGAGAAGATCTTTACTAGCCATACAATGCACAAGGGTCTCATACCTAAAATATACTTGGAACTCAAAAAATTAAACCAACCCAACAACAAATCCTCAAAGAAACAACTGCCCAATAAATAAGTGGGCGAAAGACTTAAAGAGAAGCTTCTCTGAAGAAGAAAGAAGGATGGCCAATAGACACATGAAGAAATGTTCAACATCCCTAGCCATAAAAGAAATGCAAATCAAAACAACATTGAGATATCACCTCACTCCAGTTAGAACAGCAAAAATCGAGAACTCTAACAACAACAGATGCTGGATGGGATGTGGACAGAAAGGAACCTTACTTCATTGTTGGTGGGAATGTAAACTTGTTCAACCACTTTGGAAAGCAGTATGGACGTTCCTCAAAAGACTTCACATAAAACTCCCCTATGACCCAGCAATCCCACTTTTGGGCATTTACCCAAATGTTTACAAACAAGATCACACTAAAGCTACCAGCACAACAATGTTTATTGCAGCATTATTTACCATAGCTAAGATAATGAACCAACCCCGATGCCCCTCAGTAGATGAATGGATCAAGAAAATGTGGTATATATGCACAATGGAATTCTATGCCTCCATCAGAAAGAATGACATTTCCCCATTTGTTAGGAAATGGAAAGACTTGGAAAAAATTATATTAAGTGAAGTAAGCCAGGCCCAAAGAAACATAGGTCCCATGGTTTCCCTTATTTGCAATATCTAGTATAGGTATGAGTCAAGCGGAATAGGTCAGATAATGTGATGTTAGGAAAACGAATCCTTAAATGTGTATTTTAATGTTTTTGTTTCTTTCATGCATGTGTTTCTAACGCATTTATAAGGTTATTTCTTTGTTTCTTTGTATGTCCCTCCCCCACAGTGTAACCCCCGCTTTCACTATATTTGATGTCAGTATAACATGTGGAGATCGGGACAAACAAGTCGTTTAAGGATTCAGGTGGACCTGTTGCAACAATGAGAAGTACAAAATGTCATGTCAAAACCAGCTTTACAATGTCGGTGTGTGGCGGAGAGGGGGGGTATGATTGGGTGAGGGGGAGGGGGGAGGCTGGAAAGGGAGGTGAAGGGTAAACAAAGGAGGAGGCTGCAATGCTTGGTAAGAAATGTACGCATTATCCTGCCCATGTAATTGTAACCCCTCTGTGCTGTATGTTCTCAAATAAAATAAAATTAAATTAAAAAAAAAAGAAAAAAAATTGAAATAGAAACATAACCCTCCAAGAAAAATCCTAGAAATATGATAATTCTACTCAATATTTAGGAGACAGCATCAGAAGGACTAATCTGAAGATAATGGCTGTAGAGGAGCACCTATACAGAGAAGTTGATGGTCTAGGAAATTTATTTAACAGGATCCTAGCCGAGAACTTCCCAAACATTCAAAAACATAGGCCTCTTTAGATAAAGGAAGATTTTAGGACCCCAAGTAGACCAGATCCAAACAGGATATCCCACTGTCACATTATAATCCACACAGGATCAATTCAGACCAAGGACAGTATACTTAAATTTCTCAAGGAGAAAAAAATGAATCCACAATACAGGGACACCAATTAGAATGACCTCAGATTTCTCAGCAGATACAAGCAGATACAGAGCCTGGAATGATGTATGCTACCAGCTAAAGACAAACAACTATCAACCAAAAATTCTGAACACCATTAAAATCTCCTTCATAATGGAAGGTCCAATAAAAACCTTCCATAGCAAGAAAAACGGAAACAATATATATCCACCAAACCAGCCCTATAAAAGATATTTAAAGATGTCCTACACATAGAAATCCAATAACCGCACAATAAAAGCCAACAAACAGCACCTAAACTGTGAATCCAAAACACAGAGAAAGAACTGAGTTGTCACAGCACCCAAGAAGGTGGAACTACTAACATGTCTGGAACTACTAAACCCCTCTCATTCTTACCCTCAATATTGATAGTCTTAATTCTCCAATTTAGAGACCTAGAGAGTCTTTTAGGATTAAATATCAAAATGCTTCTATTTTATGCTTTCAAGAGTCACACTTTTCCCATAAAAACAAACATATTCTGAAAGTGGAAGGCTGGAATAAAATCTTCCAAGGAAACAGACCCCAATAACAGCAGGGAGTTCCAATCCTAATATCAAATAGATTTCAAATTAAAAATAGTGACAAGAGATAAGGAAGATCACTACATACTAATTTAGGGATCTTGCCTTCAACAGGACATTACTATTATAATTATTCACCAAGCAACATTGCACCCAAATTAATCCAGCTAACACACATGTCCCTGAAATCTCATAGGTACAGAGAATTAATTATTTGGGACTTTAACACACCATTATCACCACTAGATACATCAACCTGGCAAAAATCAAGAGAAAATCACAGATCTAAACAAGTGCATAGATCAACTAGACATGACAGGCTTCTACCACATATTTCACCCAGCAGCATCAGAACACACCTTTTTCTCAGCAGCACATGGAACATTATACAAAATAGACCATATTTTATGTCATAAAGGAAAAGTCCAAATTTCAGAAACGCTGAAATTATTCCCTGCATTTTCTAAGTCATAAGGGAATAAAATTAGAACTCTGTGCAAAAAGCCAGCAAAGACTGAAACACTCAGTGTTGAACCACCATTGGGTCATGAAAGAGATTAGAAAGGAAATTGAAATGGTTATGATATTCAGCAAAAATGAACACAAAAATTACCAGCTCCTTTGAGACACACAAAGGCAGCACCCAGAGACAAGTTTATAGCTCTGTGGTCCGACATCAAAAAATTGGAGAGATCTGAAAGCAACAATTTAGCAAGACATCTGAAGCTCCTTCAAAAAGAGCAGTAAGCTGAAGCCCAATCTTTTGGACAGAAAGAAAGAATTAAAATCAAAACATTATCGAATGATTTGAGTTTAAAAAACTATAGAAAGAATCAACAAAAAAAAATTTCGAAAAATTAACAAATTGGCAGATCCTTAGCAAATCTTATCAGGAAAAGAAGAGAACACACCCAAGTAAACAAACTTAGAGATGAGAAGGGAAACATCACCACAGGGAAAAAACAGGAACATATAAGAGATTACTATTCAAACGTTATTGAAGATCTGAGAAGAAATACTTATATCCTAGCAAGTATCGACATGCCGAAACTCAACCAAGATGACCTAAAAGAAAAAAAAAACTGAACACACTAATATCAATCATCAAAATAGAAACAACAGTAAGAGACCTCCCATCTATGAAAACTACAGGACTGGATGGATTTATAGCAGAATTCTGAAAGGCCATAAAAGCAGAATTCACACCAATATTTCTCCAACTCGCCTATTAAATTGAAAGAGAAAGTCCAACCAAACTCTTTCTATGAAGCCAGCATAACCCTCATCCCAAAACAAGGCAGGGACTCATCAAATAAAGAGAACTAGAGACCCATTTCTTTGATGAATATCGATGCACAACTTCTCAACAAACTTTTGGACAATGGACTTCAACAACTGATCAAAAAAATCATGCAAAACGATCAAAGAGGATTCATTCCACGAATGCAAACCTGGTTCAACATACCTAAATCAAACAATATCATTCAACACATTAACCAGAGCAAGTATAAGGACTACATGATTATCCCAAGAGATGCAGAAAAGGTATTTGACAACATCCAACACCCCAGTATGATGAAGGTTCTGGAAAAATTAGGAATCCATTGAACATTCCTCAATATAATAAAGGCTATATATGACAAACTTATAGCCAGCATTATAGTTAATGGTGAAAAGTTAAAGCCTTTTCCTCTAAACTCAGGAACAAAAAAAGAATGTCCACTCTCTTCATTTCTCTTCAATTTGTATAAGAATGCCTAGCTATAGTAATAAGACAAAGGGCAAATATTAAAGGGATCCAAACAGGGAAAAACAAAGTAAAACTTTCCCTCTTTGCAGATGACATGATCTAGTTTTCAAAGAATCTCAGGACTCCACTACCAAATTTTTGAGCTGATTGAAAATGTTGGCAAAAGAAGGGTAAAAAATTAACTCTCAAAAGTCAATGGATTTTCTCTATGACTACAATGAGAAGAGTGTACCTAAAATTAGAAAAGCAACTCCTTTTCTAATAGCCACACAAGAATTAAAATATCTAAGTAAATAAATGGATGACCTCTAAATGAAAAATTTTAAATCCTGAAAAAGGAAATCAATGCAGAAATTAGGAATTGGAGAACCTCCTATGCTCCTGGATCAACATTGTGAAAAAGGGAGTAATTCCCAAGTCTGTCTACATATTCAATGTGATACCAATCCGTACTCAAAACTCATTCTTCAATGAAATAAAGGAGGCAATCCAAAAATTCATAGGGAACAATAAAATACCCCAAATAGCAAAAATGATCCTTAACAGCAAAAACCATGCTTAAGGAATATCAATACCAAATTTCAAGCTCTACTGTAAAGCCATATAATTAAAACACCTTGGTATTTGCTCAAGAACAGATGTGAGGACTAGTTGAATAGAACTGAAAACCCAGAAATGAACCTGAAGATCAAAAGCCACCTAGTCTTCGATAAGGGAGGTTTAAAAATATAGAAAGGAAGAAAGACAGCCTCTTCAGTAAATAGTGCTAGCAAAATTGCTTAATCATCTGTAGAAAACTATAGCTAAATCCTTACATATCACCCTGCAACAGCATCAACTCCAAACGGAATCAAGACCTTGAAGTCAAAGCAGAAACCCTAAAAACATTAAAGGAAGGAATAGTAGAAACTCTAGGGTTCCTGGAAACAAGGCAAATGTTTCTTAATAGAGACCCAGAAACCCAACAAATCAAAGAAAGTTTGGACAAATGAGACTTCATAAAGCTGCAGAGCTTCAAAACGGCAAAGGACATAGCTAGCAAGATCAAAATAAGCCCAAGGAGTAGGAGAAGATCTTCATTAGCCATACAATGGATAATGGTCTCCTATTTAAAACTACTTGGAACTCAAAAAAGTAAATCTGGGGCTGAGAAGGTGGCTCAGTGGTAGAGCACTTGCTTGCATGTATGAGGCCCTGGGTTTGATTTCTCAGCACCACATAAGCAAAAAGAAAAAGCCAGAAGTGGTGCTGTGGCTCAAGTGGTAGAGTGCTATCCTTGAGCTGAAGAGCTGAGGAAAAGTGCCCAGGCCCAGTGCTCAGGGCCCACAACCGGAGCCCCCCCCCAAAAAAAGTAAATCCCCCAACAATTCCTCAAATGATTGCCAGATAAACAAGTGTGCTGCTAAAACTTACAGAGAAACTTCTTTGAAGAGGAAATAAGAATGGCCAATATACACAGGAAGAATTGCTCAATCTCTCTAACCATGAAAGAAATGCAAATGAAAACATTGAGATTCCACCTCATCCCCGGTAGGATAGGTATAATAAAAAAACCTAATATCATCACATACTGATAGGGATGTGGCACAAAATGAACCCTACTGCATAGTTGCTGGGAGCGTAAACTTGTTCAACCACTTTGGAAAACTGTATGTAGGTTCCTCATAAAGGAATAGTAGTATAATTTTTATCTTCCTAGTTCTAATACACTTTTTCCCAATAGACTCTACATAGAGGTCTCCTATGACCCAGAAATCCCACTTTTGGGCATTTACTCAAACAACCCAAACAAGGCCATACTATGGCTACCAGCACAGCTATGTTTATTGCAGCATTTTTTTTTTTACAATAGCTAAGATATGGAACCAACCCAGATGTCCTCAGTAGAAAAATGGATCAAGAAAATGTGGTATATATAAAATATGCAATTATATGCCACTATCAGAAAAAAATGGCGTTGTTCCATTTGTGAGGAAGTGTAAAGACTTGGAAAAAAAAACATATTAAGTGAATTAAGCCATGCCCTAAGGGACATAGGTCCCATGGTTTTCCTTATTTGCAATTACTAGTACTTGTTTAGGACAAGCAGTTATCTCCAAGAGCAATGTACATATAACCATATAGATGATGTTAAGCTAAATGAATCCCAAATAGTGACCCAAATATGTTTTTCAATCTTTCTCTAGTTTCTAACGTATTTATAATATACTATGCAATTTTTTGTGGTTTTGTTTGTTCCTCCTCCATGGTACAACCCCTACTTTCACTCCATTTGACGTCATTGTCCTGCGTCTTGTATATACACTTCTCTAATACTGGCAGAGTAAAGGAAAAAACAAAATGTTTAAGTAAGGATACAGGTTGATCAATTGTAACAATGAGATGTACCAATCACTATGTTGAAAACGAACTTTAAAGTTTGGCTGGGAGGGGGGTAAAAGGGGGCAGACCAGGCCCAGAGTTCAAGCCCCATGACGGACAAAAAAAAAAAGAAAAAAGAAAAAAAGAAAAAAGAAAAAAGGAAGGGAAAGGATAGTAGAGGTAAAATAAAGGAGGAGGCAACACTTCTCTAAAGGAAATGTACTCATTATCTTTCTCACGTAACTCTAACTCCTCGGTACAGTAGTTTTTTAAGAATAATATAGGTACCAAACAAAAATTAAAAAAGCACAGAATGAGGGCTAATTCAAAAATAACCAGTTGAGCCAGTCGCCAGTGGCTCAAGCTTCTAATCCTACTTCTCAGGAGGATGATATCTGAGGATCACGATTCAAAGCCAGCCCGGGCAGGAAAGTCTATTTATCTCTAACAAACAACCAGAAAACCGGAAGTGGTGCTGTTGAGCGCTCACCTTGAGCTGAATAGCTGAGGAACAGCGCCCAAGCTCAGAGTTCAAGCCTGAAAACTGAATAAAAAAATAAAATAAAATAAATAAAAAATAACCAGTTGAAAAAGAGGCTGACGACATGACTGAGCACATGGAAGGGAGTGTGGTAGCATAGTTGCCGAATAGGTGTGAGGCTCTCAATCCAGACCACAGAGGCACGAAAATCAAACAAAAGAAATCAGAGACACGCTCTGAAATATCTATAAATTTGATGAATTTCACCATTTCACCTCATAGTATAATTTTTTATATTGCTAGTTTCAACAGTCTTTTAAACAATCACGTCATTAAGTTGTTCAGCATGTCTTCCATTTTTATGTAGGTCCTTCAAGACGAGAAACTACTATAAAATAAACCCATCATACAAATTGTCAATTTATTCAATTATTACCACTGAGCTAATGATTCTGTCAAAAACCTGGACAGTAGTGTATACATGTCTAAAAATTTTAGTGAACGTACTCATTCAATGTTGTGTTGATCTTTTGTTTAGACCACATATATATATATATACATATATATGTACATACATATATATACACATATATATGTGTATGTACATATATATACATATATGAAAATTCTAGAGGAAGTCAAATATTGTAATGATTTTTTAGTATTAAAAAGTAATATGTAAATTGAAGCATACTAATGACTGGTAAAATCTAATCTAGTGACAAATTTCGATTAAATTTACCATACAGCAAAGCATACATAAATTACACTAATATTATTTTATTTTATTTTATTTTTGCACTAATTTTAATAAAATTCCTTTACTCTTACATTAAAATTCCTATGAACAAAGGTTTTTGGTTTGAACAAATTTTGAAGTCCCTTTGTCTAGTTCCCTGAAAATGAGAAGCATGCTTTAATAGGTGGTTTAATAGATGGAAAAATAAATTAAAAAAAGAAACTTCTGATTTTAGTCATTTTTAGTCTCATTTTTGGAAATAAGAAATGCTTGAATATCATGTACAACTTTTGGACTGGAGTGGTTTATGGAAAGAAATATGACAAAATTATATGTATATACATCTGGGCAAAATGCCTTAACATAACTTCTGTAATCTGGAAATAACAAACAAGGATACTCATAGAGATATCTGAATTTTAAAGATAACATTTGGCTAAGTAAATTAAAGTTCTTTTTTTCTCTCTTGTACATCACAAAGGCACTAATTGCAAAATTAGTATTCAAAGAAGTGTTAATAGATATTATATTTCTCATTCATTTCAAAATGAGTTGATTATGTGAAATGGGACACTAATCATTCCACCGTTTCTATGATTTAGCTCTACCTCTTATTTTTTATTTTCATATTATTGTCCTGGTGAGACCGAAAGTGGGTATAGTTAAATAAGAAAGATAATGAGTATAATTCCTGGTAAACATGTTACACACTTCTTCATTTGTCCCTCTCTTTCCATCTATAATCCTCTTCTCAAGTATTACAGGAGGCATCATTTCAGTCTACTTTTTCCAATTTAATGTTATGGTGAAGGCACAGACTTTGCAAATTTTTATAACATTTTTGAAAATACATCTAATTCATAAACCTGAGGGTACTCTATGGAATTATATATATTAAAAACATGCAAAATTTTATATATTCAAAATCATTCAAAACTTATGACAAGATGTGATGTGAAAATAAAATTTACTAACTGGAAGTAATGAATTTATGATTTTATACATATTCTTTAAATGCTGTTTCCATTGCTCCTTTTCTAATTTCTTGCATATCTCAGTCTGATGCGATATGCATTGGAAGACTAATATGAATTAACTCAAGAATTATGGATACGTATGCAAAATTATGGACACGTATTGAAATAATGTAATAAATAATTTTCAATTCAATATTTAAAGAATTGTCATACCCAATGCTGCCCCTATGTTCAAACCAAGATTACTTTGATTCCACTAGAAAATATGAAAAATGCAAATGTTTGGAAAGTAATAATAGTCACAGTTTGTAGTGTTATTAAGGAAAGTTTCAGAACAGTGTCAATTAATTAGGTATATTCTCATAAATATATGAGTGTCATTTATCTGTGTGAATACTTCAATTCTACAGGTCAATCATAGGATTTTCTAAATACTGACTCCTGTTAAAAATTGTTTTATCCTGTCTGTATCTTGAGAACGCTAGTGAATTGGGATATCGATATTTGCCAAACGTGCAAGTTACTAACACTTAGAGGTTATTCCAATTAGGTGATAGGAAGGCTATAGTGTAGGCAGGATTCAGGTAAAAAATAATTTATTTTAGATATTATTACAAGGTACCATAAGCATATATCTATGTTTGGGTTAAAGCAGTTAAAATAATGGGATCATCGATGATTCCCTAATTAATATAGGAAATGTTTTTGTTTTTGCAAGTGAGGACCTATAAGCTGAAATAAGATTACACTATATCAAAACAAATATTTCAGACACATGCATAAGAGAGACTTACATAAATAAACTTGGCATGAACATAGAAAAGCTTAAGCATATACACATTTACATAGTTCATCACTAAGAAGCAAAATTCTGATTTAAACACTATTTGGACAGAAAACAGACAGGATTGATTTGACTTCTATGTTTTCAAATGTTCTCTCAATACAAATCCCTAGATTATTGTTATTCTTCTCTCCCAGATAAATAATACCTTACTGCAAATCATTTTCAGTATGAGGTTTAAAGCTTTGAGTTATCATGGAGTAATTAAATGGTGTTGCCTAAGTTTCTAAATAGGAAATATCCTATATTGACATGAAGAAAACTGCAATGTTCTCTGAGGATATAGTACATGAGTTAACTATTAATTTATTTGAACTCCTATTTTGGATATGAAGATTTCCCAGAATATACATTTTTACCTTAGAAGTCAGCAATGTTTCCGGAAAAAAAGAAAGAGGAAAAAGTGGAAAGAAGTAAGAAGAGAGGTCAGAAGTAGGAAGGAGGGGAGGAAAAGAGGATTAAGGTAGTATGGAGGTATTTGGGAGAAGAGAGAGAGAATGAAGAGAAGGAAGAAGGAAGAAAAGAAGGAAGGGAGACAGGAGAGCAGACATGAAAGAAGGGATTGACAGGAAAGAGGAGACCAGGAAGGGAGGAAGGAAGGAAGGAAGAAAGAAAGGAAGGAAGGCAGGAAGTAATGAGGTAAGGAAGGAAAGAAGGGCAGAGGAAGGGAACAAAGGAAGGAGAATACAAAGGAAGGAAATGAGGAAGGGAGAAAGGAAACTGAAGAAGGAAGGGAGGGAGGAAGGCAAGAAGGAAGGAAGAAAGGAAGGAAGGAAGGAGGAAGGATGGAAAGGAAGAATGAATTTAGTAAGGAAGGTAGGTAAGTGAGGAGGAAGAGAGGAATAAAAATGATAGAAAGGAAGGAAGGAAGAACGAAAAGAGGGGAGGAAGAAGGGGAAGAAGAACGGGAAGCTGGAAATAAGAAAGAAGGGAAGTTAGGGAGGACTGCACAATTGTGATTATGGCACACTTTGGTTCATAACCCTCACATGTGTCTCTGGGCTGGGGCGTCTGTAATGACTTTTTTTTCCTCCTAGGTCCCACTGGCCTTGTGGATGTCCACGGAACTAGATTCTGACTTTAGAGTGTGGAACCTAGTATCTGGCAAATACCTGCAATGCAGGCCCTGTATTTGTGGTGCGGAATTCAAAGGCTAAAGGATGACAAGTTCAAATACAGGCTATTTTGCATAACACTTGAAGACCAGGCAGTGCTTGATGTAGTACCAGACACTGTGGGCAAGGGTGTGGCTGGGAACAGATTTACACACATGATAAGGAGATGGAAGGGGAAATAGGGGCTGTTGATCATTAGCATTTGTTGCTTATCTCTCCACAATGTGCTCAGGGCCTTGTCTGGCATTCCCAGTGTCACAAGTTGAATATGGATGGTGGAGGGATTAGAAGGAAGCTGCCTCCTCCCCCTCGTCCTTCTGGTCCTCTTTCACCTCCATCGTCCTCAATGCATGACCATCTGGGAAAGGCTCAGTGCCATGTGGCAGCCTGATCAGCCAGCCATAGGCGGCCCATAGCAACAGGACGCTATGTGCCACAATCAGATGCCCAAGGGAAGAGGGGGAGGAAGGAGTTTGGTAGATAGTTAGGACAGTAAGAGATATGGGACAGTCACTGGATTGGCACAAGATTTAGTGTTTTGCATTTCATCACAGGCAAGATTCCTATACTGATTATCTCTGGTGCAGATCCAAACTCACTCAGAAAAGATAGGTTGTTCAATTTGTTAGGTGGTTGGTTATTTGGATATTTCTTGGGTTGATTGGGTAGTTGGTGGCTCGCTGTGTAGGTTGGTTAATTAGCCAGAGCAACTCTTCTTTTGTCATTTGATTACTCATATAAGAGTCTTTATGAACCTTGTGTCCAGACTCTATCAAAAAATGATACTCCAATCTCAAACTCCTTTGTTATTTTGAATTCATTCATGAAAACCAGTATGTGGCTCCATGAATTTTTTTTGTGTGTGAAACTTTAGAAACCTATATATTGTTAGAATATTAGCCTCTGTTTACTCAAATTAAATGTATGAATATATATGTGTATATACACAAATATAGGTATATGTGTATATATATATACATATACATATGTATATATATATGTTTGATGAATGTATACAAAGAGTGATAGAAAAGGATATTTGAAAACATCCCTAGTAGTGTGGGGGTGGCTCATGCCTGTAATCCTAGCTACTTAGGATGCTGAGATATGAGGATCAAGTTTCAATGCCAGTTTTGGTAGAAAAGTCCGTTACATTCTCTTTTTTCTTTTTTTAGAGTTGTGAAACTACCATACAGAGGGGTTACAATTACATATGGAAGGTAATGAGTACATTTATTATCAAGCATTGTTGCCTCTTCCTCGCTTCCCCTTCCCATCTATTCCCATCTCCCTGCTCATCCTCCTTTCCCCCTCCTTACGCCAAAATTGAAAGTTTGTTTTTCGACATAACCTCTTGTACATCCCATTGTTACAATGCATCCACCTGTATCCCTATAACAGTCTGTTTTTTCCTTTTCCCTCCACAAATTGAAACAACATGGTTATACAGTGGGAGAGGGACATAAAAAGCACCAAAAAAAATTTTAGAAATGTGCTAGAAACAAGAGCAAGAAAGATAATACATTTAAGTCCTTATCTTTTGGTTCATTTCGATTAACATCAACATATCTGACTTTTTTTTTTTAATTGTGAAAATATTGTACAGACCGCTTCCAATTACGTGGACAAGATAACCAGTACATTTCTTATCAATCATTGTTGCCTCCTCCTTTCTTTCCCCTTCCCATCCCTTCCCCTACCACCCCTACGCACTCCCAAACGATCCTCCGCCCCCCCACCAAAGTTGTAAAGTTCGTTTTTCGACGTAACAACTTGTACATCTCATTGTTGCAATGGGTCCAACAGTATCCCTATTTAAACGAGTTGGTTTTTTCCTTCCCCTGCACAAATTATACCAACAACAAATACAGTGAAAGCAAGCGTAATCCCGTGGGGGAGAGACATACAAAGCAGCAATGAAATAATCTTTATAAATATGTTAGAAACAATCACATGAAAGAAAAATAATTAACATTTGAATTCTTATCTTGGGGTTCATTTCCCTAACATCAACTTATCTGACCTTTTCTGCTTGACTCAGACATATACTAGTTATCGCAAATATGGGAAACCTTGGGACCTATGTTTCTTTGGGTCTGGCTTACTTCACTTAATATAATTTTATCCAAGACTTTCCATTTCCTAACAAATCGGGCAATGACGTTCTTTCTGATAGAGACATAGAATTCCATTGTGTGTGTGTGTGTGTGTGTGTGTGTGTATATATATATATATATATATATATATATATATATATATATATATATATATATACCTCATTTTCTTGATCCATTCATCTACTGAGGGGCATATGGGTTGGTTCCATATTTTAGCTATGGTAAATAATGCTGCAATAAATGTTGTGCTGGTAGCTCCACTATTCTTCAATCTAGTATTAGAATGACCGTTACATTCTTATCTGCAATAAACTACTAGAAAACAAGGAGTGGCACTGTGGCTCAAGTGGTAGAGCGCTCTCCTTGAGCTGAAGAGCTGGGGAATATAACCCTAGCTCAGAAATAGGGATACAGTTGGACCCATTGCAACAATGCTATATACGACAGCTTATGTCGAAAACAAACTTTACAACTTTGGCCTGGGGGTGGGGGGACTGGGTTGGTGATGGGAAGGGGAAACAAAGGAGGAGGCAACAATGCTCATTACCTTGCCCATGTAATTGTAACCCCTCTGTAATATATTTGCACAATTAAATTCAAGCCCTAAGACCCACACAAATAGAAAGGAGAAAAAAAGAAAACATCTCTAATGGTGGTTCATCACAGGTGTCTTCTTTATAAAAGACAACATCTACATCTCTAGAACTTTTGTAGCAGTGTTAAATTAGGGGAATAAAAATTTCTACACACAGTTCACATTCTTTCAAACTTCAAATATTGTGAAGTTTTGATGAAACTAAGAGCAATTTTGTAATACCCTAGATATGGAAAGAGAAACAATGAATCTCTCTATAACATCCATTTAAAAGCATAGCCTGAAATCTAAGGGATTCAAGCGGAATTCAAGTCATATGATAATAGTCTTAATATTAAAATTTTACCTTTAAGAATGTCAGTAATGCCGAGCGCCAATGGCTCATGCCTGTAATCCTAGCTACTCACGAGGCTGAGATCTGAGGATCAGGGTTAAAAGGCAGCCCGTGTTGGAAAGTCAGTGAGAATCTTATCTCCAATAAAGCATTAGAAAACTAGGAGTGGTGCTGTGGCTCAAGCAGTAGCGAGCTTGTCTTGAGCTGAAGAGCTGAGGGACAGTGCCCAAGCCCTGACTTCAAGCACCATGACCAAAAAAAAAAAAAAAGAATGTCAGTAATTTACATTTTTGCCATTATGCAATGGTGACTAAAAGGTAACCACCTCCAAAGTTAGTGAAATATGGCAAACATAATAACTGTCCAACACAAACATCTTGCCTCTGCTCTGTTCTAGAAATACTCGTTGAACTTACACTGCCATTGTTTCCATTACCTTCTGCTGAGATTTCTCTCCATGTTCTCTCCATTACATTTCTTCCACAAACTCTCTCATGTCATTCCCATAATTTTTCCATCTACTTTAACAAAGATACCCTAATTTAATCATGAAATGAAAACTGTGTGAAATCAACATTTTCCATTTTACTAGAAAGTTTGGGAATCTGCAGGATCCGATTTTATGATTTTTATCATAGAGACACTGCAAAAATCTCTGAGTATCCACAGATTTCTCTGAAAGTGAAAAAATACATTTTGGGGAAAACGAATATATTGTGGAAAACAAAAATCTTTGCTGTTTTTCCCTTTATGACTTATACAATACCTTAGGTATCACTATTAGAAGAAGGAAGCTTCAAAATAGGACAGAGTATTACTGTGGAAATCACCTTCTGATATACTCTCACTTCCTTTATATATTTCTTATTTTTTATATTTTGAAAATAATCATTCCAGTTAAATAACTGTTTAAGAAAATCGGCATTGTTACCTTGTATTATCTTCTGAGAGTATACATTCATGGAGGGCTCATGATTTACCAGCTTTTTTAATATTCAATCAAGTAAAGGCCCATGATTTACTTGCTTTCTTACAACTGAATTTAGTATATAAAAATTCAAAGAAGAAACATTTGAATCCTTTCTTTCTTTCATTCTTTTTTTAATTGAGAAAATACCATATAGTGGGGTTACAATTACATGGGCAATATAATGGGTACACTACATTTTTTTTATTATTTTGAGAATACCGTATGGAGGAGTTACAATTACATGGGCAAGATAACGAGTAGACTTCTTCTCAAGCAGTATTGCCTACTCCTTTGTTTCCTCTTCCCTCCCTTCCCATCACCTCCCAATCCCCCTCCCTCGGCCAAAGCTGTAATGTTCTTTCTTACTATTGTGTATAACATATTTATGTTTATTTTGTCCCTCCCCTAGAGTATAACACCTGTTTTTACTGTATTAGATGTTGGTATAATATGGTTAGGGGAAGGGAAAAGAAAACCAATTGTTTAAATAGGGATACAGGTGGACCCATTTCAAAAATGAGATGTACAAGCTGATATGGTGAAAAATGAACTTTACAACTTTGGTGGGGAGGAGGTTTGGGAGGGAAGGGATGGTAGGGAAAACAAAAGAGAAAGCAGCAATGCTTGATAAGAAATGTACTCATTACCTTGCTAATGTAATGGTAACCCCTCTGTATTTTTTTTCACAATATCACACACACACACACACACACACACACACACACACATATATATAATTCAAAGTTATCTATCTAAAATTTCAGGGTCCATCAGGAGTAATGCTATGTCCCCTGTTCTGTCTACTCCCGTATTTAAATTTCAATCAATGAAGAAAATAAGCTGAGATAGACCCAGTACATAATTTCTAATAATGTTTGTACTCTCTGTCATTTTGACAGGCAGTTAAATGTCAGCAAGTCTATGGAAGAAAAATTGTCAGAGGAAAACTATGATGAAATACTGCAAAATCAAATGTCTTAAATGTTGTGATTTCTTCAGTGACATAAAAACTAACCAAGTAGAGCATATTCATTTCTAAAACATTCTATAGCTAGATACACAAGAACTGAAATACATTGATTTCTCTGTCTACGTCACAGATTAGGGTCACTTACAGTAATCAGTACAAATGTAGAACTTTTGATCTCAACAAATTCCACAATTTTCAGTCAATTTTTTTGTACATCGAAGAAAATCAGAAGAGGAAATCATGTGTTGACATATTTTGAGTGAATTTGCAAAAGTTATTCTATATTATGGATGTCTGAATTAACTAATTCCACATACTCTTTTACAAATACCAAACACCAATTAAAAATATACACTCATCTGTAGGAGGATTTGCCATTATTCTATAGGTATCTTGATTCCATTTAGGATTATAAGATCAGGAAGAAATTCATTTAGAGACCCGCTTCTTAGAGAAGATATGAACCATGTGAATCATGAGAATCAACGTTTGAGATTGGGGCTGTTGTTCAATAGGTAGTAAATTTCAATAGAATGGTGCCCAGTGGCCATGAAGCAGGGCCAGAAGACATTTAGCCATAGGACCCACATAAAAGTCATGGGAAGAGAAGTAAATTTCAAGATCACCAGAATGGAAATTGTGACTTTATGAAGTGTGGGGAAGTAAAGTATTTTGTCTGTTATCCCTTGTACAATAGTGCCTACTTGGAGAAAATGTTAGTAAATACACCTTTGGGATGTCAGAGATAGAAAGAAGAAAAAGCCATTAAGAGAGAAATGTCCCAGTCCTGTCCAAGAGCTAAATAGATAACGTGTATATAGAAGATGTGGAGAAAGGAAATGAGGCCAAGGAATAGTTATCTTTCCTAAAGTTAACTGAATTCACCAAACACGTTCAGTATCCCTTCCTACCTAAAATGTAAGACATCTCACTCATAGGTTGTGCATAGCAATTGAAACTTCTGTGTAGAGTCTTATTTGGATGGGACCATGGTTATTGTGATGTAGCCAATAATCCTCACTACTGTTTAACTAACTGAGGAAGTCAGCCCTCTTCCCTAGATGAAAACGGAATGCTTACTGCCAATCTGAAACCAGAAGACATCACAGTTTCTCTTTCTATGCCTTGTTGGAATATAATTTTGTCGAAGAGAAATGTGTAAGCATTCAGTAGTTGAAAACTGACTTGATTTCCCACATTTTTCTTATGTGTGTGTGTGTGTGTAGTAAAGATAGTATACTGAGGGTTTACTGTTACAGGAGCAAGTAATGAATCCATTTCCTATCAAGCTTTGTTACCCCTCCTTGTTGTACCTCTATTATCCCTACCCTGCAAAACTCCACAACTCTTTGCTTCCGGACCCAAAGCCGAAATTTCCTTTTCAACATAGTGTCTTATACTTCTCTTCGCGAAAACGAGTTACTTACAATAATGTTATTTTCCTTTCCTTCCCCAAATTAGGAAAAATGTATTTACAGTTGCAGAATACTGAAATTAAATACATTGACAACAGGGGATATGTCATGGGGGAAGAACATACAAAGAAACAAAATAAAATCACATAGTCCATTATAACTTCATTAAATAGAAGAGCAAGTAAGATAAAAATCTCTTGTGTCCCTCTCTTGAAGTTCATCTCAGTATCAGCATATATCGTCATATGAACATAGATTCTTTTGTGCTTATCCTAGTCATATAGTAGTTATTGTGAATACGGGAAAGCATGGAAACTATGTCTATCTGGGTCTGATATACATCATTTAATATAATTTTTTCCAAGTCTTTCCATTTCCTCAGAAATGGGACTATGTCATTCTTTTTTCATTTCTTTTTTTATTGTCAAAATACTGTACAGAGGGGTTACAATTACACGGGCAAGATAATGAGGACATTTCTTATTGAGCATTGTAGCCTCCTCCTTTGTTTCCCCTTCCCATCCCATACACCTTCCACCCCCCCAACCCTCCTCCTCCTCACCACCAAAGTAAAGTTCGTTATCGAGATAATGACTTGTATATCTCATTGTTGCACTGGGTCCACCTGAATCCCTATTTAAATGATTTGTTTTTTCCCTTATCCTCCATAAATGATAACAATATTAAATATAGTGAAAGCAGGGGTTATGCCATTCTTTCTGATGGAAGCATAGATTTCCTGAATTTACATAAAAACACACACATCTTTTTAATTTTTTCACATCTCCTTTTTATCACTCTCCTTCTGTCATTATATCCACGTTCTTCTCTGAATATTTCGTTTTTGATCTGCATAATAGTTTTAATTTTTATTTTCTAGTTTTTTTCTGGTCTCTTTTTCTTCCCTTTCTCCTTCTTCTTTCTCTCTCTCTCTCCACTTTCATCCTATCCAACCTATTTCCTGCTTTGAGATTAGGACTTAGTTAAGTTAACTCTCCTTTGCCTTCCCACATCTACCTATTCTTATTTTTACCCACATCTCTCCCTAAACCTTATAATTTCTGGTTTGCCAAATTCTACTTTGTGGTTCATAGCCCATTAATATATAGTTGTTTGATGTTGAATAGCGGTATCTGTTGAACTAGATTGTACCTGCAGACTATTGACTGTGCAAATACACACTTTGGTTGATGTTTGACTTAAGATACTGTTCTAGCACAAAACTGGTGTTATTTTCATCCCAAATGGGCAGAGTAAGCCAGAAAAATACAAGAAAAATGGCAAGTCCAGATATCTCAACTCCCACTCATGATAATCAGGGGACAGAACAGATAATGAATAATCCAGAGGAGAGTTCCCAAATAGCTCTACAAACACTGCTGGCAAACATTATTAATGAAAAGATTGAAAACGTACAAAGGACTCTGTATAAGTGTGATAGGGAGAGAGAGGAGGCAAACAAAAGATCAATAGAGGAAAAGATTGAAAACCTACAAAGGACTCTGTATGAGTGTGATAGGGAGAGGGAGGAGGCAAACCAAAGCTCAATACAGGAATACCATGAGCGTGAGGAAGCTACTCAAAAACTGATACAGGATTTGCGTGAGCAGCTTGAGAATATTCAAAGAGAAAGGCAGGAATGGAGTGAGCAGGCTGAGAACACTCAAAGAGAACTACAGGAATAGCGTGAATGTGAGGAAGCTAAGAAAAGAGTAATACAGAAATGGAGAGAGCAGAATGAGAATACACAAAGATCACTAAAGGCATTCATAGAATCCATCTACAAAGAGCTGAAGGAAGTCAGGGAGACAACAAACGGAATGCTGAATGGAACCCAACAGGAGGAATGGGTGTCCAAGGAAACCATGACCAATCAACTGAGAAATTTGAGAATAAACACTGAACACCAAATTAAAGTAAAGAAATTCATACAATATCTAAAACAAAGCTTCAACAAAGAATTCAAAGCCATCAAAGCTGACCAATTAGAAGGAAAAGAAAAAACAAAGTAGAAAGATTTGACAGCAGGTTAGACCATGAAGAAGATCAAATCTCAGGGAAGGAAGAAAGCCTAGATATTATAGAGAAAGAACATACAACAATCCAAGACAAATCCATGAAATATGATAGATCTACCCAACACTTGGAAGACACCATGAGACACACTTGGAAGGCCTATTCTGAGGATAATGGGTGTAGAGGAGCACCTAGAAACATAAGTCAATGGTCTAGGAAATTTGTTTAACAGGATCCTAGCAGAGAACTTCCCAAACATGCAAAAAGATAGGCCTATTCAGATACAAGGTGCTTTTAGAACTCCAAATAGACCAGATCAGAATAGGAAATCCCACGATCACATTATAATCCACACAAGATCAATTCAGACCAAGGAAAAGATCCTTAAAGCTGTCCAGGAGAAGAGATTAATCATCTATAAAGGGAAAGCAATTAGAATCACCTCAGATTTCTAAGCAGAGACAATCAAAGCAAGAAGAGCCTGGAATGATGTATGCCATGCCCTAAAGACAAACAACTATCAACCAATAATACTGTACCCAGCTAAACTCTCCTTCATAACTGAAGGCCAAATAAAAACCTTCCATAGCAAAGAAAAATTGAAACAGTATATCTCTACCAAATCAGCCCTTCAAAATATTCTTAAAGATGTCCTATACATAGAAAACCAACAAGACCACAATAACGGCCAAGAAACTGCACCCAAACTGAGAATCCAAGAACCATAGGAAGAACACTGTTTTCACAGCCCCCAGGAAGGTGGATAACATGGCAGGAACATCCAAATACCGCTTAGTCCTATCTCTCAACATTAACGGATTTAACTTTCCGATTAAGTGAAATAGACTGTCTAGTTGGATTTAAAAGCAAGATCCTTCTATCTGCTGCCTTCAGGAGTCAAATCTTGCCGTAAAAACAAACACATTTTCAATGTTAAAGACTGCAACAAAATCTACCAAGCAAATGGCCCCCATAAACAGGCTGGAGTTGCAATCAGATAAAATAGACTTCAAATTAAAATTCATGAGATGAGATAAAGAAGATCGCTACATACTAATTAAGGGATTTCTCTTTCAGGAGGATATTACAATTCTAAATATCTATTCGCCAAACAACGGAGCACCCAAATTTATCCAAGAAACACTACTTTCCCTCAAATCCCACATAGAGCCAAAAAACATTAATTGTTGGGGATTATAACACACCGCTCTCCCCACTACATAGATCAACTCGGCAAAAACTCAAAAGAGAAACCGCAGATCTAAACAACTGCATATATCAACTATACTTAACAGATATCTACCGAATATTTCACCCAGCAGCATCAGAATACACATTTTTCTAAGCAGCACACAGAACATTTTCTAAAATAGACCACATTTTAGGCCACAAAGCAAACTGGTCCAAATTTCTGAATTATAACTTTCATTCTCTCAGACATCAAGGGAGTAAAATTAGAACTCAACCTCAAAAACCACCAAAGAAAGTCCGGTAACACATGGAGGCTGAACAACACACTGCTAAATCATGAGTGGGTCATAGAAGAGAATAGAAAGGAAATTCAAAATTAGCACACAAATCACCACCTTCTCTGGGACACAGCAAAAGCAGTACTCAGAGGCAAGTTTATAGCTCTGTGTTCTTACATCAACAAATTGGAGATATCTGAATCCAACAATTTAATGAGACATCTGAACCTCCTTGAAAAAGAGCAGCAAGATAAACCCTAATCCAGTAGACGGAAAGAAATATTTAAAAGTAAATTAGAAATAAATGAATTAGAATCCAAAAAAAACTATGGAAAGAATCAACAAAGCAAAGAGTTGGTTCTTCAAAAAATTAACAAAATTGACAGACCCTTAGCACACCTTATCAGAAAAAGTAAAGAACACACCCAAATAAATAAAATGAGAGATGAGAATGGAAACATCACCACAGAAACAAGCAAGATTCAGAACATTATAAGGGAATACTTCTCAAAAGTTTATGCCAATAAGTTTGAGAACTTGGCAGAAATGGACCATTTCCTAACAAATATTGACACACCAAAACTAAACCAAATGAGTTAAGCCATCTTAACAGGCCCATATAAAGCATTGAAATAGAAACAGCAATGAGAAACCTCCCACCTAAGAAAAGTCCAGGGACAGATGGTTTTACAGGAGAATTTTCCAAGGCCTTCAAAGCAGAGCTCACACCAATATTCCTCCAAATCTTCAATGAAATTGAAAGAGAATGGTCACTACCGAACCAATTGTATGAAGCATGATATCCCTCAGCCCAAAACAGGCAGGGACTCATCAAAGAAAAAAACTATAAACCTATTTCTTTGATGAATATTGATGCAAAACTTCTCAAAAAAATTTATCCAATCTACCTCAACAATTCATCCAAAAAATCATAGACCACGATCAAATTTCATTTCAGGGATGCAAAGCTGGTTCAATATATGCAAATCAATTAATATAATTCAGTGCATCAACAGGACCATGTATAAGAACCACATGCTATCTCAATAGATGCACAAAAAGCATTCGACAAGATCCGACACCCCTTTATGATGAAGGTTCTGGAAAATTTAGGAATCCATGGAATATTCCTCAATACAATAAAGGCTGTATATGACAAACCTACAGCCAGCATTATATTTACTGGTGAAAAACTAAAGCCATTTCCTCTTAATTCAGGAAAAGACCAGGATGTCCACTCTCTCCACTTCTCTTCAATTTGTATTAGAATGCCTTGCTACAGCAATAAGACAAGATGTAAACATAAAGGGGATCCAAATAGGGAAAGAAGAAGTAAAACTCTCCCTCTTTGCAGATGACATGATCTTGTATTTAAAGAATCCCATAGACTCCACTCCCAAATTACTCAAGCTGATTCAAAACTTTGGCAAAGTAGCAGGCAAATTAACCCCCCCCCCCCCCATCAGTGGCTTTTCTGTATGTCAACAATGAGAAAAGCGTGGCTGAAATTAGGAAAGCAACTCCATTTCTAATAGCCCCTCAAAAAATAAAATTCCTAGGAATTAACCAAAGAAGTAAAGGACCTCTATAATGAAAACTTTAAAAACTTGAAAAAAGATATCAATACAGAACTTAGATAATGGCAAAAACTCCCTGAAAACTTTAAAAACTTGAAAAAAGATATCAATACAGAACTTAGATAATGGCAAAAACTCCCATGCTCCTGGATTGGAAAAATCAACATCTTGAAAATGGCAATACTTCCCAAGGCTATCTACAAATTCAATGCAATACCTATCGAAATTCCAACCTCATTCTTCAAGGAAATAGCAGAGGCAATCCAAAAATTCATATGGAACAATAAAAGCAAATAATAATAATAATAATAATAACAATAATAGCAAAAACGCTCCTCAACGGAAAGAACACTGCTGGAGGAATATCAATACCAATTTTCAAACTCTACTATAAAGTCATAGTAATTAAAACAGCTTGGTACTGGCACAAGATCAGACCTCAGGACCAATGGAATATAGTTGGAAACACAGAAATGTACCTACAGACCTATCGCCACCTAATCTTTGATAAGGGAGCTAAAAAAAAATAGAATGGAAGAAAGACAGCCTCTTCAGTAAATAGTGCTGGTAAAATTATTTAACTACTTGTAGAAAACTAAAGCTAGACCCTTATATATCACCGTGCACCAGAATCAACTCCAAATGAATCAAAGACCTCTGAGTGAAAGTAGACACTCTGAAAACATTACAGGATGGAATAGGAGAAACCCTAGGTCTCCTTGGCACAGGTCGAAATAAATGTCAAATAAATCAAATAAATTTCAATGTGTAAACTTGTAACAGTTGTGAAGAGTGTATTTATAAATACCTTTCTTATTAATTGAATCTTCTTGTCAAGGTGACACAGAGTTTCATATATATGGCAGTGATTATAATTCTGTCATATGAGTCCACACATTCCTCATTTTTCTAGCATTATTTCTTCTTCCGCAAATGTCCATCCCAACACACAAAGTATAAAAGTTATTCTAGCACGTTGTTTGTGAGAACTGATGTTGCACCTTAAACCTTAGTACCTTGTCGCAAATTTTGTTGTTCCCTTCCCGTCCCTAATTTAGATTCATGTACATGTAATACACTAAAGAAGAATATCAAATAGAGTGACCTTGGATAAGACATAGGAAAATAAACGAAAAATACAAGAAAGAGCATCAAATAGCATATTTGATGTACTATGTCATTTTAATTGGCATCACTTAAAATGTACGTTAACCATGGTTAACTTTATTGTAATAATTGGAATATGACCTGTTTCAACCTGGAAAAAGATTACAATAGCTGAATAGCTATGGAAATAGGAACATAGAAGATTATGCAGATCAAAATGATCTAGAGTTTTTCTTAAAATACTATGAACAGCTGTTTGTTGCTTTCTTGTGATTTTCCTTTATTTTCTGTATGGTTTCTCCCTTTATGTCACTCAATTTGATTTCGTTAGCCTGTGGATTATATACACATTATTCTGAATTAGGGCACAAAGGGCAACAATAAAATCTTAAGCCAGAGGACATAGGGTGACCCAATACCCCAATTTTCATCCTAATACAACATGTAGGAAATGAAATTGACATCCGTGCAGGCATTTCAGAAATAATAATTCGTAAGAAAAATGAAGGATAGTATAACGTGACAAAAATCAACTCATTGTCTTATATACATAAGTATAATTGCTAGGTACATCACCTTGAAAACAAAAATTAAACTAAAAAAGTGATTATTGATACTTATACTTATCCTGGTTTTTATGTTCACCCATGGATAACTATGTTAATATATTTGAGGACTTGTGGAGATAATCCTGTTCTCTTTACAAACCTACATTAATAGAAAAGAGGAGATTTCCCTGAGTCTACAAGTTCCCAAACAAAAGAGTTGTAAAAAGTTATATTAAGTGAATTAAGCCAGGCCCACAAAAACATGGTTTCTCTTACATTCAATAACTAGCATATGTGTGAGAAAAGCAGAAACGGTCGGATAAGTTGATGTTAGGCGAAATGAACCCCAAGGAAAGGATTCAAATGATTTTCTTTTCTTTCTTGTGATTGTTTCTAACATATTTATAAGATGATTTCATTTTTGCTTTGTATGTCCCTCCCCAATGGTATAACCCTTGTTTTCACTATATTTGATGCTGGAAAATGTGTGGAGGGGAAGGTAAAAACCAATTGTTTAAATAGGGATACAGGTGGCCTTATTGCAACAATGATATGTATAAGACATTATGTCGAAAAATGAAATTTTCAACGTTGGCTCAGAAGTTAGGGAGGGAGGGGCTGAGACAGGGTTATGGACGATGGAGGAAGATGAGAAGGGATGGTAAGGGAAAACAAAGGTTGAGAAACAATACTTGATTACCTTGCTCATATAACCCCTCTTTGATATGGGATTTTCACAATAAAAATAATTAAATTCAATCCTGAAGTAAATCCAAAACCTTTTTCAAATTACAAACTAAGAGGAACCAGCTGCTCTAATATGTCCATAATCAGAAACTCTGATATTTTAACACTAATAATTATTGTGGGTAACAATCTCACATCTTTAACTTCCTTATTCATACTCAAATAAGTTAAACTACTCATTTTATTGGATCTTACCAATATGATGGGTTATTTTAAAATATGCTTTAAAGACTTTTGTGGACCACAGTCCCAAATCAGCTATAAGTATGTGGGGCCTATACACAGGAGGGGAGGGGAATTACACACAAATGTAAATTAAGATGGAGTCATCGAATATGGTTTCCTAAAAAGATCTTGTGTTACATTCGAGAGTTACATTCCACTCTTCTTTCAACCTTATAGAAATATGCATCAAACGATGCGTATCCTCTTGCCCTAAAAATATTAGGATCTCGGCAGAAAAGTATGGTAATTTCACAATGTTCTTGTTTTCCAAAAACTATATTTTGGATTTTGTGTCTAAACCCTGTTTTTTCCGCACCAGAGACATAGGAAAGAAGTCACAGTATCCTTCTGCAGGTAGGATTAAACATGGAAAATCATTGAGATGGAAGAAAATTCTGCATAGTATGAAATATAGTTCAGATTTTTTGATTGAAAAAAAACAATCAAAGCTTTCAGGGCCATTTCTATGGAATACATATGCTGATGTAAAATTTGTTTCATGGATCAAATTCATTGCACTTTTGTTATATATTTATTAGGCTCTAAAAATATAACAAAAAATGAAAAGGAAAATATTGACAGAAAAGCAACTACAGGGAAACATGAAGTGTGGTTTGTTCTCCATAAGGAATTATATGTATATTTAGATATGATAATTGACATTTCCTTACTCTGAACTCACCATGTGTACATAGAAATTGACATGGTGAATTCCGTAGAAGATATAAAAGAATGAGTTTATTTCTATATTCAAGGAAAAAATATCTGTACACTACTCAAATGAGATTGTGTAATTTGTCAGTAGAAATTAAAATGCATTCATTTTTTGAGTGTGTTTCACAATATATTTATTAATATAAGATATACTTTAAAAAGGACAAATGGTTTGAACTCATGTTGTGGCTACTGAATGATTCTGGCAAATACATTTTTTGTGGATAAGATCTGATCAGATATTTCTAGTATTCTGCCTGTGATCCAAAAGAAACTCCATTCATTGGCCAAGAGAGAAGCAAAAATTAACAATAGCTATCGCAAGCTGTCCTGCTTCCACTTCCCCTTCTATTGAAACTTATGTACAAAATTACATTTGGACACTTTTTCTTAACATTCCAAATTCATTGAATATTTGAAATGTTGCACTAATCAGTTTATTATTTTTAAGGTTTATGGCCCAATTCCTCAAACCTTACTATTTTATACAATATTCATGGAATTATTATGCATAAAGGAAAATAGAAAGGATTTTTTTTCACTTCATTATATCGGAAAGAAAACTATCGTGAATTTACTGAATAATGTTATTCCAAAAATTTAAACAATATTATAATTTTGATCTCCATTTCAATTTGTGAAAGGGTGCATATGAACAAAGCACAAATATTTTCTCATGTGAGGTATCCTATTGAAGAATACATGCATAATGTAATGCATGACAAAAACATGAAAGTAGAGGTACAATTAAGAGATAGGTTCATTGACCAACCTTGAACATAAGCTAAATAAAACAAAATACTTATCCTTTCTTATGTGTGGACAAAACCAATGCCATAGTGAGGTAACAATCACATTGTGAAGTGATATCTAGTCAATATTTTCAGCGATCTGGAAATACAATTAACAACAAGAGACATATGCAATGTCAACTATCAATACGAACATTGATATGACCATTGATATTCACACTGCCGTTAAGCATTTCTTTGTTAAGATTACTTTCTCACATATGTATCTCCTCAAGAATTCTACTCAAGAGGCACACCAACATTGGGAATACATGCCTAGGATTGAGCCAATTCTAAGATGCTTTAATATCATTGGCATAATCATGATTTCAATCCTTATGACCAGGGAAAATATATAAGAAATAAAATCCTGAACATCCCGTGATTAAAATTTATCAAAATTGAATAAAATGTAGAAATTAAGGAGGCAAAATTCACCACAATTATAAATTGCAAAAACACAATCATGTGCCCTGATGCACTTTATGAGAGTTGAAATGGAGTAGGGAAAAATTATAACACAATTTCAGTTTCTTCAAACACACACACATCTACAAATGGATAGGTAACAGCACTGTATGATACCACACACAAATCTCCTCATACATGTATCATGACAAAGCACAGTTTGCTAAGGCTTAGCATAGTACAAGAGACAAATCAAGAAATAATAGTGTGGTCTCCTAAATTGTCAAAAAACTAATTAATTCACAGCTTCTCTAGTACTATATTGTTCTTAGTAGCCAAAATACTTACGATTCCATAAGTAAGATATGTTACATAAGGGAACCAGATTAGTATTACCGCAGAGTCACATTAAGTGATCTAACAATTCTTGAAGTTAGGGAAATATCACTGCTGCGTCACACATTACTCTGTTGATTTCAAAGTCAAAATGCAAGATGTTCCATATAGGGAGTGAATAAAACCTAAATGGCTGCTACGTGGAGAAAATAATTCAGACACTTTTTCCAAAGTGAGTATAAGAGTCAGTATGGGGCATAGTTGATGAATATTGAATTACGTTTGTGTCTATTTTTCCAGTTGTTGTTAGGCATTGGCCTTGAACTCTGAGTTTAGGAGCTCTTCAGCTCTAGGATAATCCTCTACCACTTAAGAAACAGTGTCACTTCCAGTTTTGATGTTGTTAATAGGTGATCAGAGCTTCATGGAGATTCCTGCTGGGCTGCCTTGAAACCTGATCCTCATATCTCAGCCTCCTGAGTTGGGAGGATTACAAGATTTTAAGCCACCCATATTAGGCTGTTTTTCTCCTTCCTTAGTGTGTTGATGGTTTTTTGTGCTTGTTTCTTCGGGACTGTCATCTACACTGGAGTTCTACAAGGTAACTATGATTTTCCTCAAGGAAATATTCCTCTATAACTATTGGATTATGAGAGGATTCATTCTAGAAATGAATCTCAGAAAAATCCTTCAGTTTATGAATCTGTAAGGAGATATGCATATGTCAAATGTCTGAGATACTAGAATTAAAAGCATGATCACCAGGCTTGGCTCAAGTGTGGTTTCCACACCCTGAAATCATTTCCAATGTCCTATTCATTTTCTTCTGCATTGAGGATAAGAAACTCCCTAACCACAAGAATGAACATATATTGTTGATCAAATGCTGCATTGATCCATACAGTTTGAAAGCAGTATGAGTTTTAGTCCTTCCTATAATCTTTATGAATTAGACTAACTAGAATATAAATGACTAATTACTCATAGGATGGAAGGGTGAATTATTTCTATTGAAACTATACTTGAATTTTGCCACCAGTCACGGGGTCACCAGGTCCAAGAGCAATCCAAATCTTCATTTGCAGTGAGCAAAGTTTATGTTTATGTAGAACAGAAAGTTCGTTGTTCATTTATCCCTTTCTTTACCTTCAATTTTGAAAGATAATAGTTTGTCATAGGTAAACAGCATTTTCTTTGCCTGTTGTTGCCAGAGGATTTGATTGTGCCTCAAACAAAACTGGGGCTAGAATGTTCCAAAGATTCTGCCAAAGGGAGAAACGCATACTTGTTTGACGTGCTAGATTATAGTGGCCCTAATATTATAAATCTATTTTTTTAAAAGGCAAAATGATTGATTGACTGAAGATCTGGAAGTGGTTTGTGTTCAGTGCTATTGCATCCTTTCACTGAGATATAGCTTTCTAAAAATTCGGGCATAGCACATTTTCTGATTTTTCTCATTTGATAGTGGACTTAATGGTCCCTAGGGCTCTTAAGCCCTGGCTAGCGACAAAAAATTTTACACAGATCTCAAACAAGATATGATTTCTTGCATGAAGAAAGAGTGCTAGGCACTATGAATTTTTTTCTATATATTCAAAATTTTGGCCTCTGTTTGCTTAAATATTGATTACTTATATAGAATTGATGAAGGTATACAAGGCATAAATGAAAAGAATATTTGGAATCATCCAAAATGTTGGGTCATCGTATGTATCTTCTTTAAAAAATAAAAACAGAAAAACCAGAAATAGTCTCTCCTACACTGCTAAAACTTAGGGGATTAAATCAGGAGAAACGTAATTGTCTACCCACAATTCTGTTAACCTTCAAATATTGTAAAGTTTATCATCAAAATGAGGAACAACTTTGTAATCAATACCCAAAATATAAAACAGGAACACACTGAAACTCTCTATGTTATGAGTTTATTACCATGGAATGAAAGTTCCAGGATTCAAGCTGAATTCCAGGTCATAAGATAATACAGTGGATGTCTTCATATATTAAGTTAATGTTTAATCATACAAATAACTTACCTTTTGTCCATTAGGCAATAGTGAGTAACAGGAAACTAACATTAATATATGGGAAATATGGCACACATAATTGTCTATTTTGTCTATTCTCTGCTTGGAATAGAGCTCTAGAAATGCTGCTTTAGAAATACACAAGTTGGAATGTCACTGTCATAGTTTCCATTACATGCTGCTGAGATTTCAGAAGTAATACAAAGCCTGTCCATGGCATTTCTTCCCACACACTCTCTCACATCATTTGCATACATTTCAAAAAATTTACCTTGCAAACCATACACAAATTTATCCATGAACAATAGAAGTTTTGTAGTACCAACATTTTTCAATGAAAGGTTATTTTTCTGTATTTCACCGAAGGTATGGGAACCTGTGATTTTTATCATAGATATATTGCAATAACCTCTCAGGATTCACAGAATTCTGAAAAAGGAATTTCCTCTGCAAGAAGCAATATACTAGGGAATAAGTAAATGTATGCTGTTATTCCTTTATGACCAATACATTACCTTAGGAATCTGTATTGGGAGAATGAAGACATAAATTTGAGAGTATTACTATGGAAGTTACCTTCTTAAATAAAGTTTCCTTTAGATGATTCGTATTTTTTGTATTATAAAAATGTTCCTTCTAATTAAATAATTTTTAATTTGCTTCCATTGAAACACATAGTCTCTGTTCTCTTCTCAGGTGTAACATCAATTGAAGGTCCATGATTTACCTGCTTTCGGACATTCCAATCTAGAAAGAGCCCATGATTTACTTGCAGGCATACATGTCAAACTAGCATATCTAAACTCAGAGGTTGGGAAGGTTGCTCAGTACTAGATACATTAACAAGCTTGAATGAGGCTCTGCATGCAATTCTTCAGCACCCCATAGACAAACGAAGCCAGAAAGGGTGCTGTCTCAAGTGGCAGAGCACTAACCATGAGCTGAAAAGTTGAGCGACACCATCCAATCCCAGATTTCAGGAGCCAAGACCAAAACCCACCACCATTACAATAACACCAAAAAAAATCAATATTATCAGCATGTCCAAAATTTCAGACTCAATCAAGAGAAATCCTGTCTCCCCTGTTCTGTGTGCTTTTGTCAATATTAAATAAGATAAACGAGAAGAGTTGAAATAATTTATCAAAACAATGGTATAACCTGTGTCCATTCTTCCATTGTGAGAACAGGTAAATATCAGCATTCTTGTTGGGAGAAAAACTCTCAGAAAAAAGATGATTAAATTTTTCAAAATCAGACGTGTTAAGTGTCATGATTTCTTCAGTGAAATGAAAAGCAACTGGGTAGAAAATATTAATTTCTACAGATTTTTGTAGCCAGACACACTTGAACTGAAATACATTGATTTTTCTATCTAATTCACAGATTAGGGTAACAGCAAAAGCAATAGAAATGTCCAGCTTTGAGCTCAACAAATTACATATTTTTAGGCATTTTTTCTTCCTCATAAACAACTAATAGAGGATGGGTTATCATGAAAATTATTGAGCAAATTTGGAAAAGGTTTTCTATTATGGATGTCTGAATTAACCAGTTCAAAATACCCTTTTACAATATCAAAAACCGTTTGGAAATATAAACTATTGTAGAGGATTTGTCATTCTTATAAATATGACTTAATTCTTACTAGAAGTATAAGATCAGTTGGAAGACTCATGCTGGGAACTGCTTCCTAGAGAACATATATACCCAAATGCACATCTGTGATTCAATAGGTAGTACATTTTAGTAGAACAGTGGCTAGTGGCCATGAAGCAGAGACAAAAGACCTTAAACAAATGATTGCTTTGGCACACATAAAAGGGATGAGAATAAAATACATTACAAGTTCACCAGTGTTAGGTTTTTAAAAAGAGGTAAGAGTCTTGAGCCATGCTTCCAGCCTGGCTCTTTGCAGGTTAGTTGGGAGATAGAGTCTTAGGGATTTTTCAGACCGGGTTGGCTTTGAATTGAAATCTTTGCCACAAAAGCCCTTTATTATTTCCAATTAAAGCAACAAGGAGATCAAATAGAATAAGTAGAGCTTACCTGGTCCTTATCAAGAATTGCCAACAAATATTCTGAAGTGACAAAACTCATTAGATGTGATGAGAATTTTGGCACAGATATGCCCAGTATTTTAGAACCATGTCATCAGCTCAAAACAAAAAAAGGCAAAACTCAAAAAGTAAAACTTTGACATCAATGTTTAGACATCTTTGCTAACAAAGCACATCACATGTTTGGGCCTCAGTTACTAGAGCCTGTGAAAAGAGCAACTTGTTAGTAAGGCACCTTAGAATAGATGGATGGAGTAGTAAAATTGGTGAAAGATTAAGGGACAGATGGGGCCAAATCCTTAACCCACCATGTGGCCAAGATGGCGAACTCAAGATGGCAAATTTCTGAAAAAAAATACAAAGAAACCCTGAACAAATAGACCAATCCTACATTGGCTAGCATTAGAGAGGGATTCCCAGGGTGGGGGGAATCCCGGGGACCCAGCCTGCACCACACTCTGCAGGACACAAGCCAAAATGTAGAAAAGAGAAAGGGAAAGATAGGGAAAGTTGGACATGAATGGCAGAGAGAAAGCAAAGAGAGCCTGTAGGAAATATACTTCTGATCATTTACCATTGCAGTGGCAAAAACTGTCTACATCTGAGAATGGCATAAAAATGATGTGCTCTGGCTTTCCAGGGAGTGCAGGAGGCATTTCAAAGGGGTTTCATGGCTCGGGCATGATTCACAGCACCCCATTAAATGTGTAGGAGAGTCAGGCTGGTGAGTGGAGGAGAGCTGATCAGGCAGAAGGGGCATCCTGACTTCCCCCAGAGCCCTCTAGGGAGAAATTGCCAAGCCCCCCAAGCCAAGTGTCCTCGGCTTCAGAGGTGACCAGCCTTTCAGCTTAAGCCATAGGAGCTCTCTGGCATGATGCCATGTCTGGACAGAGACTGAGCAACAGAGAACCGTACAGAGTAGTTTCACTCACCAGAGTAGAGAAGTGGTGTGGATGTGGATGTGAAGGCCAGCAAGGGTAAGGATGCACTGTGTCCGTAGCAGACAGACGGGTTTGCAAAAGGCCATCAGAACTGAGGGTATTCCTCAGAGCACAAAGGGAAAAACAAACAAAAAAAGAAAAAATGTGAAAAAAACGGATAGGAATCCCATTTATCCTGACTTTAAGCCCTTTATCCGAGTCAGAGCACCCTTTATGTTAGGTTTTTAAAAAGAGGTAGCCAAGAAAGAACAGCACCACACATGTGGTATTCAGGTAAGTGGTAGGTTTATTTAGCAGACCTGCTGGGAGCAGGCAAGGTTGGAACTCCACACAGCTGGCAAAAGACCTGGGAAAGAGAGCTGGGAAAGGGAAGGGAGAGCTGGGAAAGAGATAGCTGGGAAAAATCTAGAAAAGAGCTATTAAAGAGAACGTCTGGGAAAGGTGGGAAAGAGAGAGCTGGGAAAGAGAAGGGAAGGAAAGAGCTAAGAAAGAGCTAGAAAAGATCAGAGAGAGAGCTAGAAAAAAGAAGGGAGCTGGGAAAGAGAAGAGAAGGAAAGAGCTGAGAAAGAGCTAGAAAAAAGTGGAGAGAAAGGGCCTATGGGCCTGGGCTAGGCCTTATCTATGGTATGGGCGGAGAAAGGTCTGGCCATATCAAATTCAGATGTGACCTCAGCGGACACAGATGTGACCTCTTCCAGGTGTCCCAGTTGCCTAGGTAATGCAGGTAGTGGGTGGAGACTTTGCTGCGAGGAGGATGGAGTCAGCTAGCCATCCAGGAGCAGGCTTTACAACCAGAATTAAAAGAATGGGGAAGTAAAGTATTTTAATCTTTTTATTGATTGAACAGTTGTCCAACTTGGAGAAAATTTTCGAAACTACTCCTTGGGATGTCAGTTGTAGGAATCAAAAACAAACAAAGGAAAAAAAAACCATTAGGAGAGAAAGGCCCTAGTCCTATTCAAGAGAAAAATAGAAAGTCTGCATCTATAAAAGGTGGAAGAAGAAAAAGATGACTAGAGACTGTCTCCTACACTCAACTGGTTTCACTAAACAAATTTATGATCACTTTTTTCCCTATGATGGAAGACGTCACACCTGTAGGTTTTTCAGAGGAACAGCTATTGCTATGTAGTGTCCTCTCAGGGAATGGAGACACCATTATTGTGAAGAAGCCAATAATTCTTACTTCCTTTCACCTGAGGTCACTCAGCCCCACTTCTGCATTTGACAAGGAAAATGCTACTTCCGGAATGAAACTGGAGGACAATTTCCCACTTTCTCTTACTATCTATTTTTGGCCTACAATTCAGTCCATTAGATAAGTGTGAATATTAAGGCAAAGAATACTATGAATAGATTTCCCACAGTATTCCTCTAGACATCAAGTATTGATTGTAACTTCTTCTGCCAAAAGTTCTTCTGACAAAAGTATTTTTCCTATTATCCAAGCAGCCGCAATAAACCATATCATTCTTCCTACACATCAGCACATGTTCTCTGGTCTATGTAATAATTCAATATTTTATTTTGTTGGTCGTGGGGCCTAAACCCTGGGCCTGAGCACTTTTTGTCAACTCTTCAGCTCAAGGCTATTGCTGTATCACTTGAGCCACAGCACAACATCTGAATTTTCTTGCTTATGTGGTGCTAAGGAATCCAACTCAGGACGTCATGCATACAAGGCAATAATCTACCACTGTCACCATTTCAGCTCCTAAATCAATCTTTAATTATTATTATTTTCTTCATTACTTTACTATTTATAATTTCTTAATGATAGCTATGAAAAAGTTGAAAATGCTATTTTTCAAAAGAAACAGGCTGGTAATGAATGATGCTTACTAAACATTGATATTAGCATATCGTAAAAATAAATCTTACTAGTGTAAATTTACTAATGCAAATAGATTCAGGCTATGTAAGTAGGCTGTTTCTACATAAAAATTTCATGTATACCCTCTATCTCCATTCTGACGCCATATTGACATTGCAGTTGGAGACAGTTTGCCTCAGAGTGACAGTGTTTGTTTACATAGACCGGAATGTCAAGTATCAATACGTTTATTAGTGGATAGTTGCAAATCAAGATATTTTAGACCTTATTCACCTTCTGCAAAAACATTTGCCTTCCCTGTAGATAATCTTGATCTTTGTAATTATCTTTTCAATTCACATTGCATATTCAGAGAAAGGAAGAATAAATGGCCTAGGATTTTTCAAAGCAACTAACTGCAAAGTTAAATAAAAACATAGAGAGAAAACAGTTCTCAGAACATTTTTTCCTACATATACAGTATATTATTAATTATACAAATCTTAATGTTACATTTTATTATGAAATATGAATATAGAATATATAGAGAAATACCTGTGAATGTGTGGGTTTATAATTATGAATATATAATTATGTATATACAACATAATATGTAATATATATATATATATAGGCTTATACAATCATGTTATATTTGAGCAAAACTAAAATAAACTGGAGGCTAACATTTGATTGTAGAATTGTTACCTAAACCGTGCTGACAGGTTCATGTAGAATTCATGAAATTCAATTCAGTATTACTAAATATATGAGCTTATTATTCAAATATTTGAAAGGTCTGATTAAAGTATATACTGACATAGGAAAGGTGTTGTGTAGTATACATCATTTCTCTAGTATTTGGTCAAATATCTCATTATTTTAAAAATTCCATGGAATTTTATATAAAAATCTCCACCCAAATATATTTGGGTATATCCTCAGGAATCTTTTGGAGTATTGAAACTTCAATATTGCTATTGGACTCGTGGACTAGTCAGTGAAAAGTCCCTATGTGGAAATATCTACTGCATACGAGCAAAGAACAGAAAATGAAAGTAGTTGGAATTACCTACTAAGGAGAGGCTGAGGTGGGCTTTCAATATTCCCTTATTAGAATTACTGAAGAGTTGAAGCATTTCAGTATTGCTCTGCGTAGAAGTAGGGAGCTTGGTTTGAGACAATTGTAACAAAGCAATATAAGAAAGAAGTATTAGAAGGCCCTGAATTTTTTACAAATGGAAAATCGTACAATATCTCAGCGATACCAGGAACATGGACACTTAGGTACTGACAAAAAGAGAGGATGCTATGGCAGGCTTGATGTCTCAAGAAATGGATCAGATACACCAAAGCAGTTCAGGAATTCTCTGAGAAGTAGACAGAAACGATACCATCAATACGTTTATTAGAGGGTAGTTGCAAATCAAGATATTTTAGACCTTATTCACATCCTGCAAAAAAATCATAAGGCTTTTTAGAAGCAATGATAAAGTTTTGTATGTGTCTATAGTGGGTGTGATCATCCTTTCTTTGATATGGCAAATACAGCTCATGTAAAATTCAAGAAATTAGGATCCCCAGTACAACTTCTGCTTCTCTCATTTGAGGCAAAATATAGGACAGTATCTGACTTCTTTCTATACTTAAATGAACTACATTTCATTTCAAAAGTACTAAAACTCAGTACTTTTGTTCTCTAGATGGAATTCTCCCTGCTACTAACCAGCATGCAATCTGATCCTCATTTTCATTATTTCTGATAAGCCAGCAAGTTTTCTCTTTCTTTCATTGTTTCTATTGGCTACTTCACACAAATTGCTTTTGTTAATAACGGTTTTCAATGCAAGTAATAGGGATGGTTAGATACTAGGTTTTAAAGAATTAAGCACATTGTCCACATGGAGAATACTTTGACTGCTTTTGATCATACTTTTTGCCTAATGAAAGTGACAATTACAAATAGTGCACAATGTATGCATTGGGAAAATAGAATTTGATATGACAATGTGACTCATGAAGAAATAGGAAAATAATTCACTGAAGTTGTATTCTAGACAATGACATTGAAGGATTTATGAACATTTGCAATTTGTACTAACATTCAGCCAAAATGTGCACACAGGTTTAGTGTCGGAAAATTATTTGATGGAACTTTTCTCTTGTGGTAGTACAAGTATCAGAATGATAGGGAACTATCTGAATCTCTGTACCCAAATGGATTCTCAGCAATCAAAATTTTCTGAAGTAAATAACCAGGAACTGATTGGCGATAGAAAATTATCATTGCTAAAAAATATATTAGTTCATATATTTCTCAGCAAGTATCCTCAGTTTAAATTTCTTGTCCATTTGTTTTGTGCATGGAAAACAGCCTAGCCCAACATCAGAAAATATAGTCATTAATAATTGCTCTACTCACCACATACAGGTGTCAATTTTCCAGACATGAACACTTATGGGAAAATTTAAAAGAAAGGCAATGTTCTTTTATTGGTGTTGGTCATTGTCTGAAATGGGAGAAACATTCTGTCTTTTTATATTGTCACATATTTCCATTTTAACAAACCATGGGTGGGGTTCTGCTTACAGTGATTCCTTGTGGCTCCTATACGCATTACATAATCCAGAATGCATAGAAATCACTTATGTTTACCCCTCGTGTTTTCTTGTCAAAGATTTCACGTAATTATTAGTGTTGATTTAATTAAAAAATCGTACTCATGTTCAAATAGTTCTGCAAAGATTGCATCCATTATATTATAGAACTCAAGAGGAAAAATACCCCTGTCTAGTATGCACATAACCACAAATAATCTGATTTGAAAACCACTGTACCTGGTGATCACCTTCTGAATTCAGGTGTCTAAATATAGTCCAATATATTTACACAAGTTAAATCTTCACAAAATATACATGAAATAACAGTACAATTAGCAGCTAGAATGAGTAGAGTTTAGTATTTATTCATGTGATACACAGGCTAAAATGAATTGCATTTTTAGAAAGATAGATATGCATAACACTGCTTTTTATAAATAAAAGACTTTGTGGGAAAAATGAGTATTAATTATAGCACTCATTTGTAAAGTCGATTGCTAAGATTAATATGACCTTGGGAAGGATGTGTTTATGCCCAATGAGTAATTTTATACTGTGCAAGTAATAGAGTCTTAGCATTTATCCTAATAGTGTATTAGGAGATTGCACTTTATCTTTGACTAAAGGCAGAAAGAATGTGCAAAAACATAATTCTAAAATTATCACGATGGAACATTTTTGAAAATCTATCATTGCATTGTACTTCAACAAAACAATGTTGAATATTTTTCGTTCGCATAGCTGTGTGAAAGAAATAGAAAGTTAGAGAGCATTCCTTGACTCACTTTCCTTTTCATATTTCATGTAATTTGTTTTGTTGGCATATTTTGTTAATATTCAATAAGAAATTTACATTCCTTCTTCATCCTTACATTGCTAAAGAAGTGGAAATCTGAAAATATTGGCCCAGATAACTCTAACCTGAAATTAAGCACAACAAAATTGTTGGAAAGGAGAATTTGAACTATTACTATAGGTGCTAAGATTCAGATTCATGCCACTTTTTATATTGTAGAATTCACTATCTCAAACTACAATAAGTCAGTCAAACAATGTTTGTGCCCTTTTAGTCAGTTTGAACAAAACATATTTGAATGAAATTCCATGTCTTCAATATTATTCATCAAAATATAAGAAAGAAATGATATTAAAATACATGAAAATAGGTCAAAATGAATGATCTTCTCATCTTCACGAAAAATGCTTGTTAGTTGTATTTGTGCACATAGTAATTTTATGTGAAGTAACCATGCCTTAGCAGGATCTATTGAATGTTTTTCTTGAGGCATGTTTTAACCCTTGTGGTATAACTAAAGTAATAACCTTCAAAAATCCTGTTCATGTCTCCTGTGTTCAGCCTTATTCATATTGTCCCTTCCACACAATCAACACAAAATTGAACATTGCACCCAAATGTCTGATTACTCTGTATATGGTAAAGGTAGCCTCATCATATATAACAATAGTTGCATTGAGTTATTTGCTACCTTTAAGTTCTTAAAGGTGAGTAAAGGTACTGCAAATGTAATCAGGATGTAAGGGTTGAGAAATATATATTGTTGGATATTACACTCTACTTCTTGCTAAATGCTAAGTCAAACACATTCTGTTAAGGTATTTTAATTTTTTTGTCCTGCATTAAAGCTAGGATTCCATTTATTAACGAACAAAAGTAAAAAAGAGTTGAACTGAAAAAACTATATATCCCTTATGCTTATTGATATCTAGAATGACTTAAATTCACCAAAAAAATTCTGTCAAATATATTTTGGATTGAAAACTGAGGACAAAACTGAAATTAGAGTTCAAAGAAAGATGGTGGAAGGTCAGGTGGGAGCTAAACAAGGGCTTACATAGAAGCCAGTCTTAGTATTCTGATGAAAATATCAATTATAGAAATTCACAAGTGTGCCAGCTTAGTACTGAGGACAGAGAGGACAAAGCCAGGATTTCAGCACTGGCGGATGTCTATAAAGCAGTGGCAGCGCGACCATGGTTGCCATACCAACAGAGACAGCCTTGAACAAAGGGGACAGAAGGTCTGGAAGTGGATTCCACTCAGCACCAGGGAGAACCAACAAATAGAGGAAATCTTCAGCCTACTGACCACAGACATCACCAGACTGAGCACATTCTGGATACCAAGGGAAAGACATGTTTGCGCCCAAGACATCCTCACTCTTTTTCACCAACTGTGGTGGGAAAGTACCTTCTCACCCACAAGTAGAGAAGAGTTCCATCTTTGATCCTGACAAAAGCTTGGAAAGAGCAGCTTGCCCTTAAAAACTCAACCTTGGAAGAAGCCAATAGAAGCCATTCCACAAATGAAAAGAACTTGACCTGCAGGGCTCAGCTCCACCCAGAAGAAAGTTTCTCTTTCCAGACAGAGAAAGCTCAACCCAAGGAAAAGTGACTTTCTTTACTGAGTAAACAAAGCCACAGGCTACCACTCTTCACTGAATCATAGCCATCAGACTTATTGGCAGAAGGGGATAAAAAATACAATTGAAACTCAGTAAACTTAAATCTTGAGAATGGCTCCAGCCCTCGTTGTGGGAGTGAGTGTCTCATGGGGTATACCCTCAGGGAAAAGCTATTGATTGCTGAAAGTTCTCAAACCTACCTACAACTTAGCCCCAACCCAGAAATTCTAATCTAGAAGAAACAGCCAGCTCCCTATTTTTTGATACGAAAAGCCAATTTCCCTCCCGCTGGAGTAGCCTAGAAAGAGGGTCATAAAACACCTAATAAGCAGTTTCTTTCTGCCTGCTCAAAGTGATTTAAGAAATATTTCCAGCCACAGGAAAACTAAGCACCACAAGGATACCAGAGACAGCAAGACAATGGTTCCGGACACAGAGGAGATACAGATCAACCCAACCCCCCCAAAAAATCAAAGAACTGTTTTCCACCTAATAATTTTTTTTCATTTTTTCTTTTCCTCGTTTTTATTTCAGTTGTTTGGGATTTTTAAAATTACTTTTATGCTTTTTTTCTTTTGATCTTTTTGGTTTCTTTTGCATGATATACTGTCTTTTCTATTCATCCCAAATATATATACCATCTTTTATTATTAGGTCTTCTCTTTCATTGTGTGGATAATAAATTCAGATATCAGTAACTCAATTCACAAAACATTAGATTTATTGTTTTACACACAGAATTTTTAACTGCATAATTTTGAGTATGTATAATTGTCATGTTTCCTTTATTCTTTCTCTACCTGTATAATTCCTCTATTGAATCCCTCACTCCTTTTCCGCCCAACATTCCTCTAATCTTATTTTCTCAAAATTCTCCCTATTAATTTTTGGTCTGCTGACTCTTTTGACTTTCTTATACCCTTGATTCATACTTGCTTGTTGTTGAAAGAAATTGTACCTGTTGAACTAGAATGTATTTGTATTCATTTTAACTGTATCAAACAATCTGTTCAACTATGGAATTTTAGTTGATTCTTGCCTTAAAATATGGTATTAGAACACAATTGGTTTTCCTTTCATATCTAAATGCAGTATGTGATTTTTTTTTCTTTTTTATATGCTTATCCATTGTATAACCCTGATTTTCACTGAATTTGATTCTGGTGCCCTGAATCTTCTGTATACATCTTCTAATTTGGGGAAATGAGGGGAGATAACAAAATGCTTAAATAAGGATACATGTTGACCCATTGTACCAATGGCATGTACAATACACCATGTTGAAAAGGAAATTTACAATTTCAGGAGGGGGGAGATGTGCAAGGAAGGGATGGTACAGGGAAAAAAAGGAGGAGGTAACAATGCTCAATAGAAAATGTCCTCATTGCCTTATTTATGGAAATGTAAACCGTGTGTAGAGTATTTTTATGACATACACTAAATGATGATACATACATGTGTGTGTGTGTGTGTGTGTGTGTGTGTGTGTGTGTGTGTGTGTGTGTGTGTATAATTGAAATAGGGATTTGTCCATGGCTAATCATACTTCTCAGCAACTATGTTTGTACATGAAATTTTTCGGGTGGCATGTGTGGAGGGTTAAATTGACAGTAGCTGAAACAGTAGGCTTGCATGTTCAGATATATAGTGGAGTATATTAAAGGGAAGAGGGGAGGAAAGAAGGAAGGAAAGGAGAAAGGAAGGAATGAAGGCTAAAGGATGGAAGGAAGGAAAGAAGGAAGAGAAGCAAAGACAGCATGATCCAGATGCTAGGGCCCACATATATGTTATGTGAAGGTAACAACAATAACAACAACAAAAATTAAAAGTTAGGGATAGTTCACCAGGAGAATATTGAGTTTAAGGAAATCTGGGCTACTTGAAAAGTTCCAGATTAACCTGGCCTTGAAATGAGACGTTATTACCCCCAAATTACAATTGAATACCACTGACTGGCACATATAATCCAATTTCTTTGGGAGACTTAGAATGGAAGAATCAAAGTACAATGCCAACCCAGACAGAAAAGTCTATGAAACACTATCTTGCCCAAGGGAAACTGGAATTGATGACCTTTGCATATTATCCCAGCAACGCAAAGGAGGAAGCCTGTAAAATATGATATTGTGGTAACAAGGCATGTGGTCTGGATAGCAAGCAGAATCCTCTAAAAAATAATTAGGGTATTGGACCATCACAGTATAGAGAGTTTGGCCAAAGAGGGAAAATTCAGGCAACTTGTTTATGGAGACAGATTTGAGCACTTGCGAGTGTCCATGGTATAGCAGCAGCAGTAGTGCTGTGGCCACCATATCAACAGAGAGAGCCTGGAATAAAGGCAAGAGACCCGGTGTGCAAGCAGATTCTATTCACTGCCAGCAAGAACTGACAAGGAGCAGAAAACTACATTCTGATGATTGAAGACGAATGGATATCTCGGGAACCATGTGACTGGCGTGAGTAACCCCAAGACATCCTCACTCCTTTTCAAGGAACAGCTGTGGGAATGTAACCCTCCCCCAATGAACGGAGAACTCCATCTTTGATAGTGACAAAAGCCTGGTCTGACTCAGGCCTTGGAAGAAAATAATAGGGGCTATTCAACAAGTCACAGGTACCTGATTTGCTCTGCTCAGGGGGGGTGGGGGGAAAGTTGCACTTCCCAGGCAGAAAAAGCTCCACCCCCAGCGGAGTGACTTTCTACTCTGGATAAACAGAGAAAGATGCTGTCCCTGCACAGTGCAGCCTAGTGCCACAGACTCAGCAGAACGAGGGGTATAAGAGAAAAATTAAAATCAGTGCACACAATTCCTAAGATTGGCTCCAGGCTAAGCACTTTTAGGGCTTATGGAGCTAGCACCTCAGGAAAAGCTTCTGAGTGCTGAGAGGCCTCAACTATACCCATAACCTAGCCTCATCACAGCTATTCCATGTTAGAGGAAACAGCCATCTACTACTTCTGTGATACTCAATACATCTCTCTTCCATTTAACTTGCTTGGGATGAGTATCAGAAAGTCTTTATGAAGGCAGAGCTGTCTACCTGTTCAAACAAACGTAGTTAGGAAACTAATCAAGCCACAGGGAATCCTAACTCCACAAGCAAACCAGAGACTCCACCAAGACACTGGTTAAAGACAAAGCAGAGATACATGATCTCCTCCCCCCGTACCTGCAAAAAAACTCAAAGAACATTTTTTTGCACCTAATTGTTTTGTTTTGTTTTTTCCTATTTTCATTCACAAATGTTACTTTAGGTGTATCTGTGTGTGATTTTGGTTTTGTTTTTGTTTTTTAAAAAAATCTCTTAAAATTTTACTCCATTTATGTGACTTAATTGCTATTCTGCTCACCACTAAGACCATCAATTTTTAGAACTTATCCTTCATTGTGTCCATAATTAATTCAGAAATTTATTACTGTATTTTCAACTTCTTAGGCTTAACTCTTTCAATGGAAGTAAAATTTCTTCATACTTTTTTTTTTTTTGGTATACATCATACATTTATTAGTGAATATTCCCTCTGAAATCAGCAACAATATTAAAAAAAATAATGATTGCACTACTTGGTCAAGCAGAACTAGCAACTTTCATTTTAAAAAAAGTACAAATCTGTTAAAAATTTCAATCAGTATACACATATATATAATACAACAGACTAGTTAGTTAAATGCTACAAACCAATGTGAACCACTGAAATGGAGGAAAAAAACCACACATTGAAGCTTTAAGAACCATTTTTTTCTCTATATATTAGCATTTTTTTCTCAAATACATACATGGGGAAAAATGAGGTAACTGTAAAATGTGCAAGGAACAGGGCCCCCCGAAATTACATATATTCAATCTATATGTAATTATATATATAGAAAACCTTTCTAACATGGAACCCAGGCGCTGGGGCCCAGCCAGGGCTGGGGAGAGAGCATGTCCCCGCCCGGCCATGCCTCGGCCAGAGGTTGATAAATCGTAAACAATGACAAGCCCCCCACCACGGGAAATCATTGGTCACATGGCATCTAGTATATAGCAAGGTCGCAAATCACAAACATCCTAAATAATTGCTTCATAAATCATTTTTTGTTGCTTTTTTTAAAATGATTTTGTTGTTGTTAAATGCTGTGTTTCCCCAACCCCTCCCCGCTAGCTGCTAGTTGAAATCCCATGTCTGCAAGCGGATATACAGTCCATGAGCCATTTTCCACCTGCCGGCCCTCCCCCACCCCACCCCAAACCCCCTTGCCCCCCCCCCAAGCATTAAGGATTTGAAAACCTTGTTGTTGTTGTTGGGGTGGAGGGGGGAAGAGGGGGGTGGGGGGGATCAGAGAAGATGGGTCTCTGTGTAAAACACGTGGGTTTTCAACACTGCTATAAATATAGAAACGTCACCTGGAGTTATATACAGTAAGACTTTGGGTTCTCCGTGGGATAGGCCCAGACTGCCAGGCCCTGTGGCAGGCAGGGGTGCTGGGGGGAGGGGGAGAGGGCAGGGGTGCTGCGGGCAGAACGAGGGTGCTTGGAGCAACCCTGAGGCAGCAGGAGCCCAGGGGCTGCCTGCTAGGATGTGCCAGCCCCACACGCGGTTCGTTCATCAGGGCAGCAACCCCGGGGGGTAAGGGGGGGGAGGAATGGGGGGAGCTCAGCCAGACCCTACAGGGGGCACCTCCTCCGGAGGAGAGCAGAGAAAGTAGGCTGAAAGTCCAGGCTTTCCCTGGTCCCTGTCTCCTGGGATTCCTTGGGGGGAGAAGGGGACGAAGTTGGGGGTGGGGGAGACTCACCCAGGCAGGTGGAAGATTGGGCCTGGCTGGGGGGGGGGAGAGGGGAGGGAGAAATGCCCTGAAAAGCGTAGGGTCCCGATAGGCTCTAGGGACGTGTGCAGTACAGTGCGTGGCAGTTATCAGCTGAGCACAGCTCCCCAGCCCCCCCAGCCCTCCCCTCCCACCCCCACCCCAGCGCCAGCTCGGTCCAGTGCAGCCCCGCCCCCCCACCTGCACACGAGCATGCAGGCCAAGCAGCACCACCCCACTGGGGCTGTGTCCCCCGCACCCCCCTTCTCTGGGCACCCCCAGTCCTGGTTGGTCCCTGTATCTCACTAAACTTAAAAAAAAAAATCAAATGAATTCCATCCCCCAAAAGAAGGCTTAAATATCCACACCTCCAAACTCTACACGCAAGTTTGGGCTACAGGAAGAAAAGAAAAAAAGAGTAGAAACAGCCAAAAAAAAACACCCCACCAAAAAAAAAATCACCCAAGAGGGGGATCATCAGGCCAGGGCCAAACCCTGTGTGTCACCTTGGAGAAGCCGTGTCACCAGGAACACAGCCCTTGGCAGCTGTGGCTGGGGAGGTGGGGGGCTGTGCCCCAGCACAGATCTGCCTAAGGAACTAGACCACCACAGCCAAGCTGTCTGGGGGTGCAGCCAGGCAGGGACTAATGGGGGCCTGCGGCGCGGGGCGGGGCCGCCGCGGGCTCGCACCGGGGCTACTGTTTGCGGGCGCCGCCGGGCGCGCCCCCCGCGAGCGTCCCCCCCACGCCCCCCTCCCGCCCCGGCGCGCGACCCCGCCGCCCCGAATGTTGTGAATCAAATGTGGGGTTTGTTACATTCCGCCGCCGCCGCGGACAGTTCTTAAAGGGCCAGCCGCCGGCCCCCGCGCAGCCCGGCGGCGTCCAGCGCCGCCTCCCGCGCCCCTTAGGCCCCGGGCCGTGTGGCCGAGCGCGCGTGAGCCCCGCGCCAAGCCGGCGGACGGCGTCCGGCGGACAACAAAGACGAGAGGGCCCCCCCCCCCGGAAGGAGCCGGCGATCCCCCCCCCCGGGCCCGGGGCGGGGAGAGGGAGCACATTGTTCCGCAGGGCGGGGACTCGCCGAGGGGTCCGGGCCGGGCTCCCCCCACCCCCCCCCCGCGTCTCCACCATCCCTGATCGCGAACAAAGAAGCGGTCGTGAGGCCGGCCGGCCGCAGGGTTGTGACCCCCGGCCTGGCCCCCCCAGCCCTCGGCTCCCCTGATGCGGCCATGGGCTCTAGCAGTGACTAGGTGGCCACCGTCCGCCCCTACAGCCCAGCGACGATTCTCCGCGGGGCCCAGCTCGCTCCAAGCCAGCTCTGGGGAAGCCTCGGCCGCCAGGGCCCCCTGGCCAGTCCACCTGCCCAGGATGAGAGCTTACCCTCCCAGCAGCCACCGCGCCAACCCCCACACCTCCCCGTAGAGGAGAGCCGGGCCTCGGCTCCTGCCCACAGGAGCCCCCGAATGCTGCACCAAGCCTCCCAGCAGAGCCCGTTCATGGTTGATCTCCACGAGCAGGTGCACCAGGGACCTGTCCCTCTGTCCTACACCGTCACCACAGTAACCACCCAAGGCTTCCCCTTGCCTGCAGGCCAACACATCCCCGGCTGCAGTGCCCAGCAACTCCCAGCATGCTCCGTGATGTTCAGCGGGCAGCATTACCCACTCTGCTGCCTCCCGCCCCCGCTGATCCAGGCATGCACTATGCAACAGCTCCCTGTGTCCTACCAGGCCTACCCCCACCTCATCTCCGGTGACCCCTACATTCTGCACCCCCCACCGCCCGCCCCACCGCCCTAGCCCACCCACATGGCGCCTCTTGGGCAGTTTGTATCACTGCAGACCCAGCACCCACGGATGCCTCTACAGCGGCTGGACAATGACGTGGACCTGCGTGGGGACCAGCACCCCCTGGGCAGCTTTACCTACCCCACCTCCGCCCCCGGTCCAGCCTTGTCCCCTTCAGTGCCCCTGAACTATCTGCCCCACGATCTGCTGCACCAGGAGCTGTCCTTTGGGGTGCCCTATTCTCACATGATGCCACGGAGACTGAGCACCCAGAGGTACCCGCCTGCAACAGCCGCTGCCACCACCACCGCCACCGCCCGCTGCCACCGCTTCCACCACCTTATTACCTCAGCTTCCTGCCCTACTTCCTCTCGATGCTGCCCATGTCACCCACAGCTATGGGACCCACCATCAGCCTGGACCTAGAAGTGGATGATATGGAGATGGAGAACTACGAGGCCCTCCTGAACCTGGCCGAGCGGCTGGGAGATGCCAAGCCCCGGGGTCTCACCAAAGCCGACATAGAACAACTCCCGTCCTACCGCTTCAACCCCGACAGCCACCAGTCAGAGCAGACGCTATGCATGGTCTGCTTCAGCGACTTCGAGGTGCGGCAGCTGCTGCGAGTCCTCCCCTGTAACCACGAGTTTCACGCCAAGTGTGTGGACAAATGGTTGAAGGCCAACCGGACGTGTCCCATCTGCCGGGCCGATGCCTCTGAGGTACCCAGAGAGGCTGAGTGAGGCGCCACAAGAACCCTGCCCGAAGCTCTGGAAACATCCGGGGAGGACAGCCGGGGAGGGAGGGGCCCAGGCCTGCCTCCGTTCCACCTACAACTCCAGAGCCAGCCCTGCGAGAAACCCCTGCAATAAGCCCCTGCATTTGCCAAGCTCCAAAGACTCCTTCCCCCCTGCCTGCCTCTCTGCCAGCCCGCCCACCCGCCATGGAGCTGTCTGGGTGTTACCCCCCTCACCCCAGCCTCCCTCCTGACTACTCCTGAGAGGCCTCCTCCCTGCTGGCGCTGGAGAACCAACAGGTCTCCCCCCCCCCCCCCCCCCCCCCCCCCCCCCCCCCCCCCCCCCCCCCGCCACCCCCTCCAGTGTGCCCGGTGGGAATCCTTGGCGCGTCCCCCGCTCCCCCAAGCCATGGGCAAAGGGGTCACCATCCTGGGTCACTACACTGAAACGCTGTGCCCACCACCCAGGGGGCCTTGCCAGGTGTGTAGGACATACTTTTACATTTTAAAGTATTCCATTTTGAACTTTTTATTCTTCATTTTTTTCAGTTTCTTTTTCTTTTTATCTCTTTCCTCTCATTCTATCCTCTACTTCTATCATTATAATTTCTTTATACTTACATAATTATTATGTGTTTCATTTTTTTAATTTAAATTTTCCTATTTTATGTTTATTGTTTCTTTTTCTCTCTCTCCTCCTTTCATTCTATTATATCCATTACTTCTCTGAAATTAAACCTTGGTTAAATTCACTCTTTTCTTTTATCTCTCCACATTCCTCTAATCCTATTTTTCCATACAATTCTCCCTAACCCTATTAATACCCACTTTGCTGAATTGTTCTTTGACATTCTTAACCAATTAATTCTTTGATGATGAATTTGGTTATAACTATTGAAATAGATTGTATCTGCAGCCATTTTGAGTGCAACAGTCAATCTGCACAACTACAGGATTCTAGTTGATGCTGGCCTTAACATTTTTTTCTAGCATGAACTTGGTGTTACTTTCCCCCCAAATGGGTAGGACAAGTCTGAGAAACACAAGAAAATTAGCAAACCAGGGTATCTCAACTCCCACTCATGATAATCATGTGACAGAACAGTTAATAAATAATCCAGATAAGAGTTCCCCAAAAGCTCTACAAACACTAATGGTAAACATGGTGAATGATAAGGAGAGATACAAGGCTAACCAAAGATTGATACAGGAACTTTTCGAGTATAATAAGGATAACCAAAAATTAATACAGAAATCTTGTGAATGTGAGGTAGCTAACCAAAGATTGATACAGGCATTTTGTGAGGAAGCTGAGAATGGTCAATGAGTAATAAAGGAATTTTGTGAACCTGATGAATCTAATCAAAGGGTAATTGTGCCAGCAGGATGAAAATAAACAAAGATCAATGGAGGAATTCATGGAAACCATAAACAAGACCTGAAGGAATCCAGGGAGTTCATAAAGGAAATGAATGCTGAATAGAGCCGGGCAGAAGGCAAGGGAGTCCAAGGAAACCATAATCAATCAATTAAATGATTGGAGAATAAATACTGAACAACAAATTAAGAAAATAAAAAATTCATATAAAATGTAAAACAAAGCTGTAACAAAGATTTTGAAGCCACCAAAGCCAAGCAATTAACAGTAAAGGAATGTAAAAACAAAGTAGAAAGTTTTGACAGTAGATTAAACCTTGAAGAAGATCAAATCTCTGGTATTGTAGACAGCCTAGCTATTATAGAGAGAAACACAAAACTATCCAAGAAAAATCAAGAAATACCATAAATCTACTCAATAGTTAGAAGACACCATCAGAAGGCCTAATCTGAAGATAATGGCTGTAGAGGATCACCCAGATACAGAAGCTGATAGTTTATGAAATTTATTTAACAGATTTATGGGTAGATCTAAAGTTATGAAATTTGAAAATGACACTGACAAATATCCTCAAAGAATTATGTGCTCTACTCAACTTATTGATCCATGAAAGGTTGATAATTGCCAAATCAGGAAATGAAAGGTAATCCTCAGACATTATCTTCCTCCATATTTTCCAGGGTGTTTCTTCCATTGTTTCTAGTCCACTTAGAATCTTTTCCTCACATAACAAAATTGAAAATGGTATATTCTTTTCAGGTGATCATGTTCATGTGAACATTTTCTCATTCAATGCAATTGTTTTATCCTTTACATTTGAAAGCATTGAAATTTGTTAATTGAAATATAAAATTTATATGAACAATATTGCATGCATTGATTTTAGTAGGATAAAAGTATAGACCAGAGAAAACCAAAAAATATTTCCATGCTTACTTGGGTAAACACATTTTGTATTAAGCATGAGTTGATTGAGTAAATTTTAAAAGTGTAGAGTTTACAATGTAGGAATCTACCCATATTCCCTCTTCATAATAGAAATAGTTGAAGCAAGAATGAGGAGGCTATTTTGTCTATCGTTCCATTTAATATCATCTAGTGGTAGTGATTATCAAGCCATATATAATTTTTTCTTCAAGTAGTATCAAAATTCAATTCAAAATGGTGCTTATAAATAGGAAGGAACTTTATTATGAATAGTATTCTTGTTAGACTTTGCATCGCCTTTGTTTATTTTCTTTTCAAACAGTAAATCAATTCCAGGATACAAACTGCATTTCGTGTGCCTGTTGTTGGAAAAGTATTTGATTGTGTCCCCAAATTTGAGGGCTAAGATATACCCAACCATAATTCCTATGTGAGATACAGATACACATTTTAAGTGTTAGATGAGATGTAAGTTCCTGATCTTCACTGTCATTTTATTTTGAACAATATATAAACGGCTATATAAAATAAATGAAACAGCATACTACAAATAATTACATATTGTTATAAAGCATCAAGAACAAGAAAATAACTGCCTTTTTTGGACATGTTTTGTTCACTTCGGTTTGTATTGCCAGACTTCAAGTAATAGGACGTATAGGATTTAAAGAACGGCACTTATAAAGATAAAATTTTTGAGCAAAGTATTTGAAGGTTGAACATGACAGAAAAAGATGTCATCTGTAGTGAAGTGAGATTTATGCATGACAGAATGGAAAACTAAAGAATCTCTATTCTAAACTCAGTCATCTTAAGAGAAAGAACATTGTCATAGTACCGAGTACTGTTGACTACTTGAGCAATGAAACAATACATCAAGCATTAAAAATGCCTAAAGGGCCTATATTATTGTAGGCCTTGTAGTTCAAATGTAGCTTCATATACCTTCCTAATTACATTTTTCCTTAGAACATAGTATATGCTTATTTGTTTGATTCCATGGAACTCTTTGGTGAATACTGAGAGGGCAAAGAGCCATATGGATAGAAATGTCAACATGATTCTATTCAACTAATTTACTCATATAGATGAAAAACTCTTTATATTCTGATAACAGAAGCTTGTAGAACATTTCTGGATTAAGCGTTAAATATTAAACAACTGAAAATTACTCCCCCAAATCACCCACTGTGGACTAGTATATCTATGAAGATGCTTTTAACTGTATCATGACATTTACCCAAATTATACCACAGATTTGTAACTTGATTAATAGAAGAATGACTTCTGTTATATGTTTCTTACAAAAGGTTTAAAGTGTAAATATGGGAGAAGTGAGGGAATATGGAGAATCACTTTCAGAGATTTCACCTGTACTTCCACAGGTAGAAAACTTCTTAAGTGGGTTCTGGCTTGGAGTTACAGTAAAATACAAGAAATAGTATAAGAAACTGAATTTGTGGGATGTCAAACCACTGACTTTAGAGAAACTGAGGATAAAGTATGTTATTTATGTACAAAAAAGTGATGAAGAACATAAATGAGTACATGACAGAAGATTGAAAATAACTTGAGCCTTTTGGATGTTTATTAGAGTACACACTAAGTAGATCAAGAACTCTTATCCTCTGGAGAGAGAAGGGATAATGTCAAGTAGGTATCTCAGTAAGAGTGGTCACTTGCCTCCAGATTAGCATGTTCTAACTTGTCCCTTTCAGATTTCCTGAAAACGGTGTTATTTTTCAATAAAATTGAAAACATGGTGGATTTTGTAACCTTTTGAACTCACATATAAGAAGATACTATTGATTATATGTGTTTGTTTGTGTCTATGCTTTTCTCTTCTTTGATTGGTGTACGACTTACCAGTGCAGTTTTTATTTTTAATGAAAGTTTGCATAAGAACAGGATATCAGAAATTCATGTATTTTAAATTAGACCCAAAACAGGGTGAATATAAAGCAGAAGAAGAACTTTCTTCAAAATGTAGTCCTTTAAAATCTTATTGTCAAGGTGTTGTACAGAGTAATTATAATTAGTCACAAAATTATGCTATCTTCACAAACTGCATTTTCCCCACTGAAGAGAATATGTTTGGAATGGTATTTTGTGTACAAACAAACGGACCTGGTTTTGCCCTGTCATATGTTTTGGAAAAAAAAACTCTCAGAATTTCTTCAGATGAGAATACACATGGAAATCACTGACATAGATAAGACTTATATATTAAGAAATATACATCAGAATATCCGTTGAAAAATTCTTTTGAAATTTTCAAGGCCATTATGTATGAAATAGATAGTTGATGTAGGATTTGTATAAGAAATCTAATACCACTGCAGTTTATTTATGAGGCTCGAAAATTATAACAATATATGAAAGTGAAAATTATATTCACTGGCAAACCAAAGGACACTAAAAACAGAAGTATGATTTTTTTTCTTGGAAGGGAAACAAATGTAGATGTTGATGTGATAATAGAAATTTCCACACTCCAACATTCCCCTGTCTATTTGGAAAGTGACATGGTGAATTCCAGTGAAGAAATATACACCTGGGTTTACTTCTGGATTCAAGGTAGGGTGAACAGCTAGTAGAAATCAAAATGAATAATTTAGTTGAGTGAGTGTCACAATATATTTATAAATGTAAGATGTAACTACAAGGTGAAATAGTTTCAGCTCATGATTTATTCACTGAATGATTCCTGCAAAAAAAGAAAAAAATATTATTTTACTTTCTTTTTTTAATGATAACTCTAAGAATGTAGCCACTTTATTGAGCAAGTGCTGTGATTTCTTTTTTTTATTTTGTTATTTTACTTTCTGTGGAAAAGACCCGAATATATGTTTTCTGTATTCTTCATATGAATAAGAAACTTCACCAGTCTTTCAAGAGATATGTAAAAACTAACAAAAGCACATGATCAGTTGTTTTAAAAAAAAATTCATGCTTGCATCCACTTCTATTTCCATTCAAACTTGATGATTGTATACAAATCTTCCCACACATTATGCTTGGACATTCTCTTAACACATTCTAAGTTCATTGAACATTTGAAATGTGACCCGAGTCAATTTATTGCTTAACAATTATGGTAAAGTTCTGCAAATCTTAATCTACTGTCACCCAGTCAGTCTTAGGTATGTCTAGGCACAGGTCCTGAAATATGTCTCATAAAATATTAATGGTTATACCATGCATCCAGGAAAGTAAGATGAAATAAGTCACGTATTTGTATAGAAAATAAAAATACATAGTGGAATTAGTATAACGTTATTGCAATCAACTTAAATCAACAGGATAATTTGGTGTCCATTTCAAAATTTGTGAAAGGGTGCATAAAACAAAGCACAAAGAGTAATTATTTCATGATATGTATTCTACCAAAGGATACATGCTTTATGGCAAGCAAGTAAAATATGAATGTTTAAAATCCAAATACCTTCAGGTACAATTACAAGAATTGTGCTATGGTGGAAACAAATAAATAGCTTTTCCACTTTTATGTGTGCATAAAACAAATGCCATTTTGTAGTGATAGTCATATTGTGAAGTGGTTCCTGCTAAATATATCCAGCAGTCCGGGGAAATAATCAAAATGTTAGAAACACATGCATGTTACCTGTCAGTAAGAACACTGAATTATTGGACTTTAAATGAACATTGAAAATTGTCACTAACTTACTGTCTCAAATATGTATGGTTATGAGAATTCTATGCCAGAGACACACAAACATTTGAAATACATGTCTAGGATTGAGCCCAGGGTATCTATCAATTGACTATCAATGATCCAATCAGGCATTCAATCCTCAATACCAAGGAAGAACTGTGATTAATGTTTATTATGATTGAGTAAAATCAAGAATTGAAGTTTTATATTCTAAAAATCATAGTAATATGCCCTGATTCACCTTAGGGGTGTTGAAACTGTGTAGGGAAAATTTTAATACCACTTCAGTTTGTACACACACAGACACAAAATTTGCATCTACAAATGGTCAGTTAATAGAAATATCTTACCACATATGAATCTGCTCTCTCTCTCTCTCTGTCTCTCTGTCTCTCTCACACACAAACATAAAGAGATAGAGAATGAAAAGGATATTTTGGATAAAATTTAGGAGACAAATCAGCAAGTAACTTGGTATCTTACTTCGTCTCAGATTCTCTCATAAATTCACAGGTTCTCTGCTATCGTCCATATTTAGAAGCCAGAAATATTTTGATTCCATAACTAAGACGTAATACCATAAAGAAAAGGATTAGTAATACCATGGAATCACATTAAGTATTGTAATAACCGATGAAGTTAGGGAAATATGATTGGCCCATCAAACATTACTCTCTAATTTTCAAAGAGAATATGCAAGATAGTACAAGTTAAAGGTTAATAAAATCTAACTGGCTATTATGTGGATGAAAATAGTTCAGAGATTTTGGAAATACCTGTGGGTATGTGACAATATTGATGAACATTGCATTACATCCCTGTCTTTGGTTATTGTTGTTGGTCATTGGGTTGAACTCCGGGTTTAGACACAGTCCCTAAGCACTTCAGAGCTCTAATGCTCTACACTTGATCAATACTGCTTCTTCTCGTGAAGAGAATTAGTGAAGAGAGTGTGACAATGGCTCCTTTTGTGCTGCCTTTAAACTTTTCTCTGATCTCAGCCTCAAAAAGTTTCTAAGTGACATGTATCGAGATTCTTTTCTGTTATCCAGAGTGTGTTGACGATTTTTCTGCTGTTTTGTTCCTAACATTCATGCACATTTAAGGTCTCTGAGTAACCATGATTTTGATTAAAGATACTGCTTTATACTATTCGATTTTGAAGGGATTAATTCCAGAAATGAACCGGAGAAAAATAATTGACTTTATTAATGTGTAATGAGATTCTCATCTGTGAAATATGTGATATGCTAGAATTAACAGCATTATCACCTGGCATGATTCAAGGCTAATTTTCATCCCCCTAAATCATTATGACCTATTTATTTTCCTCTGCATGACAAAGGATGAGAAACTCCCTAACCACAACAATAAATGTATTCTGATGCTGCTGGGTGAAATGTTCGGTAGATGTCTGTTAAATCTAGTTGATCTATGCAGCCGTTTAGATCTGCGGTTTCTCTATTGAGTTTTTGCCGAGTTGATCTATCTAGTGGGGAGAGTAGTGTGTTAAAATCCCCAACAATTAATGTTTTTGGATCTATATGGAATTTGAGGGAAAGTAGTGTTTCTTAGATAAATTTGGGTGCTCCATTGTTTGGCGAATAGATATTTAGAATTGTAATATCCTCCTGAAGGAGAAATCCCTTAATTAGTATGTAGCGACCTTCTTTATCACTTCTCACGAATTTTAATTTGAAGTCTTTTTTATCTGATATTAGGATTGCAACTCCCGCCTGTTTATGGGGTCTGTTTGCTTGGTAGATTTTGTTCCACCCCTTAACATTGAAAATATGTTTTTACGGGCAAGATGTGACTCCTGAAGGCAACTAGGACAGTTTAATCCAACTAGACAGTCTATGTCGCTTAATTGGAGAGTTCAGTCCGTTAACATTAAGAGATAGGACTGAGAGGTATTTGGGAGTTCCTGCCATGTTATCCACCTTCTTGGGGGCTGTGAAAACTAGGTTCTTCCTATGGTTCTTGGATTCTCAGTTTTGGTGTAATTTCTTGGCCTTTATTGTGGTCTTGTTGGTTTTCTATGTGTAGGACATCTTTAAGAATCTTTTGTAGGGCTGGTTTGGTGGACATGTATTGTTTCAATTTTTCTTTGCTATGGAAGGTTTTTATTTGGCCTTCAGTTATGAAGGAGAGTTTAGCTGGGTACAGTATTCTTGGTTGATAGTTGTTTGTTTTTAGGGCATGGCATACATCATTCCAGGCTCTTCTTGCTTTGATTGTCTCTGCTGAGAAATCTGAGGTGATTCTAATTGGTTTCCCTTTATAGGTGATTAATCTTTTCTCCTTGACAACTTTAAGGATCTTTTCCTTGGTCTGAGTTTATCCTGTGTGGATTATAATATGATGGTGGTATGTCCTATTCTGGTCTGGTCTATTTGGGGTTCTAAAAGTTTCTTGTATCTGAATAGGCCTATCTATTTGCATGTTTGGGAAGTTCTCTGCTAGGATCCTGTTAAACAAATTTCCTAGAACATGAACTTCTGTTTCTAGGAGCTCCTCTACACCTATTATCCTTAGATTAGGCCTTCTGATGGTGTCTTCCAGGTGTTGGATAGATCTATCATATTTCTTCGACTTGTCTTGGATGGTTGTATGTTCTTTCTCTATAATATCTAGGCTGTCTTCAATCCCTGAGATTCGAATTTCTGCATGGTCTAACCTGCTGTCAAGATTTTCTACTTCGTTTTTTATCTCTTTTCCTTCTAATTGGTCAGCTTTGATGGCTTCAAATTCTTTGTTGAAGCTCTGTTTTAGATCTTGTATGAATTTCTTTACTTCCTTAATTTGGTGTTCAGTGTTTATTCTCAAACCACTTAGTTGATTGGTTATGGTTTCTTTGGACTCCCATTCCTTCTGTTGGGTTCCATTCAGCATTTCCATTGTGGTCTCCCTGACTTCCTTCAGCTCTTTGTTAATGGATTCCATGAAGGCCTTTAATGATCTTTGTGTATTCTCTTCCTGCTCTCTCAATTAGCTTCCTCCCATTCATGGGATTCCTGCAGTTCTCTTTGAGTGTTCTCAGCCTGCTCACGTCAAATCTGCCTTTCTCTTTGAGTATTCTCAAGCTACTCATGCAAATCCTGTATCAGTTTTTGAGTAGCTTCCTCACGATTATGATATTCCTGTATAAATTTTGGATTGCCTCCTCTCTCTCCCTATCACGCTTATACAGAGTCCGTTGTATGTTTTCTATCTTTTCATTTTTCATGTTTGCCAGCAGTGTTTGTAGAGCTATTTGGGAACTCTCTTCTGGATTATTCATTATCTGTTCTGTCCCCTGATTATCAAGATTGGGAATTGAGATACCCGGATTTGCCATTTTTCTTGTGTTTTCCCCGGCTTACTCTGCCCTTTTGAGATGAAAATAACACCAGTTTTGTGCTCGAACACTATCTTAAGGCAACCATCAACCAAAGTCTGAATTTGTACAGTCAATAGTCTACAGATACAATCTAGTTCAACAGATACATCTATTCAACATCAAACAACTATATGTTAATGGGCTTTGAACCGCAGAGAAGAATTTGAAAAACCAGAAATTATTAGGATTAGGGAGAGATGTGGGTAAAAAATAGGAATAGATTGGTGTGGGGAGGCACAGGGAGAGTTAACTAAGTCCTAATCTCAATGCAGGAAATAGGTTGGGTTGGATGAAAATAGAGAGAGAGAAAAAAAGAAGAAAGGGAAAGGGAAATAAAAGAGACCGGAAAAAATAGAAAAGTAAAAATTATTAATATTATGGAGAATCGAAAACAATCTATTTAGAGAAGAACGTGAATATATTGAGAGAAGTAGAGGGACATAGAGGAGATGTGAAAAACTTAAAAATCAAAATGCTTAAAATATTTTATAGGTATAAAGAGGTAGTACTGCTATTAAGGAATTTAACTCTCAGAGGTTTTGAATTGAGTAATAAATTTGTGGATTAAGTGTGTACAAAATGGGGGATAGGGTCTACTAGTTAACTATGGGTTTATCTGAGGATGTGCAGGACAAGAGTTAAGTCACATAATGAAGAACAAAAGAGAGGAAAAGGTGAAAAAGATAAAAAAGGAAGAAAAAAGATCATATGTTCAGTAGAGCTAAACAAAAAACAAAAAGGTAATTTAAAAAGAAAACAAAGGGAAAGAAGACAAAAAAAGAAAGAAAAATGCACATTCACGTATCCCTAAAATAAAAATTATAAGAGGGGGAAAAAAAAGGTACGGGAAAACAATTTTTTCTCAAAAAAGGAAAAAATTAAAGATAAAAATGTTTTAGAAAAGAAAAAAAATTTTATATATAAGATACCAAAAAGAAAAAGAAAAAAAAGAAGAAGAAGAAGAAAAAAAAGTTCAGCAGCACATGGAACATTTTCTAAAATAGACCACATTTTAGGCCACAAAGCAAACTTATCTAAATTCAGAAGCATTGAAGTTATACCTTGCATTCTCTCTGGCCACAAGGGTATAAAATTAGAACTCAACACCAAAAGCCACCAAAGAATGTACGGTATCATATGGAAGCTGAACAACACACTGCTGAATCATGAGTGGTGCAGGGAAGAGATTAGAAAGGAAATTCCAATGTTCATGCTATTCAACAAAAATGAACACACAAATTACCAGCTCCTCTGGGACACAGCAAAGGCAGTACTCAGAGGCAAGTTTATAGCTCTGAGCTCCTACATCAACAAATTGGAGAGATCTGAAACCAACAATTTAATGACACAGCTAAACCTCCTTGAAAAAGAGCAGCAAGATAAACCCCAATCCAGTAGATGGAAAGAAATAATTAAAATTAAATCAGAAGTAAATGAATTAGAATCCAAAAACACTATAGAAAGAATCAACAAAACAAAGAGTTAGTTCTTTGAAAAACTTAACAAAAATGACAGACCCTTAGGAAATCTTATCAGAAAAAGAAGAGAATACACCCAAATTAATAAACTCAGAGATGAGAACGGATACATAACACGGAAACAACCAAGATTTAGAACATTATAAGGGAATTCTAATCAAAACATTATGCTAATAAGTTTGAGAACTTGACAGAAATGGATCTTTTCCTAGCAAATATTGACATGCCAAAACTAAACCAAGATGAGTTAAACCATCTTAACAGGCCCATATCAAGCATTGAAATGGAAACAGCAATAAGAGACCTCCCAGGTAAGAAAAGTCCAGGACCAGATCGTTTTACAGAGGAATTTTACAAAGCCTTCAAAGCAGAGCTCACACCAAAACTCCTCCAACTTTTCAAAGACATTGAAAGAGAATGTTGACTACCGAACACATTCCATGAAGCCATCATAACCCTCACCCCAAAACCAGGCAGGGACTCATCAAAGAAAGAGAACTATAGACCCATTTCTTTGATGAACATTGATGCAAAACTTCTCAACAAAATTTTGGCCAATCGACTTCAACAATTCATCCAAAAAATCATACACCACGATCAAACAGGATTCATTTCAGGGATGCAAAGCTGGTTCAATATACGCAAAAAAATTAATATTCATCACATCAACAGGAGCAAGAATAAGAACCGCATGGTTATCTCAATACATGCAGAAAAAGCATTCCACAAGATCCACCACTCCTTTATGATGAAGGTTTTGGAAAAATTAGGAATCCATGGAACATTCCTCAATACAATAAAGGCTGTATATGACAAACCTACAGCCAGCATTGTACTCAATAGTGAAAAACTAAAGCCATTTCCTCTTAACTCAGGAACAAGACAAAGATGTCCACTCTCTCCACTTCTCTTCAATCTAGTATTAGAATGCCTAGCTACAGCAATGAAACAAGATGCAGACATAAATGGGATCCAAATAGGGAAAGAAGAAATAAAACTCTCCCTCTTTGCAGATGACATGATCTTATATTTAAAGAATCCCATAGACTCCACTCCCAAATTACTCAAGCTGATTCAAAACTTTGGCAAAGTAGCAGGCTACAAAATTAACCCCCCAAAATCAATGGCTTTTCTGTATGCCAACAATGAAAAAAGTGTGGCTGAAATTAGGAAAGCAACTCCATTTGTAATAGTCCCCCAAAAAATAAGATATCTAGCAATTAACTTAACCAAACAGTGAAGGACCTCTATGATGAAAACTTTAAAATCTTGAAAATGGAAATCAACACAGAACTTAAAAATTGGCAAAACCTCCCATGCTCCTGGATTGGAAAGATTAACATCGTGAAAATGGCAATACTTCCCAAGGCTATGTACAAATTCAATGCAATAACTATCAAAATTCCAACCTCATAAAACCATAGTAATCAAAACAGCTTGGTATTGGCACAAGAACAGACCTCAGGACCAATGGAATAGAATTGAAAACCCAGAAATGAACCTACAGACCTATAGCCATCTAATCTTCGATAAGGGAGCTAAAACAATAGAATGGAAGAAAGACAGCCTCTTCAGTTAATGGTGTTGGCAAAATTGGTTAACTACATGTAGAAAAGTAAAGCTAGATCCTTATATATCACCCTGCACCAGAATCAACTCCAAATGGATCAAAGACCTCAAAGTCAAAGCAGACACTCTGAAAACATTACAGGATGGAATAGGAGAAACCCTAGTTGTCCTTGGCTCAGGCCGTAATTTTCTGAATAGAGACCTGGAAACACAACAAATCAAAGAAAGGTTGGACAAATGGGATTGCATGAAGTCGCAGAGCTTCTGCATGCCAAAGGACATAGCTAACAAGATCAATAGAAAGTCCACGGATTGGGAGAAGATCTTCACTTGCCATACAACGGACAAAGGTCTCACATCTAAAATATACTGGGAACTCAAAATATTAAATCCCCCAACAACAAATCCTCAAAGAAACAACTGCCCAATAAATAAGTGGGCTAAAGACTTAAAGAGAAACTTCTCTGAAGAAGAAAGAAGGATGGCCAATAAACACATGAAGAAATGCTCAACATCCCTATCCATAAAAGAAATGCAAATCAAAACAACATTGAGATACTTCCTCACTCCAGTTAGAACGGCAAAAATCAAGAACTCTAACAACAACAGATGCTGGAGGGGATGGGGACAGAAAGGAACCTTATTTCATTGTTGGTGGGAATGTAAACTTGTTCAACCACTTTGGAAAGCAGTATGGAGGTTCCTCAAAAGACTTCACATAGAGCTCCCCTATGACCCAGCAATACCACTTTTGGGCATTTACCCAAATGATCACAAACAAGGCCACACTAAAGCTACCAGCACAACTATGTTTATTGCAGCATTATTTACCATAGCTAAGATATGGAACCAACCCAGATGGCCCTCAGTAGATGAATGGATCAAGAAAATGTGGTATATATACACAATGGAATTCTATGCCTCCATCAGAAAGAATGACATTGCCCCATTTGTTAGGAAATGGAAAGGCTTGGAAAAAATTATATTAAGTGAAGTAAGCCAGGCCCAAAGAAACATAGGTCCCATGGTTTCCCTTATTTGCAATATCTAGTATATGTATGAGTCAAGCGGAAAAGGTCAGATAATGTGATGTTAGGAAAATGAACCCTTATATATGTATTTTAACGTTTTTTTTCTTTTATGCATGTGTTTCTAACGCATTTATAACATTATTTCTTTGTTGCTTTGTATGTCCCTTCCTCACAGTATAACCCCTGCTTTCACTATATTTGATGTCAGTATAACTTTTGGAGGAGATGGGGAAAAACAAGTCGTTTAATGATACAGGTGGACCTGTTGCAACAATGAGAAGTACAAGTTGTCATGTCCAAAACGAGCTTTACAAAGTCGGTGTGGGTGTGGAGAATGAGGAGGGCGGGGGGAGGCTGGGAAGGGATGTGAAGGGTAAACAAAGGAGTAGGCTGCAATGCTTGGTAAGAAATGTATGCATTATCTTGCCCATGTAATTGTAACCCCTCTGTACAATATGTTCACAAATAAAATAAAATAATAAAAAAACCAATAAATATATTCTGTTGATCAAATACTGTTCAGTGTGAAATCAGTATGTTAGTCCTCTCTATAATCTTTATGAATTAGAAAATTTTCATCACACTATCTTCATTATATGAACTGCCAATAAATCCTCCACATAACATTGTAATATGTTTGTCATACAGCAGTCAAAAGAAATTCTGAGTATTCTTTCTTCCTTTTCACTGGAGGAATATATGAGGCCGGACTGTGATGAGAGGCTCACATAAATACATCTTGGTCTTGTGTTAAATGAGCTTGTTTTTGTCAGGACTGATCAGTGAGGAAAATACTTGAAAATATTGGTACATCTAGAATCCATTGTCTCACTTATAAAATGGATGAAGTCCCATATTACCAAGCAACACAAATTACATGATTCCAAATGGAATAAAGGCTTAGGAACATTTCCAAGCAAGCCCAATTGCTGTTCATTTATTCTCTTATTTGCAAACTTCAATGTCAGTAAGAGAGACTTGTTTTCCCATTAGTAAAATCAAAAGTACAATCTATTTTGTGATGATAGGACAAGTTCATACAATGCTTTCATGAATCTCATAAACATTCACTAAGGCATACAATAAATTTTGTAGATACACATCTTATTTTCATTTTCCTATCTATACCATATCTAATGTGTTTTCATACTTTATACAGGAATGTGAAATTTGAAATCCGTGTATGTATTGCTGGTTAAAATATAGCATTCAAAACATTTCATTAATATATCTTCCCAAAATGCGAAATGTAATTCATGTCAAGTATCTGCTCAAACACTTTTAGACTAATGCAGGGACACAATTCAAAACAGGTAGTTATTCCTGAAATGTTAATTTATCAATTACAGAATGACGATATGATACCCACCCACAAGTGTATAAATTTATCAAATACTGGTAGAAGATACTCCCTTTTACAGTATCATAACTGATGAGACAAGTAAATCCTGAAATCCTGAAAATGGAAATAAAAGGATTGGTCAACCCAAACACTATTATCTATGTATTCCCTGATGTAAGTTGATCATAAGAGAATGAGAAGAACATTCAGATGAGGAATTATGATTTGAAGTAGTTTGAGTGATTGCATGTATTATTTGTTCTAGGGAAACTCTACTTGACTTTTACCACTAATCAAAGTGTTACACGGACAGAGAACATTCCAACCTTCATTTATAGCGAGCAAATTATATGGGCATAAAGAACAGAAAGAGGGTTATTCACTCATCCCATTTCTTTACTTTCAATTTTGACAGAAAAGAGTGCATCATAAGAAAACAGCATTTTCTTTACGTGTTGTCAGAGGATTTGATTGTGCCCCAAACAAAACTTGAGCTAGGATGTTCCAACGAATCTGCCAAAGAGGAAACACATACTTGGTTGACGTGCTACATTAGGTGGTCTCTAATATTATACATTAATAAAGAATAATACGTTTCAAGGACTTAAGAGCCTTACAAGAATCATTGAGGTGCATATTAATCATTGAAAAAAAGGATTCTTACCCATTATGCAAAAAACAAATCATTTAGATGTTTGACATGGTTTTTACTCATTTAGGACTGCATATCTTCATATATATTATTGATATTATAATACAACACAATCCAAATTGAACACAGAGTTTTAATTTCACTACTATGGAAGAATTCATACATCAGCACGAGATAAATTGAGATTCAATCACAGAAAATACACACAAACCAATAATTTCTTTATCTTTATCCCAGTTTTCCCCAGAGGAAACTTATTGACATGCATTTTCAGAACTCTTGTCTTCTCTTGGGTTCCAAGTGAAGTTCACTATAAGCAAACAGAAATCTACAATCACAATACATTTCCAGTACAACTGGTCTATATTGATTTGGATTGTATTTTACATATCAGGCTTACCCACATCATCTTCAAAGGAAGTTTTGTCCATACAAGTTGTGATATGTTTAGTGAGTTGATCTTATGGAACCAAGTGATGAGCCTAGAAGGGACATGTGACGAATTTGGAAGCAAAATCAGGATGATTCTGTGCAACAAAATTTCAAATGTGAAAAAAAATTTCAAATTTTACTTTTTTAGATTACTTTTGGCAGGATGCCTACTGTAGGGATTTTCACCACAGTTTGCACGCTATGCTATTGCATCGTTTCGCAGAGCACTAGACTTTTGCAATTTTAGCTATAGCACCTCGTCTCTGTTCTCATTTGAGAGTGTAGCTAATAGTCTCTGATTCCCTGTCTGGACTGGCATCAAAAAAATTATACAGAGTTCTCAAACTCTTGGTTTGGCATGAATTCATTCATGAAGAACCACCGCCATTCTCCATAAAATTTTATATCAAAATTTAGTTAGGTATGCCTATACTTAATTTTGGCCTATGTTTACTCAACATGGATTACTTATATCAAATTTATAAACGGTGATTGAAACAATATTTGAAAATATCCAAAATGATGGGTCATCACATGTGTCTACTTTACAAAACACCACACCAGAAACTGTCTTGCCCATACAGCTATGGAACTTACTCTAGTAGTGTTACTTTAAGACAATAATTTGCTACTAACAATTCTGTCAACTTTCAAATAATGTGCAATTTTTCAAACTAAAAAGAGGGTAATCAATACGCAAAATATACAAAAGAGACAAAATGCATATTCCAAGTTATCAGTTTATGAAATCGGACTGAAAACTGAGGTATCCAAACTGAATTCTAGCCATATGAAAATAGAGGGGGTGTCTTAACAAAATAATTTAACATTTAATAATGTGATTAATTTACATTTTAGCTATTATGCAATGAGGAGGAACTCAACCACCTATAATATTTGCGAAATATGGCACACAAAATTTGATATACATTGCCCAAAGTAAACATCTTGCGTATGTTCTGCTTTGAATAGAACTCTAGCAATAAAACTAGACATACACAAATTGGAATTCCATTGTCTTAATTTCCATTACATGCTGCAGAGTTTTCAGGAAATATAAAATGGTCTCTATGACATTGCTGCCAACCTACTCTCTCACTTCTTACACATACTTTTCCAATAATTTATCTTAAAAACAATATGCAAATGTATACATGAACTAAAGACGTTATGTAATATCAAACTTGCTACATTTCACCAGATAGTATGGTAACCTGCATGACCTCATTTTGTGATATTTAATATAGGGACATTGCAATAACCTGTCAGGATCCACAGGTTCCTCTGAAAAATAAAAACACCTCAGGAAAAACCAATATGTTGTGGAAACACAAACCTTCAGTGTTATTTCCTTATGAACTATCCCTTAACTCAAAAATCCTTATGTCTATTAATCTTGAATATAAATCATTATTTATTCTCAGTTCCTATTAGGTAGTTCTTACTTTTTAATATTTTGAAAAATATTACTTCTAGCTAAATAATTATTGATTTGACTCAAATGGCACTGTAAGCTTGAGAGCACACATACATTGGGGGCTCATGTTTTAATTCTTTCCTTACATGTCAATCTAGAAAGTGCATATAATTTACATGCTTTTTACTTTTCAATCTAGCATATCAAAAGTAAAAGTTATAATTACCATCATGTCTAAACTTTCAGAGTTCATCAGGAGAAATCCTACTATCCTTTTCTCTCTGCTCCTGTCAATATATATTTGTGATTCAAAAAATGAAAAAAATAAAGTAACCTCGACCATTAATTTAATTCCCCAAATAAATGAATCAACGTGTTTACCTCCTTCCATTGTGACAGGTAGGTAACTATCACTAGGTCCTGCAGACAGAAATATTCTCTGAGAGAAAACATGACTGTGTAAATAAATACCGTATGACTTAAATGTTGTGATTTCCTCAGTGGTATGAAAAACAACCCAGTAGAACCTATTCATCTCTAATACTTGCTTTGCAAGACACACGTGAAATGAAATACATTGATGTCTCTCTACATCAGAGATTAGCATCCCCTTAAAGGAGCAATAACAATGTACAACTTCAGAACTCAACAAATTGAATATTTTTCAGACATTGTTTCTTGACCATAAAAAAACGATTAGAGAATGATGCATCATGACAAATTTTGAGCGAGTTTGGAAAAGGTTTGCTAAACTATGGATATCTAAATTAAGAAATGCTGAACTCCCCTTTACAAATTTCCTATGCCTATTAAAAATATACAGTAATTGGAAGGAGGATTTGCCATTCTTATTGATATGTGTTGAGAAGATATGTATCACAAAGAAAAGGAAAATGACCCATAAGAGTCAATGTTTGACATTAGGGCAGTGGTTCAATAGGTAGTACATTTCAGTAGTAGAATGTCTAGTGTCCATGAAGCAGAGCCAGAAGACATTAAACATATGATTGCTTTGACCCACGTAATATTGAAGGGAAAAGAAGTGAATTTCAAGTTCGCCAGAATGGAACTAGCTATTTATTTCCTCAAGTTTGAAGAAGTAATGAAATTCATTCTTTACTCATGGAACAATACTGCCTATTTGGAGAAGATGATAAGAACTACATCTTGGGATGTCAGGGGTAGAAAGCTAGAAATGTCCCAGTCACATCCAAGAGCCAAAGCGATAATTTACAGGAATAAGACGTAGAAGAAGTAAAAGAGCACAAGGGACTGTCACCTGTCTCTGTTAGTTAACTGGATTTACCAAACAAGTCCAGGATATCTTCCTCCTCACGATATATGGGGTCCCAGTAGTAGGTTTTCCATAGCAACATCTCCTTCTATGTGGTGTCTTTTCTGGTTGGGGCCACTGTTATTGTGATGTAGCCCATAAATCTAACTTCCGGTTTACGAACTGAGGAAACTCAGCCACACTTCTGCATAGGAAATGCTGACTTCTGGGATGAAGCTGGAAGAAAAAGTCCCACTTCCTTTTATTATGAATTGGTGGACTACAATTTTGTGGATTAGAAATGTACAACTCTTCAATAGGGGAATAATGTGAATGGATGTCTCACATTTTTCATATTGTCATCAATAACTGATTCTTTGTAAGTTGTTCTCCCTAGACAGCAAGAGAATTTCTCTGGTCTCTGTAGTCAAAATAAGTCAATCTTTAAGTATTCTGATTCTTATTTCATTTGTTTAGTTTCCTACTGATCAATATTTAGATTAGGAAAGGATTTTTCAAAGACATTTCTAGAACATTCACCTTTGGGTTCATGTATATCTATGTATCTATATCATGTATATCTATGCATTATTTAATAATATAGATATATACATACACATTATTTAATAAAAAATAATGTAAACTATATGCAAAATTCCTGAATTATAACATGATTATATAATTTTCAACTCAAGAGTCTGAAAGGTTTATATAGTACACATGAAACTCAATTAGGTTTTAATAAAATATGAAATAATTATGCGAACTTTTAAAAAGCTGAATTGGTGTTTACTAATACATAAAATGTGCTGCATAGTATCTCTCACTTTTCTAGTATTATGTATAGTGTGTACCATTATTTTTCAGAAATACAAAATACATTAAGAACATTCCAAAGATTTTTAGGTATACATTCAGGAAACTTTGAGAGTATTGAGACTTAACAATGGATGCTTGAAATTATGTAATCTCATTGGAAATATCCTTCTTAAATAACTAGTGTATAAGAACAAACAGTGGAAATTAAAGTATTTGGTGGTACAACAATGAGACATATTTTGTTTACAATTTTGTTTACTTAAAGTTGCTGATTTATGAATCACGAGGAGCTGAAGCCTTTAATTTTCCATGGATAGAATAATAGAATGTGGTTTGAGAAAATTGCATCAAAGTGACATTGGAAAGAATAAATAAAAGTATATAATTTGTCTTTAAATGGAGTACCTGGCAATATCCCCAAGTGAAACAGAGAACATGGACACTTAGGTACAGATAAAAAAAACTATAATATGGGAGTAAATGATATCTCATGAAATTAATCAGGCACACCAAAGCAGAGAAGAAAGCTTCTCTGTAATAGTAGAAACGATTCCCATCAGAAGGCTTCTGAAAAGTACTGATCAGGTTTTCTAAGTGTCTGTTATGTGTATATTCATCACACTTGGAAAATGACAAAAAGCGCTCATGTAAGAATCACGACCTTAGGAATCTTAGGACAACTTGTGTTTCTTTCAATTTAATCAAACTATAGGATACTATCCAACTCCTCTTGACACCTAAAAGAACCACAATTCATTTCAATTACACTAACATTCAGTACAATTGATTTCTGCTTGAAATCTTTCCTGTTGTTCCTCAGCATGCATACTGATCCTGATTCACATTCCTATATTTAACAAGTACCTTAATGTGCATACATTACTTTTCACTGTTCCCGACTGTAAACATTTGTTCTTCTTTTTATTCTTAGATCTAAACACTACTCATATACAGAGCTTTTCCAAATATCAGCAGATGTCTTCCTACAAGTTTTGGTAATGACATGTTTTTAGTTTTTTTTTATTGTGAAAATACTGTACAGAGGGGTTACAATTACATGGACAAGATAATGAGTACATTTCTTATCAAGCATTGTAGCCTCCTCCTTTGTTTCCCCTTCCCATACTCCCCCCATCCCTGCACCCAATTTCCCCGTACCCCATGCACCTAAGTTGTAAAGTTCATTTTCAACATAAAGACTTATACATTCATTGTTGCAATGGGTCCACCTGTATCCCTATTTAAATGATTTGTTTTTCCCCTACCCCTCCCCAAATTATACCGACGTCAAATACAGTGAAAGCAGGGTTATACCATGGGGGAGGGACATACAAAGCAACAAAGAAATAATCTTATAAGTGTGTTAGAATCAATCGCGTGAAAGAAAAAAATTTGAATACATATCTTAGGGTTCATTTCCCTAACATTAACATATCCTATCTTTTCTGTTTGACTCAGACATGTACTAGATATTGCAAATAAGGGAAACCTTAACTGAAGTGCCAGAACAGCACACTCTGAAGCATTGTTTCAATTATGGAATGATAGCACGAAACTATGTTTCTATCCCAACATTCCATCAACTCCACAAACTTACATTGTAATATTTGCTAGGAAGCTCTGTAGCCATATTTCCAACTGATTATTAATAGAAGGCAGGTAATTATTAAATTATACTTTGAAAACTTGACATTATCTGCTCAGATGTACTTTCCTAATACAATATATTTTCAGTGGCTTCCAGAGAATATTCAGGCATAATTTTGAACTGTGATCCACAATGTATAAAAGCTCTAGGAAATTTTGTAACAAAAATATATATAATGATGTAAATTTGTATTTAAAAATTTGGTTGTAAATGTCATTTATATATTTATGTGAATTTGTCTGCTTCTCCATATACCCAATTAACAGCATGGGATTAGTTCTGGAAACAGTACTGTCTTTAAGGTCAAAATGTATATTCCAGAAATTCTGAGAAATCTTCATATCTAAAATAGGAGTTCACATAAATTAATAGTTAACTCATATACTATATCCGCAGGGAACATTGCAGTTTTCTTCATGTCAATATAGGATATTTCCTAGTTATGAACTTAGGCAACACCATTTAATTACTCCATGATAACTCAAAGCTTCAAAACCTCATATTGAAAATAATGTGCTCTAAGGTATTATTTATCTGGGAGGGAAGAATAATCTAGAGATTTGTATTGAGAGAACATTTGAAAACATAGAGGTCAAATCAAACCTGTCTGTTTTCTGTCCAAATACTCTTTAAATCAGAAATTTACTTCTTAGTGATGAGCTGTGTAAATGTGTGTATGCTTAAGCTTTTCAATGTTCATGCCAATTTATTTATGTAAGTCTCTCTTATGAATGTATCTGAAATATTTGTTTTGATATAGTGCAATCTCATTTCAGCTTATAGCCCCTCACTTGCAAAAACAAAAACATTCCTTATATTAATTAGGGAATCATCAATGATCCCAGTATTTTAACGGCTTTAACCGATAAATGCGTATGGTACCTTGCAATAATATCTAAAATAAATTATTTTTTACCCTACTCTTGTCTACCCTATTGCCTTCGTATCACCTAATTGGAATAACCTCTAAGTGCTCGTAATTTGCACGTTTGGCAAAATATCGATGTCCCAACTCACTAGAGTTCTCAAGATACATACAGGATAAAACAATTTTTAACAGGACTCAGTCTTTACAAACTCCTATGATTGAACCGTAGAATTGAACTATTCACACAGACAAGTGACACTCATATATTTATGAAAATATAGCTAATTATTTGGCATTGCTCATTTCCCTAATAAAACTACATATTGTGACTATTATCACTTTCCAAACATTTGCATTTTTCATATTTTCTAATGGAATCAAAGTAATCTTGGTTTGAACATAGGGGCAGCATTTTGTATGACAATTCTTTAGTCATTGAATTGAAAATTTTTTATTATATTACTTTGCATACGTGAATATAATTCTTGAGTTAATTCATATTAGTTTTCTCAACAAAACAATGAATATCACATCACACTGACATATGCAAGAGATTAGAAAAGAAGCAATGGAAACAGCATTTAAAGAATATGTATAAAATCATGAATTTATTACTTCCAAATTTAAAAAATTTTATTTTCATAATACATCCTTTTGTAAGTTTTGAATATTTCGGTATAATTTGTGGAGAGGAATGGGAAAAACAAATTGTTTAAATAGGGATACAGGTGGATACATTGCAACAATGAGATGTATAAGTCGTTAGGTTGAAAACGAACTTTACAACTTTGGTGCGGGGGCGGGGCAGGGGGAGCGAGGAGGGTTGGGTGGGGGGACAAGGGGAGGATGGGAAAGGGAAACAAAGGAGGAGGCTACAACGCTTGATAAGAAATATCATTGTATTGCCCATTTAATTGTAATCCTTCTGTACAGTATTTTCACAATAAAAAAAAGATTTAAAAAAGTTTTGAATACATATAATTCCATAAAATACACTCAGGTTTATGAATGAGATGTATTTTTAAAAGTGTGATAAAAATGTGCAATTCTGCCTTCACCATAACATTAAATTGGGAAAAGTAGACTGAAATGATGACTCCTGTAATACTTGAGAAGAGGATTATGGATGGAAAGAGAGGGACAAATGAAGAACTGTGTAACATGTTTACCAGGAATTATATTCATTATCTTTCTTATTTAACTATATGCACTGTCTGTCTCACCATGACAATGATATGAAAATAATAAATAAGAAAATCATAGAAATGGGGAATGAATAGTGTCCCATTTCACATAATCAACTCATTTGAAATGGAAGAGAATTATAATATCTATTAATATTTCTTTGAACACTAATTTTGCAATTAGTGCCTTTTTGATGTACAAGAAAAGCGAGAATAAAAAAATTTAAGTCCACTTAGCCAAATGCTATATGTGTATATAGTTGTGGTATCTATAGACCAACTAAAAAGAGATGTGTATTAAAAAAATCTTAGATTAACACAATTAAAAGTCTTGGCTTCTTTTATTGGCTTTACTCAACCACTTCGGTAGCATTATTTTATTTTTGGAACTTTTAACCTATCCATAAATATTATTAACATTTCCTATAAATAATTTTGAATCAAGGTAACATTTATTCTTCTTTTCATATATCTAGCTCCTTGCATTCAGGACTGGTAACGTATCTTCTGGATTGTCTATGGTACAGATTAAGGTAGTCAGCATATATCCAGGAAGCACTATTGGTGATGATTTGCTGAAGATACAGCATCCTCTGAATTAACTCATATATTAGTTGGTAGTATGTATATTGAAATTAAATCTTAAGTCCAAAAAACCCCCACAACTCATTATTAACAACTGTTTTCATAAAGTAAGAATTGATATTTTGGAGACTGTAGGAGAACGTTACATCTCCAACAACGTGAATGACAGAATTGTGTCCTTTTTCCTAGTAGATCCTTTCTGAACACACAAAATCAACAAGATATATACATAAATATATATAATACCTACATATATATGCATAGTTTCTATTATATATTCTAGAAAGAAAGGAGAGAATGGGAAAATCAAATATTCATGTAAACATGCTATGACACAACTTGTGCTAGCTACATGGCTCTGGAATCTTGGCAATTAATTGTGAACTATTATTTAGTGGTCAGCAGCAAGGCAAAGAACTTGAACCAAGAAGTAAATCACATGTGACATTAACCACAATATATAGTTGAATTTACTTTTTTCCCCTCAACAGTAAAATGTTCTTGTTGAAGAACACACGGATTTGATTTATGTGCTGGCACAAACTCCTGATTGTGTTGTGAGCTAATATCTCAAACCACACTGCAATATAAAACTAACTCACTTAACCTTCACAAAGACTATCTGTGATCTATTCGAATTTCTCTTGCCACCTTGACATAGTTGATCTTGGTAATAATTACAAAGGATATAATTTGCTGACTTTTTTTTCTCCCTTAGTGCACCTACTGTGCAAAAAGAACCCCAAAATATGATCACATAAAAAATAAAATATATGGTATAAAATGTCAACAGAAAATTTAGAAAAACAAGCAACTGACAGTTTTTCCTTTTTTTTCCTTTTTTTTTGTAAGTAGTTTGGCTTGAATTCTGGTTGTGGGTGGTGTCCCTGAGCTATTCAGCTCAAGATGAGCACTCTTCCACTGGAGACACAGCACCACTTCCTGGTTTATTTATTTATTTAGTTATCTATTTATTTATTTACTTGATGGTTAATTGGAGATGGAGTCTCAAGGACTTTCCTGCCCAGGCTGGCTTTGACCCACAGTCCTCAGGGCCTCCTGAGTAGCGCAGATTACAGGTCTGAGCCATCACCGCCAGGCTGCAATTGAGATTGTTATTTACCTGTTCATTAAAAATTGTCAATAAATTCAACATCCTAATACTCATATAAATCTGTATTAAATCTGCAGCAAATACCATTCTAGCAAATTATGTTATTCCTAAATATAAATATCAGTAGTTTAAAATGTAGACAATAAAAAGAACACAAGAAACCCTGTGTACTGTCAGATTTGGAGAGTACAAATATAAACAAGAAATATGTACATCCTCCAATACAATGTTATCAACTTACTAACCTTTAACCTTCTGCACTCTGGGTAAATTTTGGTTTTATTAATTACTTTCTATGTGGCACCCACTCGGTCCCATGTGTTAGCCAACTGATGCTGTTATTTTTTTTTTTTTTTTGGTCCGGTCGTAGGGCCTGAACTCTGGGCCTGGGCACTGTCCCTCAGCTCTTCAGCTCAAGGCTAGCGCTCTACCACTTGAGCCACAGCACCACTTCCGGCTTTTTTCTTTTTGCTTATGTGGTGCTAAGGAATCGAACCCAGGGCCTCAGGCATGCAAGGCAAGCACTCTACCACTGAGCCATCTTCCCAGCCCTGATGCTGTTATTTTTAAAATTGATTTCTGAACTTTTCTTTCCACATGTCCCTAAATTGGGTGTAGAAGCGTGGAGGCCAAAAACGTATTTCATACTTTATTTCAATTAATCTTCTCCGTATATATCAAAATATTTTACACAATCACTAGCTAAATTCATATATATGAATGACTTTGAAGGGTAATAATATTTTCCATTATTCTAAATGGAAAGTAGGGAATTGATGAAGGGAAGAGGAAATATATTACTCCATATTCAAATGTACAGACTGAAAATGAGGGCCAGTGAGCTCTGCATGTGCAACTTATTCTAGGAATGAGAAAATATGAAATACTGCCTAGTATAATGTGGTTTGGACAAAGGCAGGGCAGAAAGTGAAATTATGCAACCAAAAGTATAAAAGCAAAATCAAATAGGATAATTATGGAGCAATCATATTATCTATGAGAACTCTGAAAGAGCGAGAGCGAGAGGGAAATGTGCAATGACCTAGCTAGCCACAAACTCGATGCCTCTGAACAATTTAGAAGGCAGATAGAATTCCCTTTATAAAAAAGGATTTTTAATGGAAACCGAATTTATGAATTTACTTGAAATTAGTAAATTGATTTCAGTAGACTATATAAAGAGATATAGCTTTCAACAAATAACAAGAATGCAAATCCTTGATAATTCTAGGAACTGATCAGATTGAAATCAGTTGAATCATACTTTTCCTATACAATGAAGGAGTAGCTCCAGGCTAGGAAAGCAGCTAGAGAAGGCAGGCCAATTGTATTTGTGACAATACTGTGGAAAATGGTATCAAGGAGTACTGACTCACATTGGAATCATGATTCTGAACTTTTGCTCTCTCATATTTCTCCCTTTGATAATTATATTCTCTAAGACGAAAAAGTGAGATTAAATTTATAGCAAAGGATTAATACATTTAGACTTCTTACTAAGCACCTTCAATCATCAAAATCACATGAAGACAATAAAGAGGCCTACGTGTTTTTAGATTAAAGAAAGCATCTTAAGGAAAAAAATCAGTTTAAATAGTTATGCAAAGGACTTCCATTCTAGTATGTCATTATACATTTTTTTCTAGTGAAGATCTTCTCCCAATCTACGGGCTTTCTATTAATTTTTGCTAGCTATGTCCTTTGCCATGCAGAGTAAATAAGGGCTCTATTAAAAAGATCTTAAAGTTCATATTTTCAATATTGATTACTGTTAGAGTACAGTGGAATTTTTCTGTGTTTAGACTTAAGAAGAAATTTAAATTAGTAACTTGAATTCCTGGCAGAAAAATATTATCATTGTTCATTATGCTTCTATACCCTCAGTTTTAAATTACAATCTAAGTATGTGCATTACATAAGTGTAGAGGAAAAAGTAGAGGTCATACTGATGGTTCATGCCTTAGTCCCAGCTAGTCAGAAAGATGAAATCTAAGGATTGTGGTTTGAAACCAGACCAGGCAAAAAGTCCATTAGATTCTGATTTGAAAGTAATCAGAACAAACTAAAAATGGAGTTCTGGTACAAGTGGTAAACAGCTAGCCTTGAGAAAACAAAAACAAAACAGAATAAACTCAGGACAGAAAAAGGCCTTGAGTTCAAGCCCTAGTATTAGCACCAAATACATGAATGAATGAATGAATAAAATAAAAATAAATTAATTGCTACATGTGGAGAGGCAGGTAAAAGTAACACCCAAGGATGACTGGAAGTAAATTCTTTTCAAGCGTTTATAGTTTATAATTGAGTCATCTGTATCATAGGAATTTTTAATGCAGTAATACTGATGTCTTTTTTTCTTTTCTTTTTACTTTTTTTATTGTGAAAATAACATACAGAGGTGTTACAATTACATGGGCAAGGTAATGAGTACATTCCTTGTCAAGCACTGTTGCCTCCTCCTTTGTTTCACCTTCCAGTCCCTTCCCATATCCCTGCCCCTCCCCACACAACCTCCACCACCTCCTGCCAAAGTTGTAAAGTTTGTTTTTTGACATAATGTCTTTTACACCTCATTGTTGCAATGGATGCACATGTGTTTCTATTTAAACAATTTGTTTTTCCCAAAACAATTGTGTTCACAAGTTGGAGAATCTTTTTTTTTAATTTTATTTAATTTTTTTTGTGAACATACTGTACGGAGGGGTTACAATTACATGGGCAGGATAATGCATACATTTCTTATCAAGCATTGCAGCCTCCTTCTTTGTTTACCCTTCACATCACTTCCCAGCCTCCCCCCCGCCCCCGCGTGCCCCCCCTACCTTCCCCCCCCCCACACCAACGTTGTAAAGCTCGTTTTTGACATGACAGCTTGTACTTCTCATTATTGCAACAGGTCCACTTGTATTCTTTAACGACTTGTTTTTCCCCATCTCCTCCACAAGTTATACTGACATCAAATATAGTGAAAACAGGGGTTATACTGCGGGGGAGGGACAGACAAAGCAACAAAGAGATAATCTTATAAATGCGTTAGAAACAAATACGTGAAAGAAAAAAACATTAAAATACATATATAAGGGTTCATTTTCCTAACATCACATTATCTGATCTTTTCCGCTTGACTCATATATATACTAGATATTGCAAATAAGGGAAACCATGGGACCTATGTTTCTTTGGGCCTGGCTTACTTCACTTAATATAATTTTTTCCAAGTTTTTCCATTTCCTAACAAATGGGGCAATGTCATTCTTTCTGATGGAGGTATAGAATTCCATTGTGTATATATACCACATTTTCTTGATCCATTCATCTACTAAGTTGGAGAATCTTTAATTCATGCTTAGGTCTTTGTGTCTAGGATTTTTAAGCTCTAGTTCCTAAATTTTTTTTATTGTGATTAAGTGATTACATAATTTCCCAAATTTCACAGTATTGTGGAATAATGATGCTCATTTAAAGTCACAAGCTCATTCAAACTTTCCTGGAGCAAATTGTCTGTCATGGTCTATAACATATAATGGTGTACACATATACACCATACATATGATCAGCAGCATGGGGTTATTTAGTAGTGATTTGACCAGATGAATGGAAGTTCTTTGTTTCTTAAGTCCTGTTATTTTTGTCATATCACCTAAAATTTTGGATTTAACATCCACTTATCAGGGAGACCATGTACCGTTTGTCTCTTTGCTCTTGACTTAACTCGCTCAACATGATTTCTTCTAGCTCCATTCATTTCCCTGCAAATGCCATTATTTTGTCATTTCTAATGGCTGCATAATATTTCATTGTGTTTAGATACCACAATTTTTGGATCCATTCATCTCTGCTGGGGCATCTGTGTTGTTTCCATATCCTTGGTCTTGTGAACAGTGCTGCAATAAACATGGAGGTGCATGTGTCCTTGAATATTGGTTCCTGGTGTGCAGGGTAGATGCCTAGAAGTGGTATGACCAGGTCATAATAGAGGTCAATCTTTAGCTTTCTGAGGACCATCCAGACTGCTTTCCAAAGTGGTTGTATAAGTGTACATTCCCACCAGCAGTGTAATAGGGTTCCTCTTTCTCCACATCCCCTCCAGCATTTGTCGTTGGCTTACTTGTGGATGTGGGACGTTCTGACTGGGGTAAGGTGGTATCTCATGGTTGTCTTTATTTGCATTTCCTTCACCACCAGGGATGGTGAATATTTCCTCATGTGTTTCTTTGCCATTTTTATTTCTTCATCTGAGAATTCCTTCTTTAATTCCCTTGACCATTTAGTACTTGGTTTGTTAGGTTTGGGAGGGATTAGTTTGTTGAGTTCCCTGTATATACTGGATGTTAACCCCTTGTCTGATATAAATCTGGTAAATATTTTTTCCCAATTAATTGGTTGTCTTTTTAGCTTGGTTGCAATAGATTTAGCTGTGCAGAAGCTTTTTATTTTAAGGTAGTCCCATTTGTCGAATCTCTCTCCAATTTGTTGTGACCCTGGAACTCTGTTCAGGACGTTCCTTCCTGTGCCTATTAGTTCAAGTGTCTCTCCTACTCTGTCCTGCAGTAGTTTCAGAGATTCAGGTTTAATGTTAAGGGCTTTAATCCATTTTGAATTGATATTGGTGCATGGTGCTAGGCTGGGGTGCACTTTTAGTTTTCTGCATGTGGCCGCCCAGTTTTCCCAGCACCAGTGGTTGTATGTCTTTGGCTCCGTTGTCAAATATCAGCTGACTGTAGGCCTGTGGATTTATTCTGGATCTTTTGTTATATTCCATTGGTCTTCGGGACTGTTTTTGTGCCAGTACCATGCTGTTTTGGTTCTTATAGCTCTATAGTAGAGTTTGAAGTTCGGCATGGATATCCCTCCCATGTTGTCTTTATTCCCTAGAATTGTTTTGGCTATTCTAGGTCATTTGTTGTTCCATATGAATTTTTGGACTGTTTTCTGTATTTCAGTGATGTATGTCATTGGGATTTTAATAGGAATTGCATTGAATTTGTATATTAATTTTGGCAGTATTACCATTTTCACTATATTAAATCTGCCTATCCAAGAGCATGGGAGGTCTTTCCATTTCCTAGGGTCTTCTGCAATTTCTTTCTTTAACTTTTTATAGTTTCCATTAAATAGTTCTTTTACATCTTTGGTTAGGTTAATTCCTAAATATTTTATCTTTTGGGAGGTTATTGTGAATGGGGTTGCTCCCTTTATTTCCCTCTCTTCTTTTACATTGTAAGTGTACAGGAAAGCAACTGATTTTTGTGGGTTTATTTTGTATTCTGCTACTTTGCCGAAATGATTTATGATTTCTAAATTTAATGATAGGTCAGATTGCAGTTTTAGGTATATGAAAGATAAAATATTTATCTGGTGTCAAAAGTGATTTTTTATATCAGTCTTGCTTTAACAGCATTATAAAGTAGTATATTTCTCTCAAAATATTGGGTATAAAAAGCAATCAAAATGGTAAGCAATTTAGGTAAGCTACAATGTGGAAATGGTTGCTCCAAAAGACCTACAGTCCCTTTCCATCAGGAATTGGGCAGGCCATTCTTTCAGGAAGACTCTATTGTATAGACATGGGGTCCCCAGGCAGTTCAGTGTTGAGTCATGGAGTACAATGTGATTTCTACTATTGTGAACTAGAAATGAAGAATGTTATAGTTTAGCAGTTACTTTCATCAAGGAGGTATAAACTGATTATGACCTTGGAGTTTTCATATTACAGTTACCTATTTTGTAACAAATATAAAGTGAAATATTATTAGAGTTAACATAATAATCCTAGGAAATTTTTCCTAGAATTAGTATAGTAGACTAAGTGCTGATATTTTGGTCATAAAATAGAATGAAGTTATCTGCTACAGTGGGAGATGAGCCAAAGGCTACCACTTACCATGTATGCAAGGTTGTACTAGTAATCTCCACTCTGAAGACATCAATATCATCATCTGAGAATTAAAAATCGAAGTAGTTCCACATTATAGGGATATTGTGAGGATTAAATTAAATAACATTGGAAAAATAATCAATCAGCATTTGATACATATACCTGTTATTTTAATATCTGGATTATTTTTAAGATACAATCTAGCTTCCTACTTGTGTATAATTGTGGGCTCAGTTCATTTTATGTTAGTCTTCCTGGAACTTAGAATAACAGATGCATGCAGATCTTTTTGTCCAGTCAGGCCTTTAACCACTATTCTAACAATAGACTACTATGTAGTCAGGATTTTCAAAAGCTTGTCGTACCTGATTTTTTATTTTTAATCTTTGAATTTCCTGCAGGTTCTTGAGTACTGAATTAATTTGTGTTTTATTGGGTTGTTTTGCTTCATTTTAATATATGTGTTGAGTTTTCCCTCACTTTTCCTGTTGTTTCTTTCACTTAATTTCTGACCTAAAGTGCTGGGATACCAATTGCTATCTTTATAGAAAGTCAAGATGAACATTATTCTGAAGCAATTCCAGAATTCCAGTAATATTTAAACAAATTCACATCTATGAATTGTATAAGGATGCTAAGCGCTGAGTAGAGTCTTTTAAGTTTCACAGCAGTCTTTGACATACACAGACAGGTCAGGAATTATATGAAGATAATAAAAATGCAAATGCTTGTCATGAGGCAAAAATATTAATATTTTGACAGGGGCTCTACTTCTAGTGAAAGAAATATGCTGCTTGATGAACGGTTTCACAAAATCATATTGCTAGGAAAAGACTAAAGAAACAGCTAATACTACAGAGTTTAGGGAAGCTAAGCTGACCTCCTGAATAATTTACTTTTGGGTCAAATAAAAGCAATCTTCAAAAGAGAGAGAGTAGATGTTGGAGAAACATGATGAAATGTATGTAAATAGGTGCTTAGCTGATTTTGTTAATTTGTGAACTAATACCTAGAAATAAAATGTACAGCAAAGTGAAAAATAAACACCTTTGCATTGAAATATCATGTGTGTGTACACGTTTGTGTGTGTGTGTGTGTGCACACATGCACATGTGCACAATGGTGCACATGCCCCTGCATGTATACATCATTCCTGAGGCTTGAATAAAGGGTCTAAGCACTGTCCATAAGTTTCTTTGCCCAAAGCTACCAGTTTACAACTTGAGCCACTGCTCCACTTCTAGCTTTTTTGGTGGTTAATAGGAGATAAACTCATATATTTTCATGACTGGGCTGGCTTTGAACTTTGGTCCTCAAATATCACCTTCCCGAGTAGCTAGCTAAAGTTACTCAACCTTTGAGTAGCTATTTAAAATTCTGTCTGATTTCTATCCTTTACTGGTCTTTTATTCTTTTCCTTAAGTCATATACACGTCTAATTGCTTCAAAAATACTGTCACTGCTTGGTACCAAGGGCTCACATCTGTACACTTAACTACTTAGGAGGCTTGAGAACAGAACCCAGGCCAAATTTTACTGGACTTCCTTCTCAATCTATAGCTGGGTGCATTGGATCATTTTCACCATACTGTACTCTCTGAGAGGCTAAGATTGGAAGGACTGCAGAATCCAGGGCAGCCAGGGTACGAAGTTGGTGTGTAACTGTGATGTCAGTTATGACGGGAAGGCTAAAAGGACAGATCAAGTGAATTTTCAGGTGGAAAGGGCACCCCATCCTAAAATTATGCATTGATATGACGCCAACTTAGAAAAAACAATACCCCAATTTAAAATGTCCACGATTTCCAATTACCAAAATAAGTACATATATTAATATGCCAAACAGAACAATCTGTTTTTTGCTCTAATATTTTTAGCTCATTTTCAAACCATGTGCCAGAATAGTTTCTTCATTAAACCTAAGATATATATAATGAGGTATCGAGAATTCTTTCTCACTTATTAAATGCAAACGAATGGCAAATTGTCTACTTTCTTACATATTTGACTACCACTATGCAGTCATCTAATTATTATTAATATTAATATTCTGATTTACTTTTGCTTTGTAACAGTTTTTAAATGTTTTGCTTTTCTGCTGAAGTTTATTTTAAGTATTTAATATTATTGCCAATGTGTAGTCCTTGAGTACCTAGGGTAAACATTTTACAAAGTTTTTAACCAATGGCTTCTAAGAATTCTTACTTGTTATATTATTTGGTTTATTTTTAAATTTAATATTGTTTTATTGTAAAGTTAATGTACAGAGGGTTACAGTTAAATAAGTACAGGAAAGAGTATATTTCTTATGGAACGTTGTTATCCCTTGACTCAAAATTTTTCTACACAAAAAAAAAATCATGCTTTTGCTTTTTTCAAGCATTTTTATTTTTTATTATAAAGTTGATGTACCGAGGGCTTACAATTACTTGAGTCAGATAAAGAGTACACTTCATTTTGTTTTCTAAATTTCAAATTTTGTACTGCATTAATTATTTCCCTTTGTTCTTAAGGGTACTTATATTTTCCAGAATTGAAGGATTAATTTAAATTTGCATGATTTTCACACATGTAAATTATTCAGACACATATATTTTGCTTTCAAAATATTTAAAATGTCAATATTTGAAAATTGTTTTCTTAATTTTTTATTTTTTTATTGTGAAAATACTGTACAGAGGGGTTACAATAACATGGGCAAGATAATGAGTACATTTCTAATCAAGAATTGTAGCCTCCTACTTTGTTTCCCCTTCCCATTCCTTCCTCTCCTCCCCCCGTCCCCCCAGCCAATCCTCCCTGCTACCCCCCCCACCAAAGTTGTAAAGTTCATTTTTCGACATAACGACATCTCATTGTTGCAGTGGGTCCACCTATATCGCTATTTAAGCGATTTGTTTTTCCCCTTCCCCTCCAAAAATTATACTGACATCAAATACAGTGAGAGCAGGGGTTATACTGTGGGGGAGGGACAAACAAAGCAACAAAGAAAAAATCTTATAAATGTGTTAGAAACAATCACATGAAAGAAAAAAAAAACATTTGAATACATATCTTAGGGTTCATTTCCCTAACATCACCTTATCTGCCTTTTTCTGCTTGACTCAGACATATACAAGATATTGCAAATAAGGGAAACCATGGGACCTATATCTTTTTGGGCCTGGCTTACTTCGTTTTTTCCAAGCCTTTCCAATTCCTAAAAAATGTTTTCTTAATTTTTATGTTTGGTTATTTAAATAAAGTTATTTTCTTATACTTCTAAATATATTTTCCAGATAACCAATATTGTATTTTCTTACTCTATTTTCAAGAATCACATACTTTAAAAGATGCCTTTATGATCTGGTCATTTATGGTAAATATTTTATTTGGATTTAAAAAAATTGAGCTAGGCATTGTGATGTGTGGTTTACATTTTCTAGCTATGGTGGGAAGTGCAATAGCTATTGTGATTCAGGAGAACCTGAGAAACTATGAGACCTTATATCAAAAATATCAAATTGAAATGATTAGGAATATAGCCTTCCCTAGTGAGAATTTTAGTTGTTTCAAGCATTGTCTAAATGCATTTTTCTATATATAATATCTGAGGTCTATTGTTTTCACAAGGTGCAACATATGAGTGACTATTAAACATCGAAATATCGCTGTAAACTATTGGTCCACCTGCTCCATAAGCTCATATGTAAATTCTAGGAATACAACAATCTTGTGAAATGATGTAGCATGAGCACTCATACAAGATTCAAATCCTTTTACCATATTTAGCAAAGGGGAAAACATAGCTCTAATATAAGAACAGACACACAGAAGAATGTAACTGATTTGTCAAAAACAAATTCTTGCAAAGAAACATAGATCCCATGATTTCCCATATTTGCAATTATTAGTATATATCGAAGACAAGCAGAAATGTTTATATAAGTTGATGTTAGGCAAATGAACCCAAGAAAAGGATTCAAATGTGTTTTTTTTTTCTTCCTTGCGATTGTTTCTAACACATTTATAAGATGATTTCTTTGCTGCTTTGTATGTCCCTTCCCTGCCCCACGGTATGATCCACATTTTCACTGTATTTGATGTTGGTATAATTTGTGGATAGGAAGAGAAAAAAATTGTTTAAATAGCGATTCAGGGGGACCCATTGCAACAATGAGACATACAAGACATTATGTTGAAAAAAGAACTTTACAAGTTAGGCCGGGAGGAGGAGGGTTGTGGGGAAGAGGGATCAGACGCAGGAGTGAAGGTGGAGATGGGAAGGAATTGGAAGGGGAAAAAAAGGAGAAGGCAACAATGCTTGATAAGAAACGTACTCATTACCTTGCCCATATAATTGTAACATTGCTATAGGTTTTTTCAAAATAATAAATAAATAAATAAATTCATTATTGAGTTTTTGGCCAATATATTTTGAAAACAATGCCATGAATTTATGAAATAAAAATAGAATCCTAGATGAGTGTGTTGGCCTTATTGCCTCTCTAGATTTACAGAATGACGTTAGAATATTACCTCAATCCCTATACAAAAAGGAAATAAAAATAATTATCACCTAAATGGGAGATGTAAAAACCTATAAAACATAAATGTAAACATTCATAACATTGGATCAGTAAAGCTTTCTAATAATTTGACATGAAAACATTAATGGCTAAAGGAAAGCAATAATAAACGGGATAATATCAACTGATAACCTTCCATAATTCAAAGGACACTATAACAGAAGTGAAAAGATGTCCAAATAGGGAAAACATATTTGTTAATGCTACAATGTTAATGTTACAATGATCCTGAGTCTTAAATAATTTATATCTTCTAATTCTGTATAAATGTTTTCTGAATAAGACATTTTTTAAAAGAACATATGTAAATTAGTAGAAAGAAGATATGAAATAAGCCCCTCTTTAGTATCTAGGAAAAAAGAAAAAAAAGAAAACTCACTAGTGTGACTAAAATATAAAAAGAGCATACAAAGTATAGCAACGCATTAGAAGTTGATATACTCCACAAAGTGGATCGATTTGTACAGTACTGCAATCATTTTAGCAAGTAAGTTTTCAAGTCTTCAAAAGGTGAAAAAGAATTGTAAACAATCCAGCCATTACACTTCTAAGTATACAATAAAAGGAGATAATACATTGCATATGAATTACTGTAAAAAATATTGATAAAAATATTTCACACAAAATACAGACTACCTAAAAAGATGTGTTCAGTGTTGGCTAAAATTTTTTTGTAAACTACAACTTTTAAAACAAAGATGTGATTTCTGCTTATTTTGAGTTTGTACAGATGTAACACAATCAATAGTGTATGTGATAACTGGAATACCTTGGAATTAAGTATCACTTATAAGTAATTAATAACCCTTTCTGGAAGAAACTTGTAGCAAATGACAGAAGACCCAAGTATTTGCTTCTGCATTTTATGAAAGCTATATGCTACTTGCTCAAGCCAATTGCTTTTCTCTACTTTGCTAGAAAAACAGGGGGACGTTGCAATGATGAGATATACAATGCACTTCACAATTTAGGCTGGGCAGGTAGGAGGGGCGATTGTAGTTGTGGAGATAGAGGGCAGGGACAGAAGGGGAAAATCAAATGAAGAGGCAACAATGCTTGATAAAAAATGTACTTATTACCTTGCTCATATTGTAACCCCTCTGTAATGTATTTTCACATTTAACAAAACTTGTTAAATAATTTTTTTAAAAAAGATAACAGGCAATAGTATTAAAAAAACAAAATACACAATAACATTTATTTATTCATGAAAACAAGAAATGAAAAAGAAAAATAAACAAAACAATTCTACTTAGGGAACTCCAGTACTAGTATATATGAAAATGTTCCTGCATGGCAACATCTACTGGTATTTTAGAACTTTAATTTCTGCAAACATATGAAAACTAGAACCAAAATACAAATATAGTCTTAGAGTGAACCAGCCTTGGAATCATTTTCTTGTTTTGAAATTATGAAAAAAATGGATGCAATTAAGAAAATGATCCTCTCCTTTGAAAATCTTTTAAAAATGTTTATTACTTATAGTAATTCAAAAAGCAATCAAGAGTAATTTTATATAATCATTACAAATATCATTTTCATACTATCCATTTTCATACTATTACCTACATATCATTATTCTTAGTTCCTAATCATTACCTAAATATTTTAAAAAAATCTACATAGTCATTTCTTTAACATAGACATAAATATGCTATAATTTTTCCTTCACATTTTCCAGAAACATGTATTCATGTTTCTAAGAACTGTTCGCAGTAGTTAAAGATGTTTTTTTTAAAAAATTAAGGAGATACATTTTGTTGTTTGTTGATGTTGATGTTTTTGGTTGCGTGTCCTGGGCACACTCCCTAAGACTTCAAATGCTAAATGCCAGCACATTACCACTTGAGCCACAGAGGTAATTCTGGTTTTTGAGTGGTTAATAGCAGTCTAGCAAGTATTTTTCTCTCTGGGCTAGTTTCAAACACGATTCTAAAATCTCAACCTCCTGAGTAGCTAGAATCATTGGCACTTGGTTTGATATACTTTTTAAAATTTTATTTACACTTTAAGATTTTACTTTCACTGTAATGTGCATCTTTCTACACATAAATTTAGATATGTGTATATATTTCTGATGACAAAATCTCTCTAAAATGTGTGTCTTTCTACACATAAAATTATATATATAATTATATATACATATATAAATATGACAGACTCCTAAATTTTTTTTTTTGTCTGTCGTGGGGCTTGAACTCTGGGCCTGGGCACTGTCCCTCAGCTCTTCAGCTCAAGGCAAGGGCTCTACCACTTGAGCTACAGAGCCCACTTCCAGTTTTCTGGTGGTTTATTGGAGATAAGAGTCTCATGGTCTCTCCTGCCCGGGCTGGCTTTGAACCGCGATCCTCAGATCTCAGCCTCCTGAGTAGCTAGGATTACAGGCGTGAGCCAACAGCGCCCAGCTCAGACTCCTAAAATTTTATGCTACTATTTTTGACCTTTTTCATTTCAAAGACACAAAAATCTATTTTTCTAAAAGTTTCCGATAGTAAAATAGAAATGAGTTTATTACTTTCAAGGGAATTTTAGATATACACATAATGTTGTAGTAACATTTATAGTTTAGTACATAAAAAATCTGTTCAATTCAAATATCTGTGTGTACTGACAGAAAGAGAGGAAGTTAATTTATACTGGTTAGGAATTTTCAACGCTTCAAAAAATCTGTTCAATAATTTGTTATATGTGTATAATCAAGCTACTGATATGGTTTACTTTTTTGTTTCTTTATTCAATATTTTAACAGGAATGCATACACAGTGGTAACATTAAAATTATTAATTAAAATAAAATAATAGCAAAGTCATGGACACATACCAAACTTTTAATAGATGGCACTTACAATGCTAATAATAATTATGATGAAGATGATGATGACCAACCAAAATGACTACCTTGATAGTGTCAATGTTGTGACTGAAAAGGAAAAAAAATGACATCTTTGAAGCCAGATTTCCCATGAATACATGGGACTAAAAATCATTGGATTACATACAATAAGAATAACAAGAGGAGAGTTTCAATATCAAGAAACACATTCACATAACATGGTGGAGACAGTGAAAACTCTCATGCTATTCCTGTAATCTCTCTAATGTATACTCACTCTTCTTGGTGGTATTTTTTCTTCATAAATAAAATGTCTTATTTCCACATGTTGATTATACCACATAAATAATATATAATAAGCTGAATGATTTCTATTGCCAAATGATCTTGTTTGTTCTAGCCTTGGGAACTTTGGAGAAAGTTTTTCAACAGCCCCACAGCCAGTGCCTTCGTTATATATTCCAAGATGATAACCACACATGCCTCAGGCATGCTTCACTCATTAGGCAGAAATCTTTGTCAGTATTAGTTTCTATCCAGTTCACTGCAGAAAATCCATGTATAAAAGAAATCTATGTATAAGTTTATGAAGAACACGGCAATAAATAGAGCAATAAGAAAAATTTTGATGGACAAAGATTTAGTTTTCAACTAAATATCATTAATTCAAATAATATTATCATATACATACTATTCAATAACCAATATTTTCCATTGATATAGTAAGAGTAAGTTCTTCGATACAGCTGTACTTACATGATACAATTTACAAAATGCCACTTAAATTTCTGTAGTTGCTTTGAAAGGACAACAACCTTATATCCATGAAGTAAAATTAATTATTTCTGCATGAAACAATCTGTGGCTTTGTACTAATAAACTGAATTTGACTCTAATTTGTAAGTTAAGGTAGAAATTGTAAGGACTCTTCATTTTTCTATTTCTTGCTCTAAAAGTCAACAAATATATTCTTCTATATTTCTGGTACATTACATATATTTATAAATGAGAAATAATAGTTAATAAATAGTTAATAAATAATAATACTAGAATTTTTTGTATGAGTTTTTCACTCTGTCTGCTTAAAATCAGAGTCATTTGGTGATAGAGAGGACCAATATAAAAACATTAGGGGCGAAAATTAAAAAAAAACATAATCTGTAAAAGATTTTTTGGGACTAGGTGAACAGTGATGAGTACTTGACACAGGTTGGTGTCAGGAGCATAGAAAGGAATGCAAACAAATCATATTAGTGACAGAAGCTGAGAAAATCTGGATCATCCATCTTATCTAATGCATGCAAACAGCAGGGTAAGAAGAAATTTATAGTGCTTCTACATCTCTGGCCAGGCAACTGTGTTAGTGAGATTCTTGGTGGTAAGGATTACAGGTGGAAATGATGGATTTAGGGGAAAAATTCTCTTATAGTTCTAAAGTTTATATTAAACAGATGCAAAAATTAGTCTGTATAGATATCATCAAAATATCCAAGACCATGAATAGGAAAAAAAATAAAATAGGGGCCATTATTAAAAGGAAAAAGAAAAGGAAATTTCTCAAACCAGGGTGAACACTCTGAGTACCTGTGTGGACATGATTGGAAGAAAGATTTAAGTATGGAAACTGGAAAGTAATAAAAACAAATTTAGAGAAGTAAAGAAAGGAAAGAATTTGAAAGAAGTGAAGATGAAAGCTGTTACAGTGATAATGAAGGAAATAGGCTATTTGGGTTTGAAAACTAAAAAGACATAGACAAGGTCGATAAGAACAGTGTTTTGGTGAACTGGTAGATATGTAAATTAAGAAAAGTCCACAAGGAGCCTCTCAATTCTAATACTGTTTGTCTCAAAATGCTTTATTTTTTTCTATTTTCTTTCTTTTTGTTTTTAATTTGAAAGTACTATACAGAAGGGTTACAACTACATGGGCAAAGTAATGAGTGCATTTCTTATCAACCATTGTTGCCTCCTCCTTTGTTTCCCCTTCCCATTGCTTCCCATCTTCGCTCCTACCCCACTACCCGTCCCCTCCAAAGTTGTAAACTTCGTTTTTTGACATAACGACTTGTATATCTCATTTTTGCAATGCGTCCACCTGTATCCCAATTTAACCGATTTGTTTTTGCCTTTCCCCACAACAAATTATACCAACGTCAAATACGATGAAAGCAGGGGTTATACCGTGGTGGAGGGACACACAAAGCAACAAAGAAACAGATATTCAAATGTTTTTTTTTCTTGCGATTGTTTCTAAAATGCTTTAAATACGGAATCCTCTAATGTGGGCCTAAGGATATACTGTGGAACTTTCCTTGTCAGATAGTGAATGCTACCCTATTGTTTAACATTGTCAAAGTACTGGACATGTGAAACAAGATAAGTATTCAAATGTTTTTTTTTTTTCTTGCGATTGTTTCTATATATTTATAACATTTTTTGCTTTGTATGTCCCTCACCCATGGCTGTCATTGTATTTGATAGTGGTATAATTTGTGAAGGGAAAGGGCAAAGCAAACTGTTTACATAGTGATACAGGTGGACCTATTGCAACAATGAGATGTACAAGACTTTATGTCGAAAAACAAACTTTAGAACTTTGGCAGGGGTGTGGGGCTGGGAGAGGAGTGGAGATGGGAATGGATGGGAAGGGGAAACAAAGGAGGAGGCAACAAAGCTCGATAAGAAATGTCCTCATTAACTTGCCCATGTAATTGTAACCCCTCCTTACAGTATTTTCACAATTTAAAAAAAGTGGTTTTTGAACAATGTTCTTAGCAGTTTGTACGGATGAAATGGAAATAGAAAACTGAATTTAAAAAAAAAATGCAAAAAGACAACGGCACGAAGTAGAATGTACCAAGGAAATGTTGAAGTATAATTTCAAATAATGTGCTCATGAGTGCGGATGCATTCAAACAACAGCTTCGGACAATGTACTTGGATAGCTTGGGGGAAAAACTGCTTTAAAATATCCTGGGATAATCATACGCATAGAAGCCCCCAACTCTGACTTTATAATCAGCCACAACATCATCAAGTCAGGCACTATTTTCTGAGATCAAAGTGAGAAAAAGTGTGCTCATCACAGTTAGTTTTCAGATTGTAGTAATGACAATCATATAACTTTTCTTATGTCTTCATATATTTTGAAGCAGTAAAGTGGGAAAACCAAGTAAATATTTTTCATGTACCTAAATTAAGTGGGACATATTATGTTGTTCTCTTTTTAACCTGGAAGCTATATGTTATGTTTGTTTTTTATACTCTAACTTGGGACAATGATCTGTTATCAGTTATTTTCTTCTCCTCCCTTTCTTTTGCCTTTCCAGGTACATACTTTTTTATTTAAAGAGACATAGTTGAGGGGGTGGGAAGGTGGCTCAGTGGTAGAACTCTTGCCTTGCATGCATGAGGCCCTGGGTTTGGTTCCTCAGCACCACATAAGCAAAAAAGAAAAAAGCTGGAAATGGCGCTGTGACTCAAGTGGGAGAGTGCTAGCCTTGAGCTGAAGAGCTGAGGGACAGCACCCAGGCCCAGAGTTCAGGCCCCACGACTGGAACAAAAAAAAAAAGAGAGAGACATAGTTGAGCTTACATTTCTAAATTCTTCAATATAATATGATCTTCATACTTCTGGCAGTCTCCAATATCTCAAGTGAATAATTTGTCACTTCCATTTTTATCCTATATTCTATTGATTATCTTCCTGTGTAATTCAGTGCAACATATACATTAGACTCATCCAGATATCTTAATGCTTCTGCCACCACATAATCCTATCTTACTTAGAAATCATGATTTTAGAATGTTTGTGGAAGTGACATCTGTCATTTTTGAATGTTCCTAAGTGATATTTTCATGTAATCAGCTTTAAAACTTATATGCCTCTCAGTAAATGAATGAATCAGTAAAATGTGATATATATGTACACAGTGGAATTCTATGCTTCCATCAGAAAGAATGACGTCGCCCCATTCATAAGGAAATGGAAAGACATGGAAAAATCCTATTGAATAAAACAAGCAAGACACAAAGAAACAGATTCCATGGTTTTCCTCATTTGTATCAATTAGGAAATGTCTAGGAGAGGTCTAGCAGATGAGCAGAATGGCTCAATAGCTATGTATATATGATGCTATAAGATGATGCTGAGCAAAATGAACTCCAAGATAGGTTACCCGAGGTATTTCTTTGCAGTTGATGTTTTTATTGTGTGTGTGTGGGATTGTGTGTGTGTGTTTTCCCCTATGCTTTATCCCCTTCTGTATTTGATTTTGGTACACTGTGTATTGTATATACATTTATCTGAATTAGGGAAGGAAGGAGGAACAACAAAATTGTGAGACAAAGGACAAAAGGGAAATCAATTCAATAGCAATATTCACAAGACAATATGTAGACCTTGTGAGGGGTCTTAGGGTGAAGGAAAAGTGTGAAAAATGTGGGTGGGTGTAACAAATTTGACAATTTATGTATCCACTAATTTTGTTACTGTAACCCCTCTTTACATCACCTGGACAATAAAATTAAATTTAAAAAATAAGGTTCATAAAATGTAATTTTACTGTATTGGTTTAGTAAATATTATTCTAAGTGTATTACCTTTCAAAAATTAATACTATTTGCCATCTAATTTGAATTAATCACCCCTTCTTTATCAGAGGCTCGTTAACTTGAATGGTATCAAACTATATTATATTTTCACAATATTTTCACAATTTGACATTATTTTGAAAAAATGATAATTTTAGTATTGTCTCATAGTAAAGCAGAAAACAGTTTAATTCATAACTTTTAAAAGTAGAAAAGTTGTTAAGAGTACAAAATATATGTGTTCTTGAAAATTTCTATAATTACTACCTGCTCATTTTCAAATTCTCAACATACCGTACCAGAAAGATACAAAACAGCACTTATTTGCATGTTATGTAATTCTGCAATAGATGCAGTTTCCCATTGGGTGTTACATATTGAGAAGTCAATGGAAAAATAACCACATTCTGGTAGAGAATAAACCTGAATCATCTGTAATAATTACTCAAAAGTAAGCATTTGTTTATCAGAATAATTTATTATTTCTATGGCCATCAATCCCAAGCTTTTATGCCATAACGTCATCTTAGCTCATCAGTTTCCAACTTGTAAGCTACACTTTAAAATTCCCTTAATTCACATCATGACTAGCTTATCACTATTGTTAAAAAATATTACACCTCTGCTAATGTGATGACCTTCCAGTTGTGGAAAGAATACTACATTAAACTTTGCTGCATCATTTTTCCCCCATGGCATTCTTGAGATGAGACAATTGCAAAATATTATTTGTATTTATAGTTTTAAATATCATAGATATTCAGGGGGCTAAGACCTGAAGATTATGTTTCACAGCCTACCCAGGTAGGAAGTTTCCTGAGACTCATCTCCAGTAAACTGCTCAGAAAAAGCCAGACCGAAATGGCACTTTCATTCCAGTGGTAGAGAACTAGCATTGAGCACAAACAGACTCAAGAACTGTGTCCAGGCCGAGCTCAGCCCCTAGGACCAAACAAAAAACAAAATAAAAATAAAAACAAACCCCATACCTAGCTTTTTTCTTATGGTATATAGAATCACGTAATTAAGGAAATTCTTCCTATGTTACATATAGGTAGAAGAACCAGGATTTCACAGAAATACTCTCTTCATATCATGTTACCCTGAAAAATTGCTCTTTTTCTAAATTTATAAATTAATATCCATTTGCTGGCAACTGTCTAGATTTTTCACATTATTATTTCACACATGAACTGTTTAAATTATCTATTAACTAAGTTCTAATTTCTCCTCTCTTGAAAAAATATTCTAGGCATAATAGAATGCCAGAATCATTTGGGAATTTGTAAATTAAATCCTCTACTTAAAAAGAATTTTGTAGTATCCTATAGAATACCCAATTACAAACAAAACCAAAATATTTATTTTAAATCTAAATTCTAATTAGCAAGGTCTACAAAGTCCTACAATAGATGAACGTCCCTATTTCTCCAGGTTTCAGCTTTTGTAATCCTTTGGAATACAACAGAATGATGCTTAGGTTTTCCAATTTTTGGTTGGGAACCACGAGCGCTTTTGCATCAGAAAACGTTCACTAATGAAGAGAGCATTTAGAACACATATGAGGATTGATTTGCATTTCAATAGGAAAGTTGACTTCTCAAAACATAATGACCAAATTAACCCAAACTGTATCCGTTTCTTGCAGTTTGGTTTATTTTATTGAGACAAAATTATACTACCTTTTCCAAGGAAGACATCACTATGTAATTCCAATTTCTAATCTCCTGTCTCAGACTGACTGCTAGAATGCCAGCCTTGTATCACATTGCCTTGCCATAGTTTGTTGGCTTATTTAATCTACAGACAGAGTAGCAATTCTGAACTTCTATGATCTTATCCACTAAAATGATTGCTCAGGCAGTTTATGTATTATTTTGAAAGATGTTCTAACATTTTACACATTATATAAATATTTTCTGATGCACCTGGAGTAGTTTCTGATTCATTCCTCCATGGATCAGATACCTTTAATAACCATTACTCAAATTTCTTACTATCTCTGCTCCCTACCTATGTAATATTCTCAAACTTTTTAGAGGACAGTTCACATGAGGACTTTCTAATATTAAAAATTATCGATTCCAGTTTTACTCAGAACATATTTTCTATTATTTTGTAACTTTTCTACTCATTCTGAGTTGTTTCATTGGTGTACGTGTGTTTGCACATACAAGGTTCCTCTGTGTATATGTGTATGTTTGTATGTACGTAAGTAAAAGCCTCAAGCTCTTATTAAGCAATCTTGCTCATGACTAGTATTCCATCACTTGAGCGATTCTTCCAATGAAGCTTTTGACTGGTTAATTATAGGTAGTGTCTCAAAAACTGTTCTGCCAGGGCTGGCTGCAAATTGCATTTCCCATCCTCCTTTACATTCTTAGGTTTTATTTTTCCAGGAGTATCAACTTTTAAACTGGAAGCATTTTTTGTGAGTGTGAAGTGTAAGTTGTATCCACAGATTTTTAACTCAAGAATTCATATAAATAAAGATGAACATACACACTACATATCCTGAGTGTACACAGTTCGAAATGTGATCTTAAACTGGGTACCAGTTGCTCAAGCCTCTAAACCTATCTATTCAAAAGTCTGAAATTTGAGGACTGGGGTTCAAAACCATTCTGGAAAGGAATGAGACTCATTTTTTTTTTTTATTTTTTGTTTTTGTTTTTGTTTTTTGGTCAGTCATAGAGCTTGAACTCTGGGCTTGGGTGCTTTTCCTCAGCTCTTCAGCTCGAGGCAGCAATCTACCACTTGAGCCACAGTGCCACTTCTGGTTTTCTGCGTCGTTTATTGGAGATAAGAGTTTGACAGACTTTCCTGCCCGGGCAGGCTTTGAACCAAGATCCTCAGATCTCAGCCTCTTAAGTAACTAGGTTTACAGGCATGAGCCACCGGTGCCCAGCTCCATGAGATTTTTATCTCCAATAAATTAACCACCAGAAACCTGGAAGTGGCACTATGGCTCAAATGGTAAGGCATTATCCTTGAGCTGCAGAGCTGAGGGACAACATCGAAGCCCAGACTTCAAGTCCCAGAACCAACAAAAGAAAAGAAAAGAAAAAGAAAGGAAATGTGATTTTAGCCACCAGTTCATTACTAATATAATTCCTGCTCTCTCAACATGGCCTTTTTTCAGTTAAGTTCATGCTCTTCTATCTGACTTGCTTTGGAACCAGAATTATTCTTTCTTCCTACTTTTTTACCAATTTATGTGATTAACAACCATGAATTAGAGCCAGTAGGTGAAAGAGAGTGGCTTCATCCTTGGCTTTACTGTTTCAATGTTGTCTTATTTAAGAGTCTTCTATAGTGTATTGAATCTTTATAATTAAACACAGTACTTCTCTATTATTCCTCTTGTTCCCCTACTGTTAACCCATGTACACTTGGGAAATGATGCACAACACACACACTCACACATACAATTTTCTGAGAATCTTCTTCCCACTTAAAATTGGCCTTAATTTACAGAGCACTTATATAATTTGAACTCAATGTACTCCTGGATAATGTTTTTATAAGACATTTAAATTTCGTATTTTCTCTTTACTAAGTTGTCTCTGAAACAATTGCTACCTCATGTCCAAAGATGTCCTTACGCTATTCCAGTGGAGCAAGAAAACATCCATTGTATATTATCACCTTTATTAGAGCAGCACCATAGATTCTTTTTTTGGGGGGGGGGGGTTCCGGTCATTGAGCCTGACCTCTGGGCCTGAGTGCTGTCCCTCAGCTCTTCAGCTCAAGGCTAGTGCTCTATCACTTGAGCCACTTCCAGCTTTTTTCTTTTTACTTATGTGGTGCTGAGGACTCGAACCTAGGGCCTCAGGCATGCAAGGCAAGCACTCTACTACTCAACCAACTTCCCAGTCCACAATAGATTCTTAATGGAAGTAACTGGAAGTAACTGTTTCTGTAAGTGGAAATTGATCAAGGAGAGGAATTGAACATAAAGAATGACAAAATTCAAGGTAATGTGTGCTCTCTCCTTTTTACTGTACAAGAAAAGAATCAAAGGCTTGAAGGTAACTCTGTTCCTGACTAGTTTGAGTGTGCTCACTACTCACAAAAACTTGTCTGGAAACTTCTCAGAGTATGACAAAAGGAAACTTTGTGCAATTTGAAGGCCAGCATAGAAAAAAAGGAAATAACTCTGTTTTCAAAGAGTTCTACTGTAGAGAAACAAAAACATGGAAGTTTTCAAGTGCCTTTTGGATGGATATTTCACTTAATGACACTATGTAGACAAAACATGGATATTTCAATCAAATAATTACATTGCACCTATGCAGTCATAATTGAGATAGCAAAAAATATGTCCTCTTTCCTTGTTGTTACATTAATGACTGATGAGCTATCAGACACATTATCATCCTCTGCCTACTAGATAGGTGGACTTTATATCAGAAAATGTTCATAGAGAAATAAAGACAGATTTTTAGAAAGCAAAGGAGATCAGGTATGAAAGAACAGCATAGAAGGAGTTATAAGTTGGTACATAGAGGTTAAGAACTAATATAAGAGATTTAAAATGCTAAATGCAATGAGGAATAAGCCTAGATGAATAAGACTAATTCTTCAATATCCAAAAATGGCTCCATGGAACAGTTTCTGGTATACCTTAATTACTATCATTTATTCCTTCCATCTGAAGTTATTCCTTCTCTTTTGTCATAACTATTACTTAGCCTCTGCATTTTTGGTGCTGTTACTGACTAAAAAGATTTCCAAATCTCAATTAGATTAACATTATCATTGTGATTAGAAGAGACCACTCAGAAGATTGGAATATTTGAATTTCTAGGATTAATTTTCACCTGTTATCTAATCACATTCCTAGAATTAATTGCCATGACATAATGAACATTTTTTTTTAACACAGTATCCTAATATAGGTAAAGTACATGAATTAGGGACTATTCACGTATCAGTATGGATGGAGCAATTATATATTCGAAGTATGGCTTCTTTATTTTGCATTTACAAAATAAATAACCGTTTTTTTTGCCAGTCCTGAGGTTTGAATTCAAGGATTCCCCCCCCCCCCCCAAGGCTAGCAATCTACCACTTGAGCCACCAATTCCAGTGGTTTTTTTTTTGTTGTTGTTTATGTGGTACTGAAGAATTGAACTCATGGTTTCATGCATGCTAGGCATTCTCTGAACCATGAAGCCACATTTCCAGAGTCCTAAATAACTTTCTTAACATGGTATTACATCATCATTCCATTACAAAGAATTACAATTTTGGCCAGGTGCTGAAAAGGAAGTAGAAAACAATACTAAGTCCAGTAAGACTGGCATTCCTATCACATCACTAAGGAAGTACAGTGAAGACCTGCAGGACTCATAGAGCTGTTGCATTGCTCCCCGGGCTGGCTTTGAACTGCGATCTTCAGATCTCAGATTCCAGAGTAGCTATGATTACAGGCGTGAGCCACCGCCACCTTGCTATTAATTTAAATTAAATCTTAAGAAAAATTGTACTAAAAACCATTTCACAAAAGTTGCAGGATATGTAACAAATATTACTTTTCATGATATTCTCTATTTCTGTAAACTAAAATAAGAATTTAAACATAATTGTATGTGTGTGTGTGTGTGTGCATGTGTGTGTATTGTTCTTATGATTTGAACTCAAGGCCTGTTCCGTTTTGTTACACAAGGATAGTGATCCAACATTTAAGCCACAACTACACTTCCGGTTTGTGTCTGTTTGTGTGATTAATTGGAGATACGTCTCACCAACTTTCTTGCCAAGGCTGGCTTTGAAGCTCCTGAGTAGAGACGCTCATATTCAGCACAGATATAATATATCTAAGAATACAATAAATTTCTTATTATTTGAATTATAGAGGCTAAATATAATAGAGGAGGAGGCAACTATGCTTGATAAGAAATGTACTCATTACCTCGTCATGTGATTGTAAACCCTCTGTACAGTATTTTCACAATAAAAAACTTATTTGAAATAGCACAAATTAACATATATATATTTATTTAGTTATGAAACCGAACCTGCCATGTGGGAAATAATAGTATTCAATTTAGGAAAAAAATATACTCGGGGATTTTAGATGACAAATTGAAATACTCTATTAATTATTAAGAAAATCTCTGAGAGTCTTATCTCCAATAAACCTCCAGAAAACCAAAAGTGGTGCTGTGACTCAAGTGGTAGAGTACTCGCCTGGAGCAGAAGAGATGAGGGACAGTACCCAGGCCAGAGTTCTAAGGCCATGAACAACAAAAAAGATATAAAATAAATTATTAAAATTAATATTAATTGAATTAATATTTATAATTACTCATAACACCCTGGCATGCAAGAGCTTGCTTTTTTCTATAGCCTTAAGAAGTATTATGATAGAAAAGAAGAAAAAAAGACAGAAAGAAAAAAGAAAGAAGGAAAGAAGGAAAGGAAGGAGGAGAAGAAGGGAGGAAGAAAGGTAGGAAGGAAGGAAGGAAGGAAGGAAAAAGAAAACAAGAAAGCAAAAGGAAGAAAGAAAGAAAGAAAGAAAGAAAGAAAGAAAGAAAGAAAGAAAGAAAGAAAGAAAGAAAGAAAGAAAGAAAGAAAGAAAGAAAGAAAGAAGCCAGGGAGAGAGAGAGGGAGGGACAGAGGGAGGGAGGCAGGAAGGAAAGAAGGAAAAATAGGAAGGAACGAACGAACGAACGAACGAATGAACGAAGAGACAGAAAGGGAAGAAGGGAGGGAAGGAAAAAGGCAGGAAGGGAGGAAGAAAAATAATTTAATTTATACAATCTGCTATTTAGCCAAACATAAGCCATGGAAGTTAACCATTTAATAAATCCAAGTTTGCAGTTGTCACTTATCTGCATGTTCTCAGTGGATAAATGAAAACAAGAAATGAAAGAACAGAAATAACTAGGTGATTTTCTCTGTATCTATAGTAAATATGTACACAAATCTTTTTCTCATTATTTTCTAAACATCATCAAATAATTATTTGTAAACAATTTACATTTAGTTATAAATATTCTGAAAATTGATGTAACCAAAAGATGTTAATTTAATATATAATATGAAGATTAGAATTTATAATGCTATTAATATTACAGTCTTCATAGTGTATCAATTATATTATGTATCTTATGAGAGAATTTAGCATGTTCAGATTTAGTTGTCTGTGGGAGTCCTAATAGCAGTGCGTAATTAAAATCAAGGGAGATCTTTATTTGTTGGATTATACGAATGTTTCTGAAATCAATTGTCTCCTTGGAGATTATTCAAATAGTTCAGAAGGGCCTTACAAAGGCTGCACCACATTTACATGGTTACGTCTGATGTGATTCAAGAGGCACTAAACAATCAAACTTTATTTTGCCATCACTGTAATTATTCTCATTGTAAGAAGAATCATTCACATAGTTTACATGATATAGCTTTGTCCTTGTTATTAATTTTATATAAAATAATATCCAAATGATACGCAACACTGTGTCAAAGCAAAAGTTACAAAGTATATTGGACTATGTAACTAACTCCTTCCAGATACACACGTTGAAATCATATTCCCGTATCTGATGACATTAGAATCAACTTTTCAGAGATGACCCTGAAATTATGATCCTGATAAAAGAAGCCTAATATGTGAACATCCAGCAAATAGATTATGATTAAACAGAAAGTGGCCCCCATAAGACAAGTAATTTACTTGGAATAATCAATTTTATAATCAATGTTTGAATTCTTGAGTATGGAAAATATCCTCCTGATAGTTTCAAGGCACTTACATTGAAGTTCTTTCTTTTAACAGCCCAATGGCTGACAAAAAGCAACTCTCTATTCAACTATTATAATTTTCTGATATTTTTATTGTTTTTAAGTAGTTGTACAAAGGAGTTTCCATTCTCCAAACATTTTATGGATACATTGCATCTGGATCAATGTCACCACTTTCCACATTCTCATCCACCCTCGCAATCAACCCCAGTCCTTACTTATCTCAATATTATGTTATGTATGGAATTACTTGCCATTGAACAAAGCAATTTATGTATACAATTCACCTGAAATTGTGTTACCTCTTCAACATCTTCAAAGTACCCCTTCCTTTATGTATTTCAATTCTGGGAAGTATATAATGGATTCTTCCCTGTATTCTATGCTTTTCCCCTTCATTTTTCTACCCTTCTCACATTGCCCCCAAATGTCCTCTCTTGCAGTACACATATCCTGGTATTTATTTTGTGGGAGTTTGATTTAGTCTTTTAAGAGAATTATAGCATTTTCACTCTCCATGGACTCTGACACTTCAGATATTTCATTTGTACCTCCTTGCTTACCATCCACTGTGTCTACTTTTACATTTATACGCACTTTTTACTACCACAAATGAGGAAAATCATGAAGCCTAAGTCTCTCTGGGTCTGGTTTATTTCACATAGCATCATTATTTCGAAGTCTTTCATTGTCATTATAATGGTTCAATATTATACTTTCTGATGCATTAATAGCATTCCATTATATAGCTATGTATGTGTGTGTATGTATATATATATAATTTTATTGATCATTTTTTACATTGAGAGTCATCTGGATTGATCCTACATATTTGCTATGGCAAACAGTGCAAGAATGAACATGATTGTGCTAGAAGTTTCAGTGTGGCTTTGTTTCTGCTTTATTGGATAAATGCACTTGAGTGAAATTGTAGGATCATAGGTATGTCTATATTCATTTTTTGGAGCAACTTCCATAATGTTTTCCAAAGTGGTTGAACAAGATTACATTCCCAAGAGTGTAATAGATTTTCCTTTAAGCCACATCTATCAGTATCTGCGATTGTTAGTTTTCTTCATAATGACATTGTACCTAGGGTGAGATGAATCTCACTGTTATTTAGATTTACATTATTTGATGGAGAGAGATGTGTTTATTGATCATTCTATCATCTTATTCTGAGACGTCTCTCCTTAAGGCCGTAGCCCATATATTAATTGTTTATTTGAATGTTTATTTTTGTTGTGTTTAATTTTTGATATCTAAATATGGGTTAGTTGTGAAACCCTTGTCTGATGCTTACCTACTAAAAACATTCTTCCATTCTGTTCTCTTTCTCTATCCTAACTTTTTTCTTTGCCATGAAGAAACTCTTCAGTTTGATGTAATTCTCTTTATCCAGAAAGAATGATACTGCACCATTCTAAAGGAAATGGAAAGACTTGGGAAAAAATATATTATGTGAAGTAAGACAGACTCAAAGAAATATAGGTTGCATAATTCCTCTCATTTGTTGTATTAGACAGTGCCTATAATTCTACAAGTAATCACACTGAGATGGTGAAAAAGAAAACATTATACTTGGACATGATAAATTATATAGTATTATAAACCTTTACACAGAGAGATCAAAGTAGAATACCTTTTGGGGAGAATCAGAAAGGCTTAATATGTATATGAATATGCTCATATAAAATAATGCTCATGAAAATTATCTCCAAGAAATTGAAATGAGGGTTTTTTTTTATTATTTTTGTTGCTGTTCTTAATTTCTGAACCTTTTGTCTTATATGTAAGTTTGGAAAGGGAAAGGGTGAACACAGAAATAGTGGGACAAAGTGTGAACAAATACAGCGGTGTAACTCACTAGGCGCTACATTGAAAATGAACTATACAACTTTTGGGGGAGGGAGGTTGGGAGGGAAAAATGGGGAGAAAATGAGGGAGGAGGTGACACTGTTCAAAAAGAAATGTGCTTATTTACCTGACTTAGGTAATTGTAACCAGTCTGCACATCACCTTTATAAATTAAAAATTGACCTCATAAAAATGCGAGAGTAGCTATAGTAATCTTAGATAAAATAGAGTTTAAATTAAATTGGAATGAATAGAAAAAGAGACCAAGAAGGACATTATACATTGATAAAGAAAAATGTCCATCAGGGGAATATAACAATGCTAAATATCAATACCTAGATTTGGGGAAGATGGTGGAGCTTTCACAGGTAGCCCCACTATGGGTCCCAGACCAAAAGAAGATCTAAGGGGCACAGCCACCCCTTACCTTAAGAGATACCCTCCAATAAAACTCTAAATACCTGAAAACTTCTTCCACTACAAGAGGACTACCTAGCAGGCAAATATGGAAAGGGAAAACTGAAAGAGTGAATGGGAACCCACACCGCTCAGAGGAGCATCCAGAAACTGAAGAAGGTACACACACTAGACCCACAGAAAATAAGGAGGGAATCTGGTGAAGACCTCCGAGCTGGCAAAGTGTCCCCCCAAACACGTGCCCCCGCCCCCGCAGGGTGGCTACAGTGTAGAAGTGGACTCAACAATACTTCCATTACAATTGCCAGAAATTGGCACCACAAGGTATGCCCCCAAAATCAGCCCATGACTGCAGTGCTAGAGGGCTCCATGTGGTCCCCCACCAACCACACAAAAGGCTTCCAAGAAACCACAGACACAGCCAAACCATCCTTTTAAGCTCTATAGGCCAACTGCCTTGCCAAGCAATCTACTGGGAATGGCTTCCTCCCCACGGGCACCAGGCACAGACCCCAGGCTCTCATATCTCTGGCACCACCAAGCTGCTACAGGCATCTCCACAGATGCACCTAGCAGCCATAAGCAGTCACCCACAAGGCTGCACACCATCAGCTGGCCACCTCCTACCAACTCTGCTACAGATGACCATGGCTCCCTGAAGCCCACACTAACCTTTTACACCAACCTCCACCTGTCCCCTCCCCCCGTGCCAGGACTCCCCACGCTGCCACAGAGGAGACCCTTCAGCATCAGCAGAGCCAATCCTCCACCTGCACCTGCCATAACCAGACCCTCTGACTGGGAACCTGCCAACTCCAACTCGCCCGCCACAGCATAGGGTCAGTTGTCCAGCGTTCCACAAGCTACAGATATCATGAGTAACCCAACTGGGCCCACTCCCATGGTGGCAATTCCCTGTGGGATCCCAAAGCCCTCTGACCCAAGCCTCCTTCCAAAAGTGAGTGGTCATACCAGAACAGAATATGGACATAAGCTCTATTCCTAAGGCTACTGTGGTTACCTGGGAAAGCCTGGGAACACAGCTTCTGGTCTATGACAGCAGTCTCCAATTTTGAAACTCCCCAAACTCCCTCCCATCAGGCCTGAGACTAGGACTATAGATAGCAAGCAGCATCCCCCATCAAAAGGCCATCTGCTCCCAACCAAACTACAAGGAAAGTGGATTACAGAAAGACATACATGGTTCTAAGAGGAATCTCGCAGGACTATGGGGAGAATAAAGCTACCACAAAGAACTCGAAAAAAACTTTTCTTCAGTTTTTTTATTCTTGTTTTTGTTTGTTTTGTTAGTTTCTGTCTGATCATTTGTTGTTTTTATTTCTATGTGTTACTTATGTGTATTCTGATTTAGGATTTGCTATTCTACGTAAGGCTTCTATTTTTTCATCATTATTTTTTTCTCCCACTTTCCAATTTCTTAATTTGTAAGGTTTTTCTCTTCATTTTATTTTCTTCTCACTCTCCCCTTTTCCTTTCTTTCCACATTATACTTGTACTCCATCAGAGCTATACTGCCTATTTCTATACACAAAGTAAGGTCTCTTTTCATGTGTGTAAACAGTAATTTCAGGAGTTAACTTAGATTAACAGACTCTCCACGAATATCTTAATCATCTTTCTCTAATCTGGGAAAGTCTCCCAAATACATTTACATATAATTTCTTTTTCTTACCTTCATTTTGATCCCTAAACTACTCCCTACATAAATTTTTTTCGAATTCTTTTCCACTTCTTACACTTGGTAACAAGGTTTTATTCTGCTCCTACTACATATACCACTCCCCTAAGCTGTATCTTCCCATTTACTATCATTATACCCATGTTCTGTTCTGAATGTGAATTCATATTTCTCCAATCCTAACCCTTCATTTCTCCACCTGCTCCAGCCCATTGATCCCTAACAGTTTATATCTGACCCAATTTACAGTTGGTTCTGTATTTGACCACAAAATTGGTTCCATTTGACTATTTGGAGTACAAGGGTCCCATCTTATTAATGCTAAGGAGCAGACTACTTATCAACCAAGCCCAGGTTATCTCAAAACTTACAACTATACATAATCTGAACCCTGAAACCACAGTATTCCTCTACAAGCAAAAGAAAAAGAGAGCTAAATAGGAAAATGTCTACACATAACTTTGAAACCCTAAGATCTATACATCTATGCGACACTGGGTAGGTGCTAGTACAAAAAAAAAAAAAAAAAAAAACTATCCTACTGCCGTAAAAGTGCTCTTGTCTCAGAATGGGTAGAACTAACCATTGAAACATGGCCAATGAACAAACCCCAATACCATCTCCACATAATCAAGCTATAGAGCAGTCCCAGAAAGACCTAGAGGATAATGCTCGATAGATTAAAAAGCATGGTTGGTAAACCCGCTGAATGAGAAATTGGACACCCTACATAGGGTTATGAGAAATCATGATGAGGGTAACCAGAAGCTAATAGATGACTTCATGGCCTCTGAAAATAAAATGATAAAGGAACTCCAGCAGAGGGAGAAAGAAGCTAATAAAAAGTTAGGAACACAGATTAAGGAGTGGAAAGAAAGGTCTGATAACCAGTTCCAGGAGGTAAAGCAACCTATTCAAGACTTAAAAGAAAACCTTAATAAGGAACTGGCCACCATCAACAAAGAGCAACAAGAAGCAAAGGTGATACACACCGAAGTATAAAGCCTTCAAAGTAGAATGGAGGAGGCGGAAGAAAGCATATCAGAGGCTGAAGACATTTTAGACTCCCTAGAGAAAAAGCACACAATTATTCAAAACAAAACTAAGAAGCATGACAGATCACTGCAAGAAATACAACATACATTAAGAAAGCCTAATTTGAGAATAATAGGTATACACGAGGGCCTGGAGAACTGAAGCCAATGGATTAGGAAATATATTCAGCAGAATCCTAGAAGAGATCTTCCCAAACATAAAAAAGGACAGGCCTATGCAGATACAAGATGCATCTAGAACCCAAAATAGACCAGACCAGAACAGGTCATCCCACTGTCACATTATAATCTGTACAGGCTCAATAGCCACCAAATAAATAATTCTTAAAGCTGTCAGGGCGAAGAGAACAATCACATATGAAGATATCACAATCAGAATTACCCCAGACTTCTCAGCAGACACCATAAAAGCAAAGATGGCCTTGAAATAGGTATGCCATAACCTAAAGTTAAATAACTACCAGCTAAGCTCCCATTCATAGCAGGACAAATAAAAACCTTTCACAGGAAGGAAGATCTGAAGCAATATATCTCTACAAACTATCTCTCCAAAAAATCCTCAAAGGCGTTCTACATATAAACAACAAGAACAGAATACAGACAGTGAAGCAGACCACAGAGAAATGCATAATCACAACAAGAACAGCTAAGGTACAGTTTGCCCCCAAAATGTGGATAAAATCGTAGGGGCAGAAAAACAACTCTCAGGCCTAACCCTTAATATTAATGGTCTTAACTCTCCAACTAAGCGACATAGGTTGTCCAGATGGATCAAAACGCAAGATCCTTCTGTCTGCTGTCCTCAATAGACATACCTTACCCACAAAAAATTAAAATATTCTGAAAATGAAAGGCTGTAATAAAATATATCCAGCAAGTGGCCCCCATAAACAGGTAGGTGTTCCAATCCTAATATAAGAAAACATAGACTTCAAATTAAAATAAATGAGAACTATTAAACAAGGTCACTACACTAAGGGATCTCTCTTTCAGGAGGATATTATGATTCTAAACATTTGCTCACCAAACAACAGAACACAAACATTAATCCAAGAAACAGTACTTTCCCTCAAATATCACGTAGATACAAAAACATTAATTTTGTGGGACTGTAACACACCACTAGCCCCACTAGATAGATCAACCTGGCAAAACCACAACTGAGACCCTCAGATAGGAAAACCTGCATAGATCAACTAGATTTAATGCATATGTACCTAATATTTCACCCAGCAGGATCACATTAGACCTTCTTCTCAGCAGCACATGGAACATGCTCCAAAACAGACCACATTCTAGGCCACAAAACAAATCTTTCCAAACTCAGAAACATCAAAATTATACCTTGCTTTCTGTCAGGCCACAAGGGAATTAAATTAGAATTCAACACCAAAAGCCGTCAAAGGAAATTCTGTAACACCTGGAGTATGACCGGGACATGGAAGAGATTATAAAGGAAATTCAAGTGTTCATGATATTCAACAAAAATAATCATATAAATTACCAGCTCCTCTGGAACACAGCAAAGGCACTATTTAGAGGCAAGTTTATAGGTCTGAGTCCTACATCAACAAATTGGAGAAATCTCAAACCAATAATTTAATGAGACACATGAACCTCTTTGGAAAAGAGCAGCAAGATAAACCCCAGTCCAGTAAATGGAAACAAATAAAATGAAATCTAAGTTAAATGAATTAGAATCCATAAAAAACTATAGAAAGAATTAATAAAACAAAAAGTTGGTTCTTCGAAATAAACAATAAAATTGACAGACCCTTAGCAGAGCCTTATGAGATAAAAAATAGAACACTACAAATTCCAGTTTGTTTCCTTCTCTCTTGCTGCTGGAACTGCTCTGAAAAAGTTTTGCAATCTGTACTTTGAAATCCAAGAGAGGCGCCTGGCCTCTCTTCTGTGGACCTTTGTTGCTGTAAGTAGAAGGGATCTCATGCTGCAGTAGGGATACCAGCCATGCTTCCAGAATCTTCTGTCCATTGCCAACAGCCAGAAATAATGAAAACATAGCTGAAACTAATGTCCTTTGATGAGGCAACTGTGGACTTCAGCTGGGAGGAATGGACCTGGATATTTCTCAGAGGACCCTGTATAGAGATGTAATGCTAGAGACTTACAGCAACCTGGTGTCCTGAAGTCATTGTGTTCCTAAACCTAAGTTGATTGTCAAGCTGGAGCACGGTGCAGAACCATGGATAGAAGAAGCCTCTGACAAGAATTTCACATCATGTCCAAGAAATGGAGGATGTGATTAAGATGTGCCAGGAAGGTCTAGATGAATGTCTGTGTAAAGTAGCAGTTTTAAATAATAACACAGTTGAAAAAAGAGTGAAACTGGTAACAACGTTTAACTTGAGCTCAACTCATAAGCTGAGGTGATGAGGAATAATGGGATCTCTTTAGGGATGAGCAATGAGGAGTTCATTGAGTGTGAGAACATGCTTCTCTATAGTAAGCCTGATGAGATGCATACTGCATGTATGCTTGGTGTGTCTCCTGTAGTTGAACAATTTTTCAGATATTCTGAGGATTTTCGTCAAAATTATGAGTCCAAATGAGCTGCAGTATTTTGAATTTGGTGGAGAAGGGAAGGTATTAAACTTAGAGACTATATTCTTTAGACATAATTGGGTCTGTGTGGGAGCCTTCTATAACCATAGTGAATATAGAGAAGACTATGACAACTCTGACCTTCTTGCCCAAGAGGTAATTCAAGGAGGGAGCAAAACACCTGAGTGTATTATATGTGGAAAAACATTCTACTTAAGACTGTAGTCATACAGATCAGAAAATGGACAAAGGAAGGAATGCTTGTACATATAATTGATGTGAGAAATCTTTCAATAAGGAAATACACATTTGGAAACCTGAGAGCAAATATCCACAGTAGTCCAATGAGTATAAACCATGTACAAAACCTCTTTTTTAGAAGTCATACAACTTTCCAACCTCAAACACCCATAATGAAAAGCCCTTTGAATATGAGGAATGCAGGAAATTTTCCACCCAGAATTCAGGGCTCAGCAGGCATCAGAGAACTCCCAAAAATGAGAAACCTCATGAACGCAACAAATGTGGGAAGTCTTTCATACAGAAGTCATACCTCACTTTGCTTCAGGAACACACACAGGAGGGAACACTTATGAGTGTAATCATGTGGAAAATCTTTTTCCTGGAAGACACATCTTACTATCCATCAGAGCACACACAGGAGAGAAACCTTATGAATGTCAGACATCTGAAAAGTCCTTCACCTGGAAGGCAAACCTCCAGAGACACAGAAGAATTCACAAAGGTGAGAAACCTTTTGAATGCAACAAATATGGTAATGCTTTCAAAGGGAAGTCACACCTCAATTTGCACCAAAAAACAAACACAGGAGAGAAAACTTATGAATGCAACAAATGTAGAAAGACCTTCAAGTGAAGTCCACACCTTGGCATGTATAACAGAATTCACACTAGTGAGAAACTATATAAATGTAACAAATGTGGAAAATCCTTCACCCAGAGTTCACACCTCAGCAAGCATAAGATAATTCACACAGGTGAGGAATGTTATGAATGTCACAAATATAGATCTTTTAGGCAGAAGTCATGCTTCACTTTGCATAGAGAACACGCACAGGAGAGAAACTTTATGAATGTAACAAATGTGGAAAGAATTTCAGGCACAAATCAACCCTCACTTCGCATCAGAGAACACACATTGGAGAGAAACCTTATGAATGCAACAAATGAGGAAAGACCTAGAAGTGGAGTTCACACCTCAGTAGGCATAAGAAAATTCATACTCGTAAGAAAATTTATGAATAAAAGAAATAAATGGAAAGTCTTTCACCTGGGAGAAAACTCACAGAAGAGAAAACTTATCAAGGGAGCATATGTGCAGTTTTTCACCCAGAAGGAACAGCTTATGGCTCATAACTGAACACATGTAGGAGAGAAATCTTATGAATGAATCAAATGTGGGAAAACTTTTCAAGAAGTCACACCCCACTTTGCATCAGAAAACACACACTGGAGAGAAACCTTATGAATGTTATAAATGTGGAAAGTTTTTCATCTGGAAGTCATACCTCAGTGTTCTTCAGAGAACTGAATCACATAGAAGAAAAGAAAACTAATGAATATACTAATGACTTTGTCAGTCCTCAGTGCATCTGAAAACATAAAAATGAGAGAAATTCTCAGGATAATAATTGTAGAAAAACATTTAACCAGAAGTCTCATCTCTACGGGTATTAGAGACATGCTAAATATAACCTTTAGAGGAAATCTTTCATGCAGAAGTCAACACTCAGCAAGCATTAGAGCACTCTTAGGAAAGAAACTCAATGCAAGAAAATACTTTTCAGAAACTATTTTTAGAGAATCTCTTCATGGCAGAAGTAAGCTAGGTGTAATGCAAACCATTCTTTCTTTTTGGGCACTCACTGGGCCAATATTTCTCATCCTCTTATTGTGATGAGTGCAGATGGTGTCCCTGAATGTTATTCAAAAGATTTGGACAGAAGTGATGGGTGTTAATTTCTTCCAGGCTGGAGAACTAATTAAAACAGTGAAATTGTTAAATTGTGTCTTTTATAATCAGGAAAAATTTGTCAAGGTGATTTTATAAAGTCTTCTCAGAAATAAGAGCTATGGCCCTTTGAGACTGGACTCAGATTATCCTCCAAGGTGGTTTGGGGAGTCACAGATGGGAAAAGACTGGTATGCTTTCAGAGAAGGACCACTCCTCCACTAAATTATCCCACAGTATATGTGCTCAATGCATTATAATACAAGTGACTTACTATTTCCAGTTAAGATTTTGAATAGAAGATCTGATGGAAGATGCCACTCCTTGCTTATTACAAAATGTGCACAGTTGTGAAATTTTTCTCTTCACTTTTGTCCCCAAATTCATGAAACATTTAGAAAACATGAAAGGACACACACTTTGGGATATATTTGCTTTTTGTATGGGTACAAATCCTGCAGCTTGAACTGAGAGCCTAGGTATTGTCCTTAAGCATTTTTGCTCGAGGCTAATGCTCTACTACTTGAATCAAGGCTTCATTTCTGGTTTCTTTGGTTGGTAAATAAAGACAAGTGTTAACCATTTGGTTTTGGATGAGTAACCCCAAAAGAACTTCAATGCCTCCTTTATATTGAATTAATCACAGGTAATGAGTCACTTATGATTGATTCACCCTTATTATCTTCTTTTGTTGAGGGAGTTATAAAAAAACCCCAGCGTGGATAATAAAAAAAGAGAATACACCCAAATAAACTCAGAGATGAGAATGGAAACATCACTACAGAATCAGCCGAGATTGAGAATATAAGGGGATACTTCTCAAACCTTTATGCTAATAACTTTGAGAATTTGAAAGATATCGACAAATTTCTAACAAATATTAGCATGCCCAAACTAAATAAAGATGATTTAAAACATCTTGACAAACCTATATCAAGCATCAAAATACAAGCAGCAATAAAGACCTCTCACCTAAGAAAAGCAGGAACACATGGATTTAAGCAGAATTTTATAAGGCCTTCCATGCAGAACTCACATCAATGCTCTTCAAACTCTTCTATGAAATTGAAAGCAAAAATTCCCTACTATTTTTATGAAACCAGTATAACTCTCATCCCAAGTCAGAGTGATCCAAACAGCTTGGTACTGGCACAAGAACAGGCCTGAGGACCAATAGAAGGGGACTGAAGACCCAGAAATAAACCTACAGACCAATAGCCACCTAATCTTTAACAAGGAGCTAAAGAAATAGAATGGAAGAAAGACAGCCTCATCAGTAAATGAGTAAATGGCAAAATTGGTTAAACACTTAAAGATAACTAAAACTAGATTTGTATATATCACCTGCAACAGTGTCACATCCAAATAGATCAGAGACCTCAAAATAAAATCAGACTCCATGAAAACATTACAGGAAGTAATAAGAGAAAGTCAAAGGCTTCTTGGCACAGGCCGAAATTTTCTTAATAGAAACACAGAAGCACAACAAATCAAAGAAAGGTTTGACAAATGGGACTGCATGAAACTGCAGAGCTTCTGCAAGGCAAAGGACATACCTAGCAAGATCAACAGAAAGCCCATGGACTGGGTGACAATCTTCACTAGCCATACAATGGGCATGGGTTTCATATCTAAAATATACTTAGAAATAAAAAAAAATCAACCCCAACAATAAATCCTGAAAGAAACAACTCAAATGGGCTAAAGAGTTAAAGAGAAACTTCTCTGGAGAAGAAATAAGAATGGCCAATAGACACATGAAGTAATGCTCAACCTCTCTAGTCATAAAAGAAATGCAAATCAAGCCAATGCTGAGATTCCGCCTCAACCCAGCTTGAATGGCTATATTCAAGAAATGTAATAACAGCAGATGCTGGAGGGGAACCCTACTTCATTGTTGGTGAGAGTGTACACTCATTCAACCACTCTGGAAAGCAGTATGGTGGTTCCTCAAATGACTCCACATATAGCTCCTTAATGATCCAGCAATCCCACTTTTGAGCATTTATCCAAAGGATCACAAACAAGGTCATACAAAAGCAATCAGCACCACTATGTTTATTGCAGCAGTATTACCATAGCTAAGCTATGGAACCAACCTAGATGCCCCTCAGTAGATGAATATATCAAGAAAATGTGATATATATATATATATATATATATATATATATGTATGTGTGTGTGTGTGTGTGTGTGTGTGTGTGTGTGCCTCCATGAGAAAAAAAAGCATTGCCTCTTTTGTTAGGAAATGGAAAGACTTGGAAAAAATCATATTAAGTGAAGTAAGCCAGTCCCAAAGAAACATAGGTCCCATGGTTTCCCTTGTTTGCAATGACTAGTACATGTCTAGACTAGCAGAGTATGTCAAAGGCTGTGTACTTATGAGTATAAGAGAAAATGTTAAGCAAAATGTATCGTGACAAGCACACATGTTTTTCTTTTTTTTCCATTCTTACTTGCTAGTATTTTAACGTACTTACACTATACTATGTAATTCTTTTCTTTCTATTGTATGCTCTTCCCCCTTGTTATAACCACTGTTTTCACTGGATTTGATGCTGATATTCTGCACCTTGTAAATATACTTTTGTAATTTGGGGAGGGGAAGGAATATTGCAGAATGCTTAAATGAGGATGCAGGCTGAACCACATGAGATATACTGGACAATAAATTGAAAATGAACTTTATAATGTTGAGGGTGGGGGAGGAGTTTGGGAGTTGGGGAGGGAAGTGATGGGGTAAAATAAAGGAGGAGGTAACAATGCTTGCTATGAAATGTACTCATTACCCTACTCATGTAACTCTAACTCCTTTCTACAACATTTTTACAGTTAAAATTAATAAAAAAGTAAAAAAAATCGTTGAGAGATTGGATAGTAATCTAAAAAAGAAAGAAAGAAAAAATGTCATCCCTCTGTTAGGAGGTGAAGTATCACAGTAGGTAATCATTAAGCATCGATTTTTAATTTAAAAAGGGGGGAAATAACTATTGGAAATGACAGTTTCATTTGTTTTGATGTAACAGTTCTTAACTGAGGTGCTAGTCATTACTTTACAATTGATCCATTTCACAGTTGAGATGATATTTACCACAATATTCCCACATGAAGGAAAAGAAAAATTTGCAAATGTCTGATGAAATGAATTGAGGGGGATGTGCTATGTGAGGTTTAGACACAGGTGGAGATATGGATTTGCTTTTATATTTTTTTAAATAAAAATCTCTCATTTTTGGCCTGACACTGGTGGCTTACACCTGTAATCCTAGCTACTCAGGAGGCAGACAACTGGGGATTGTGCTTCAAAACCATCCTGGGCAGAAAAATCCCTGAGATTTTTATCTCCATTTAACCACCAGAACACCAGAAGTGGCATTGTGGCTCAAGTGGTAGAGAACTCACTTTGAGTTGAAGATCTCAGGGACAGTGCTCAAGCCCTTAACCAACAACAACAAAAATTCCCCCTTTTCTAGGACTCGTACATTTTTCTTAATATTCAACAAAGAAACCATTTTATCACCCACAACACTTAAGTCCTATCCTAGCTACTGCATATAGAATGATTTGATATCTTATATCAAAAGGTTCATATTTGAGGAAACAAATACTTTTTTCGCCAGTCCTTGAATTCTGGACCTGGGCCCTGAACATGTTTATGCTGGTAGCTTTAGTGTGAGCTTGTTTGTTATTTATTGGATTACTTCCCAGAAGGGAAATTACTGGTCACAGGGGAGCTCTATGTTTATTCTTTGGAGGAATCTCCATACTGCATTCCAGAACGGTTGAACAAGTTTAGTTTCCCACCACCAGTGAATTGAGTTACCAATTGGCTACATCCAAGAAAACTAACAATAGCACTTGCTATTGTTAGTTTTCTTAGTTTTCTTGATAATGGCTATTCTAACTGGGGTGATGTAGAATCTGTATTGCTTACTTGGAGACTCATAGGCACCTTCTAGCTACCATAAATGAATGAATCCATAAAAATTCTTTCTCTGACTCTGCATTCCTTTCTCTTAATATAATTTTCCCAACCCTTTCATTTTCCACAAGACTGGGGCACTATCATTCTTTCTGATGGGTGAATAGAATTCCATTGTGTGTGTGTGTGTGTGTGTGTGTGTGTGTGTGTGTGTGTGTGTGTGTGTGATGACAAAAGCCCCTTGAGTTCATTTCTAAGCCTTCTGTTCAAGCCCATTCTTATTTAAATAACAAGTTGATTTTATTACTTTGGTTAATGATTGAGTTTGAAGTTTGAAATTGATATTCCACCATTTCCTGCTGATGATTTCTTTTTCTTTTTAGGTTCTTTTGTAATTCCATATTAAATTTTGATTGCTTTCTCTACTTCATTGAAGAATATTGGAATTTTGGTGGGTATTGCATCTCAGTTGTTTGTGGAGAGTATTGCTGTTTTCACAATTTTAATTCTTCCAACAAGGAGCATGGAAAGACTTTCCATTATCTTGAATCTCCTTCAATTTCCCTTTTTAGATTTTTAAAGTTTTCACAGTAGAGGTCCTTCACATTGTTAGCTAAAATAAAGAATTCCTACATTTTGTTGTCACTTTGTTTTGTTTTGTTTTGATTTCATTTGATTTTGAGGCTAATACATATGAGGTTGTTTTTGGATTTCAGCCTGGATCTTCTCATTGTAATTACAGTAAAACTACTGATTCTTGTGGGCTTTATACCCTGCTACATTGCTGAAGGTCAGCATCACCTTTAGTAACTTGAGGGAGGAAGCTATGATGTCCTTTAAATACAGGATAATTTCCTCTGCCAAAAGGGATAGTTTTACTTCTTCCTATTTGGTTCCCCTTTATTTTTGTCTCTTGTCTATTGCTCTCGGTCGAAAGTCCACTAATGTATTGGAGAATAGTAGAGAGAGTGGACAGCTCTGTCTCATTCCTTAATGTTTCCATGGTTCCACCACTAGGTACATGCTTATAATGTCTTTGTTGTTTATGTACTCTGTATTATACTGAGGAATGTTCCATGCATTCCTAACTTCTCAGACCTTTCATCACAAAGAGGTATTGGAGGTTGACTAAAGCTATTTCCACATCTTATGTAGAAGATCATGTGTTTTTTGTCCCTTCTTCTGTTGATGGTTTGTATTATGTTTATTGAAAAATATAATGGATCAATTTGTAGCCTAGGATGATCCTGTTTGATCTTATTATATGATTTTTTATTAATTGTTTAAATTGGTTCATGAGAATTTTATGAGAAGTTCTGCATCAATGCTTATCAAAGAGATGGGTTTATAGTTCTCTTTCTTTGATGGGTCCCTATCTGATTTGGGGAAGTATCTGATTCTGGCTCCATAGAATGTGTTTGATAATTATTTCCCTTATTCCATTGAAAAGTTAGATGAGTATTATAAGTTCTCCTTTGAAGGCCTTAATTTCAATGTAAATTCATTGACTCCTAGACTTTGCTTGTATAGGAAGTAGTTTATTGTCATTTCAGTTTTATTACTTCTTATGTGTCACTTCTTGGTTCAGTTGGAGTACAGGAAAGCATCAATTTCTCCAGGATTCTCCAAGTGATTGGCATAAGGTTTTCAAAGTGCTGACATACCATTCTCAGTTTTTCTTATTTCTGTTGTGATGTCTCATGTTAGTCTCTAATGTTAAAATTTTGTTTGAGTTTTCTTATTTTTTTATTATAAAGGTGATATACAGAGGGTGGGTTACAGTTACACAAGTAATGAGTACATTTTTTGAACAGGGTTATCTTTTCCTCATATTCTCCAGTTTCCTCAGATATCTCACTCCCCCAAAGTTGTAAAGTTCATTTCTAAGATAGTGTCTAGTGAATATCACTGTTGCTTTGGTTTACTCTTTCTCCCACTATTTCAGTGATTTCCCTTACCTTTCCCAAATCAAATAAACATATATAAAATAACGAGTATACAAATCAAAAAGTGGCTACAGGAAATAAAAACAAAGACAGGAAAAGTAACTAGAAATAACTACAAACAGATCTCTATGCAGTCATCTTATATCCATTTCTTGGAGCTCATTTTGATAAGCATCATTTTATATGGTGATATGCACATAGTTATTGAGCTACTGTGGTATTTTGCTAAGAATATCTTAGACATATTATAGTTTTTCCAAACAAGGGAAAACATGGAGCCTGTGATTATTTAATTCTGGCTTGTTTTGCTTAATATGTTTTCCAAGTTTTTCCATATCCTTAAAAATGGAGCAATGTATTTTTTTCTGACAGAACCATAGAATATATATATGTGTGTGTGTGTGTGTGTGTGTGTGTGTGTGTGTGTGTGTGTGTGTGTGTGTGATTTTCTTAATCCATGCATCTACTGAGGAGCATCTGTATTAGCTCCATATCTTAGTTTTGGTAAATAATGCTGCAATGGTCATAGTCGTGATGGTAGCTTTATTGTGTTCTTGTTTGTGGTCATTTGGGTAAATGCCCAAAAGATCGGAATGCTGGATCATAGGGGAGCTCTTTAGAGGAACTAGTATATTTCTTTTTATTTTCCTTTTTTATGGGTCATGGGGCTTGAACGTTGGGCCTGGGCGCTGTCCCTCAGCTCTTCCGCTCAAGGCTAGTGCTCTACCACTTGATCCATAGTGCCACTTCTTGTTTTCTGGTAGTTAACTGGAGAAAAGAGTTTCACTGACTTTTCTGCCCTGGCTGGCTTTGAACCACGATCCTCAGATCTCAGTCTCCTGAGTGGCTAGGATTACAGGCATGAGACACCGGTGACTGGCTACCACTACACTTCTTAAGCGAGTGAACAAGTTTACCTTTCCACCAATAGTGTAGTAATGTCCCTTTTTGGACACATGCCCACCAGCCCGGAACCTTTTATTAGTAGTTTTCTTCATAATGGTCATTTTGGAGGCATTTAACTTTTTGGGCTCTAAGTATATTTGAGATATGAGGCCCTTGTCTGTTGTGTTGCAATTAAAGAGCTTCTGCCAATCTGTGGGCTTTCTATTTAAGCTTTTATCTATATAAATTCTCTTCTAAGTCAGATTTGGTAAGTTGAACCAATTCTGTTTTGTTGATTCTTCTTTTGTTTTATTTTGTCTTTATTTAGTCATTTCTAATTCAATTGTATTATTTATCTCTTTCAACTTCCTTGTGTTTGGGCTTCTTCCTGTTTTCAAGGAGCTTGAGGTGCATCATTAAAATATTGATTTGGGATTTCCCCAATTTCTTGATGTATCCACTCAGAGCTATAAATTTTTCTCTAAGCACTGCATTTACTGTGTCCCAGAGGAGCTAGTATTTTATGTATTCATTTTTGTAAAATTCCAGAAACTTTCAGATTTACATTCTAATCTCTTCAGTGTCCCACTGGTCATTCAGTAACGTGTTATTCAATCTTCATGGGTTTGAGAATTTTTTTGCTTTTGCTGTTGAATTCTAAGTTTATTCTGTTGTGGTCTGACAAGAAATGGGAGGTCAAATTATTTTTCTTTCAATTTGGACAGAATTTCTGTGTGACATAGGATATGTTCTCTTTTGGAGAATCTTCCATGAGCAGCTACAAACTATGTATATTCTAAGGCTAAATGTGTATTCTGTAGATATCTAGCAGGGCTAGGTGGTCAATGTAGTTATTTAGGGCTGCAGTTTCTTTCAGCGTTTTTCCTGAATGACCTATCCATGGATGACAATGATGTGTTGAGATTTGTTTCAGGTTAGGAAGTATTTGGTTGATAAAGTGGATGCTCCAGGATTAAAAGCATTGGTATTTGGCTTGTTATACCCTATTAATGGAGAGTTGCCTTTATTAATATGTAATGTTACTAATTTTAATTTGAAATCTATTTTATCTCATATTTGTTATTCTACTGTGGCCTGTTTATGGTGTCCATTTGCTTGAGATATTTTCCTTCCAGTCTTTCACGTTGAGTATGTGTTTTGACAAGAATATATGTCTCTTCAGCCTCTTCAGTAAATGGTGCTGGCAAAATTGGTTAACTACTTGTAGAAAACTAAAGCTAGATCCTTATATATCACCCTGCACCAGAATCAACTCCAAATGGATCAAAGACCTCGAGGTCAAAGCAGACACTCTGAAAACATTACAGGATGGAATAGGAGAAAACCTAGTTGTCCTTGGCGCAGGCTGAAATTTTCTTAATAGAGACCCGGAAACACAACAAATCAAAGAAAGGTTGGACAAATGGGATTGCATGAAGTTGCAGAGCTTTTGCATGGCAAAGGACATAGTTAGCAAGATCAATAGAAAGCCCACGGATTGGGAGAAGATCTTCACTAGCCATACAACGGACAAGGGTCTCATATCAAAAATATACTGGGAACTCAAAAAATTAAATCCCCCAACAACAAATCCTCAAAGAAACAACTGCCCAATAAATAAGTGGGCTAAAGACTTAAACAGAAACTTCTCTGAAGAAGAAAGAAGGATGGCCAATAGACACATGAAGAAATGCTCAACCTCCCTAGCCATAAAAGAAATGCAAATCAAAACAACATTGATATACCACCTCACCCCAGTTAGAATGGCAAAAATCAAGAACTCTAACAACAACAGATGCTGGAGGGGAAGTGGACAGAAGGGAACCTTACTTCATTGTTGGTGGGAGTGTAAACTTGCTCAACCACTTTGGAAATAGTATGGAGGTTCCTCAAAAGACTCCACATAGAGCTCCCCTGTGACCCAGCAATCCCACTTTTGGGCATTTACTCACATGTTTACAAACAAGACCACACTAAAGCTACCAGTACAACTATGTATACTGCAGCATTATTTACCATAGCTAAGATATGGAACCAACCCAGATGCCCCTCCGTAGATGAATGGATCAAGAAAATGTGGTATATATACACAATGGAATGCTATGCCTCCATCAGAAAGAATGACTTTGCCCCATTTGTTAGGAAATGGAAAGACTTGGAAAAAATTATATTAAAGGAAGTAAGCCAAGCCCAAAGATACATTGGTCCATGATTTCCCTTATGTGCAATATCTAATATATGTATGAGTCAAGCAGAAAAGGTCAGATAAGTTGATGTTAGGAAAATGAACCCTAAGATATGTATTTTAAATGTTTTTTCTTTCATGCATTTGTTTCTAATGCAATTATAAGATTATTTCTTTGTTTCTTTGTATGTCCCTCCCCGACAGTATAACCCCTGCTTTCACTGTATTTGATGTCGGTATAATTTGTGGAGGGAAGGGGAAAAACAAGTCGTTTAAATAAGAATACTGTTGGACCTGTTGCAACAATGAGAATTACAAGTTGTCATGTCGAAAATGAACTTTTCAACTTGGTGGGGAGGATTGAATGGGGGGGACGGGAGGATGGGAAGGATAAACAAAGGAGGAGGCTACACAATGCTTGATAAGAAATGTAGTCACTATCGTGCCCATGTAATTGTAACCCCTCTGTACAGTATTTTCACAATAAAAATGAAAATTAAAAAAAGGAATATGTCTTTTTAGATACCTTATGGATGGGTCATATTTTTTGATACTATATAATCTATACCTTGTAATTGGGAAGTTAAGTCCTATAATATTGAGAATTAAGACTGTGAAATATCTGATAAGTCCTGCTATGTTATACACCTTCTCTTAAGAGGTGTGTCTCATCTATTCTTAATATATTTATCATGTTCTCCAGTAGGAGGAACTTTATATAACCAGTTCCTGTCATGAAATATTTTTTTTTATATTCTTCACATCTAAAGAAGAGTTTGGCCTGGGACCATATTCACAGTTGGTAATTTTTTGCCTTTAATGTTTGGCATATATTATCCCAGACTCCCCTTTTTACCATATCAGCTAAGAAGTCTATTTATTCTGACTGTATATCCTTTATAAATAATCAATCTTTTCTGTATGACTCTTTAAGAATCTACTCCTTGATATCTAATGATCCTCTAATGAATTATTATGTGATGTGTGTTGTTCTGTTCTAGTACTCTCTGATTGGTGTTCTAAAGGCTTCTGTTACCTGAATGAGCCTATCTCTTTGGATGTTTGTTACCTGAATGACCCTATCTCTTTGGATGTTTGTAATGCTCTCTGCTACAATTCTGTAATTTAGTTCCATCCATTTAGTTTCCTGCTGTTCTTCTTCTTGATACATATGTGTCCCAAAATTGATCTAACTGAGTCTTGAAGTTCCGGCAAGGAAATTAGTTTTTTCTTTTCTTCTTTTTTTTCCCTCTCAAATACAGCTTCTTTATTTTTTATTTTTATTTTTTTAATTGTGAAAATACTAAACAGAGAGGTTACAATTATATGGGCAAGGAATTGATGTAAGGCAATTGTGATGGGCACTGCTTGGTGACAGGCACTGATTGGTCCTCTAGGGGCATGTAGGGAGCACGCACAGCTCATGGCTGGCAAGCTAGGCAGACTAGCTGTGCCTGTGGGTCCCATCTCAATTGGCAGAAAGTATGTTTCTACTGCTACTCTCGCTGACTCAACCAGATCTGACTGGCTCTACCAAAAATGCCCCCTTTTCTTTGAAAAGGACTGTCATTATAGTGACCCATTTTTGGAGGCGTTTTTGCCGGGAGTGCATGCACTTAATTCCCAGAAGAATAAGCCCTAATAGCACAAGAGCTCCGCAGATGACCAGAGAATTTGGCAAAAACCATTGTTGTAAGTTTTTAAGCACATCTTCTAAAAAGGAGGCAACGGGAATAAGCTGTATGGTGGTCTGGTTTAGGTGGGTAACATCATGCAGCAGGTGGTGGGTGAAGTTTAAGTACTTACGAGACCAATGGCCTTTGAGGTAGTTACTAAGTTCAGTGACATTGGGCATGGGAGTGGAAAGCTGACAGACAGAAGTGGTCATAGCATTACATAGTCCTCCCAGTTGTAATCGAAGAAATGTAATCTGTTCTTGGAGTAAATCTATTTGTTGTTGGAGCACAAGGAGGCCTTCCTTATGATGATCGGCAACTTGCAAATGTTGTAATTCTATGGATGACAGTTCATGGATGAGCTGGTTTAACTGATGTACGGTGGACACGCTTTGGGACAATGATATAGCAGCGGTAGTTGCGGAAGCCACTGTAGCGATGATCGCCAACACGATTGCAATGATCAAACCTACTGCTCTTTTAGGGCATGGATGAATTAATTGAACCTTGGAAAACTGAGTCATTAGTAGCCAAAACAATAAATGGGGGACACGTACCAAGCCTGCAAAGGGATATGAGTCATTGAGTCATCAGTGATTACTGAGAGTGCAAGTATCGGAGGAGTTGTCTCCTAGACAAAAAAAGAACAGGGCTCTAACCACTACCATTCCTGACACCTGATCGCATATAGAGCGGTTACTGAAATGAGTATTGGCCAATAGGAAAGGGGATAAATCCAGGCAAGAATGTGATGAACAAACATTGGCGTGGGGGGGGGGAGGAGGGAGAGAGGGGGTCCTAGATCTCCCGTTCGTCCCTCTGAGGATTATAAAACTCCTTTAGATTTCGAGGTTTGGGATTTTTCTCAAATTGGTTATAGCCCGGTAGAAGGATGACACGAGGTCCCCAAACACTCTGCCCTGCCAAGAACTGGCACAAAGGCTAATCACTAATTCCTCAAGAGAAGTGGAAACATCAAACTCCCTGCGTGGGCACAACTGCATATGAAAAGGTATGTCAGTAGCCAGAGTGCAGTTTTTTTTGCTGGGACAAATGGGTTAGGGTCCGGTGTCGTTCCACCATCTGGTCCCATGAGTTACTGTTGCGAGAGAGATGATACAGCCATCAAACTGCTTTACCGGCTCATTTGAAAAACAAAAGGAGATGGCTCCCTTCCATCCAAAAGTAAGGTTTGTTTTTTGGTGCCTTAGGGCATCTGCTCAGAAAGGAAGGCCAAATGTGCCATTGGAAGAAAGCATTTGAGGGAAGATGGTGGTATCTTCCCCTACCATCATCAAGATTTTAGGGCTGTGCTTTAAGGTTATCTTACCCTGCCCAGTAGCAGATTGAGAATTGATGTAATAATGCCACATATCAGGAGGAATAGAGTACCATACCCGGGTTTAGGGTCCGGGACCATAGCTTGGACTTGTTCGACCAATCCCTTTAGGTCTTCCCAGGTGATGGCATGGGCTCTAACTTGAGGTCTGTGTCTCCTCCTCCTCGGGTTGTTCAAGCATATTTGACCCATCTCGTTCGTCGGTGGTGACGGTCAATCGGACATCTCGAGCTGGGATCCAAACAGGTTTATCACTCATGTCTGGAAAGATACAAGCAAATCCTCTCCCCTGTACCAGGGTCCTCCCATTTTCTTGTGAGGGGGTCCCTCCATTTAACCAAAGGTACCAGAGTAGGTGTTTTTATGAGTTCCCAAAGCAGGCCGCAGGGGATCCACATGTATTGGTGTAAATGTTAAAAAAAATTTTACTATAAGGCAATAGTTTAATTGTGTTTGGGGATCTTTAAGCCCTAGACTCTCCAGTTCCCCCTTTCTTTTAAAGAAGGGTCTTAATTTCCTTGTGACTGCGTTCAATAATGGCTTGGCCTTGTGGTTTATATGGAATATCTGTCTGATATGTAATGTTCCAAGAGCTACAAAATTCATGAAAATGGAGGTGTAAACAGGGCCATTATCTGTTTTAAGGGTCCAAGGAACGCTCATAATTGTAATGGCATGTTCAAGTGACTTAATAGCGTGCCTGGCCATTTCATCTATTATAAAGCCTGAGAATGTATCCATGCATACATGGATGTATTTTTGTTTGCCCAATTGGGGGATGTGGGTTATGTCCATTTGCCATGTGCCATTGGGCCTAAGGCCTTGCAGATTTGTTCCCATCGGTTGAAGTAGTCCTATGGGTAAAAAAGGCGCACAAGAGGAGCAGGACCAAATCATGTGTTTGCATTGTTGGTGTGTCAAATCAGGAAATAACTCTTTGATAGTAGCTGCTCATAAACTATAGTGACCATGTAACATTGGGACCTGGTTCATGGACGTATTGGTGAGTAATACAGTTGGTGAGACAGAAGAATCAATGGCTTTATTACCAGCATCAAGGGGATCGGGGAGATTAGTATGAGATCTAATGTGTTGAATGTACCAGGTTTGGGCACGATTGTCTAGTACAGTTTGTAGTTTACATATTATTTGCGTTACATCATGATCATCATCTCTTAATAAAGCTCCAGGAAGAACGGCAACAGTTTGTACAGCATATAAACTATCCAAAAAATATTAAGACGTTCTCTGGGAAAAGATGTAAGGGCAAGTAAAATGGCCAGTAATTCAGCAGCTTGAATGGACAGCGAATGTTGTTGAAGCACGTATTTTTTAGTATTGGTATTGTAAAATCCATAAACAGTTTTGCCAGCATCTGTAAAAAGCAAAATGGCTTGAGGGATAGATTGCCCCTTGGGATCGGTACAACATTTCCATGAAAGTGGGACTTCTTGGGTAACTTTTAAAATGAAGCTCTTGGGCATATGATTATCAATGTTAAAATAGTAGTGGATGACTTGCAAGGATAATTCCTCTTCGGTTGTCAGGAAATCAAAGATTGTTTTTTCAATGGGCCAGATAAGATGGTCGGGGAATAGGCCATAATTTTGACAGCATCTTTGATGGCCAGGTTGCATAGGATGGTAATGTGTAGGGCACATGGGCAGCAAAGATGTCTCTGAGAGGGAGTTGAGTGGCAGGAACCCAATTTGCTGTAGAGCACATTGGCAGCAAAGATGGTGCTGAGAGGGAGTTGAGTAGGCAGAGCCCGATTTGTTTTTCATTCAGTTTCTAAATAGCCTGTGGAAGCTTAAGTGCATGACAGGGTGTAACCTTGACAGTGATTGGTTCCTTCTCCTCCCCTCCCATGCCACCCAGTCTTTTTTGCTTTAAAAAGTGCTTGTTGTGTGTTATGAAATGAGTTTTCCTGCTTGACATGACTCCCTGCTGCCTCGGTCTCCCGGGCTAAGGGAGGTGGGAGAATGAGCAAGCGGCTGCACTTACCTTTCCTCGGACCCTGTCCATCTTTTGTGGGATGTACAAAGACCTGACAGTAATGGTTGTGCTAATTTTTGGTAATTGGGAAGTGGCAAGATGTACCACATCACGGGTTTGTATCAGTTCAGCGATTAGTTCATTATTATTTAATATAATCAGGGTGATTTCTTGGGTGGTATCTAAAAACACCAAGGGGGTTTACCATAATCGATCAGCAACTACAAAAACTTGTTGAGCAACAGAGGAAAATATATGAAGGGAAGTTGGATAAAAGGGTACCAGAAGCAATGGAAATAAGGGTTGGAACTGTTGGGTAGGGAGGTGCATAAAATCATGTACCCAATTGATATGTCCACATAATTGTTTAAATTCAGTTAAAGTAAATTGGGACTTAATAACAATACTAGGCCAATTTGGGGAAATTGTTTGATTTAAATGGTATCTTTGAGTTGAAATTTTTCAGGGGCAATATGGTGGCCTAGCATGGTAAGGTTTTCGTTGAGTTGTGCTAAACAGGCTTGCACGATTGTAGCATCTTTATGTGCTATTAAAATGTCATCCACGTAATGGATACAAAAGAATTTTGGAAGCAAAGTCTTAATAACATGGGTAACATACATCTGACATAGTGTAGGGCTATTTTTCATTCCTTGAGGGAGAATTTTCCATTGATATGGTCAATTGGGTAGCTGACAGTTAGGTTCCCATACTGAGAAGGCAAAATATTCCCTATCTTTGGGATGTAGGTGGATGGAAAAAAAGCAGTCCTTGGTGTCAATAATGGCAATGTGCCAATCTTTGGGTATTTGCAGGAGGGTGCGGGAGTCCAGGTTAAAGTGTTCCCATATTTTTCATATGGATATTTATGAAACGTAGATCATGGAGAAGTATCCATTTTCCTTGAGTCTTTTTTTGGATAATAAAAATGGGAGAATTGTGGTAGGGGCTGGTGCTAGGTTCTATGTGTCCGTTTTCAGTTGCTCCTTCACTAGAACCTGGAGATGAGGGAGCTTTTCAGGGGAAAGAGACCACTGTTTGACCCAAATGGGTTTGGTGGTGTCCCATGGTAGTGGAAATGGCTCTGGTCACACAACAGTGGCCATTAAAATTGAGGGTAGTGTGGGTGATTAATGGCTTGATGGGTTATGATGTCTTCATAAAAGGCCTTATCATCCATTGTTATCACAGTACCCTTATTAGTGAGGACATCTCTTCCCCAAAGATTTCATGGAAGGCCAGGGGCTACAAGAGGTTTAAAAGCCCCACTGGCCCCATCGCAGTCTTCCCATCTTACAGGCCATTGGACCTGGAAAGAAGCTGTTTTTCCACCGACATCTTGTATGCAGGTGCCAGGAATTAGGTTCCTTCCCAAACCTTCGACTTCCTCCTTCCTAAGGACTGTACAGTTAGCCCCCGTATCAATGATGCCCTTAAATTTTGCTCCATTAACCCTAAGTTCCATTCTAGCTTTTCCATTTTGGATAGGAATAGTCCATAACACCTTGGGTGGTGGCTGTTGCCTGTGTCCTCTTGGGGTAGGAGCTGAGGACTGCCCTATTTAGTTTAAAGGCTGTCTTAGAGAGGCATTCAGAGGCCCAATGAAAACCCTTTTAGCATTTAGGGCAGATGGAAGAAGGTTGCTTAATTTTGGGTGAGCCCCGGAGTGATGGGCAATCTTTTTTAAAATGACAAGTCCCTCCGCATTCCCAAGAAGGTAGGTTTCCCATTGTGCCATTATGGGGCGCGTGAGTGCTGGCAGTCATAGAGGCAAAAGCCTGTGAAAGGGTAGTCATAGCATGAATTGATGTCCCCAAATCTTTGGTGGCTAGAATCCAACCAGTGATCTCCCTATTATGTTCAGGGGCAATGGCTTTTCTGCATTCCTGTGTGGCCCCCTCCCATATTAGGGTCTTGGTTAGCACATCTCGGGCTCCTGTGTGGGATAAATTCTGAGCTACTGCTTCTTGAACACGGGCAACGAAGTCAGTGAAAGATTTATTGGGACCTTATATGAGGGTTTTTAGTTATTTGTCCCCTTTCTTAGGTTGGACTGAGGAGACAGACCACAGCACACCTCTGTACATTATTGATCAAAGTACTGCGGAGAGGGGAGGGCAGGGAGGGGGGCCTCTGCTTGTGCAGTGGGAGATGCGTAAGCTCCCTCCCCTTTTAAGCAATGAGGGACTCCCATGGCATCATCGCTCCCCCCAGCAGCAACATTTCATGTGCTTTGTTGTTCATATTCATCATAAAAAGCAGCCTTCCATAAAAGGAAGTCCCCCAAAGATAATGCTGTCTGCATTAAGTTCTTCCAATTATCGGGGCAATTAAAATAGATACTAATGGTTTTGAGCATGGTGTAGCCCATCTTCTCTAACAGAAGTCAGATATTTGTCAAGCACTTTTGGGAATACCATCAGTTAGGTCGTGAAGCGGTTTGGTGGACATTTACAGGGAATACAAACTGGGGTTTATCCATAGGCTTGGCTGCCATTGCCACAATAGTTGGGGAGGCCACTAACAACTGTTGTATTACAGGAGGAACAATGAGTTTTTCTTCTTGGGCAAAGTTGGATGTGTCCGCCCAAGGATATAAAGTCCCTTAAGGGGAATTCCCAGGCTGGCCTAAATGGCCAAAAGAAGCATTTGGGCAGGTTTTCTGGGATCGTCAGTGTGGGGGAGGCAGTTTTACAAGCATAGCTGGTGGGCCTCCTGGGTCACAAGATGGTGGAAGTTGTTGGTCATCCAAATTCTTGCTGGAATTGTTTGCTGCATCACAAGAAGACGGGAGTCCCTGAGCAGCTTTGCCGTTTTCTGTACGTTCTGTTTCCTCCTGCAGTGAGGTGTTGAATGCCTGCAAAGTTTCCCCTTCTTCTTTTCCTGATAAACAGGCTTGAATGGCTACTACAATGGGGTTAAGGGTAGTTCAGCACCTTAGCGGACTTCTTTCTTATGTGCCTCCTGAAGGACACGGGTCCAGCTGTTTGAATCCCAAAAGGCTCTGGAGTCAATCCAAGGCCTAAGCAGGTCTCGTTTAGTTTTGCACAAGGGGGGGTGGGATTTTATAGCCCCAGCTTTCCCAACCTCCTGAGTCCGTCCCGGCCAATTACTTAGTGGGGAGTTGATGTAAGGCGCTTGTGATGGGCACTGCTTAGTGACAGGCACTGATTGGTCCTCTGGGGGAATGTAGGGAGCATAGACACTTCATGGCTGGCAAGCTAGGCAGACATGCCTGTGGGTCACATCTCTATGAGCAGGAAGTGTGCTTATACTGCTACTCTAGCTGACTCATCCAGATCTGACCAGCTCTTCCCACATAGGGCTACATATTAAACATTGAAAATTTAGCTTTTCATACATGAATATAATAATACATTTAAATCCAGGATAACTACTTGGTTTGAAGGAGATAAGATTGAATTTATTTAAAGAAGTAAACCTAAGTATTCTTTTCAATAAAAGACAATGTTTAAAATACCACTCAATCAATAAAAAAACATGTACACTTAGTTGTTTTTCATGCCAATTAAGTTCTCTAAACCTTCTACAAATACTAGATTAGTAAACCAAAATCATTGCTTTGTAGGGAAACATAAATTTAGTTACCTAAAAGCCATGACTCGAACTTTTTTCTCAAAACATTGCTAAGTATCTGTTTTATATTTTTTCTCATGGAATCTTATTGGATATATTTTGCTTCATTAAGTAAAATAATTGGCAAATAACAGTATAAATTATATATGAGAAAAGCTTATAGAACACAAGTATATTCTTCACAAGACATATCATGGCTCTCTTAAAGGACACTAGAAGCCAATGTATTATTTATTTATTCATTTTTAATTATTTTATTAGCAGTTATTAATTGTTGGAAGTGTCACTTCCATCATACTCTTTCTATAATATATTTAAATTATTTCATTATAGGCCGTCTATTTCCTTTTAATTGCTCCTTCCTCTAAAGATCTTCTGTTTTTCACATAAAATTACATCTTTATATATACACATATAATCTAATTTGGAAGAATTAAGGTATACTGCAATTTGATTCAAGATGTACAGTGGATTGTCAGGATGAATAAAAACTTGAATATTTTTGTTGACTTCCGAATTGAGCTATCATTATTATTTTGGTTAGGATTATGATCCCAGAGAGAATTAGAATTAGGGGTAGATAAATAGAAAATTTAAGTTCAACACAGAATGACCCATTGTAACAATGATACTCACAGGACAATATGTTGAAAATGAACTTTACAACATGATTGAGGGCAGAGTTGAGGGCGAGAGGTAGTGGAGGGGAGAGATAGTGGAACAACAACCAGGAATGAGGTAACAATGCTCAACAAGAAATGTACTCATCACTACACACGTGTAATTATAATCCTTCTGTAAAGCTTTATATTAAAATAAAATTTGAAAAATAATAAAAAACTTGACAGGAAATAAAAACCCTTAAAAATTAGGTTCAAATGCAATTAAAAATTAGAACAACAAGTCAAGTAAGAGTTAGGATAAATGTGAAATAAACATTTGATATTAGTATTATGATTCAGTTATATGTAAGCTTAAAATTAGGCAAGGTGTTCCAGTTGCAGTTGGGGTTAGGATGAGAAAAAGATATAAGTTATTGTGAAAAGCTGCAACGTATTTTAAGAAGAATGAATACCATCAAAGTTAGAATGTCAGCAAAACAGTGTCTCTTTTACTTTAAATATTCAGATATAATTCATTTTATATTCAGATATAATTCATTTTAAAATGTGAGATACTTTTTTAGTTCTGGTTAGGGTTACGGAAGGGTAAGCCTTAGGGTAATATTTAGTTTTCCACTAAGAAGTAGAAGCAAAAACAAAAGTGTGATTGAATAGAATCTAGAGAATTTTCCTTACATTAAATATTGGTGCTATCTCAGATTGTGATTTGACATATTTTTCTGGTTAAAGGCTGTTGGGGATAGAATTAAGAAATGGGTTAAACTGGTGGCTCACGCCTATTATCCTAGCTACTCAGTAGGCTGAGATCTGAGGATAACAGTTCAAAGTCAGCCCAAGCATGTAAGTCCATGAGACTTTCATTTCTGGTTAATCACCAGAAAATGCAAAGTAGTAATGTTGCTCAAGGAAATATGCACCTACCTTGAGCTAAAGAGCTCAGGGAAGGTGCCCATGCCTAGAGATTAAAGATCTAGCCCAGGTCCAGAGTTCAAGTTCATGATGGACAAAAAGAAAAAAGAAGAAATGGGTTAAATGTTACATAAATCTGAAACTTATTTTAGGTTCTAGGAAATCAGGAAAGTCTATGATAATTGTAGTATTTTTTTTTTCATGTCAGGATTTGAGACTAATGGGTATAATGATTCATGGTATGGAACAAGCTATGTTCAGAATTATGAGTGAGAAATCTGTAGGATTCAGGAAAATCTGCAATTTATTTCTAGAATTACATGTGTAATTTCAGTTAAGATGACAGAAAACTTGAATATTTTTCATAAATTTTAGAATCGGGGTAACATTAGTGTCAAAATTGTGGTTAGAATTCCAGTAATAGTTAGGGTTAGAGTTAAGGAGAAAAATTAATGGTCAAATTGAACATAAATTTTAGAATAAGACCAGTATAAATTAGAATGAATGTGAACTAGAGTATTGTTATTAATATTAGGATGTGCTTACAATGGTTATGCTCAACGTTCCAGTTAAGATTAACTTTAGAGTTGGGTGCCGGTGGATCATGTCAATAATCCTACCTACTCAGGAGGCTGAGATCCGAGGATCTCGGGTGAAAGCTAAACCAGGCTGAAAAGTACATGAGACTCTTTTCTCCAATGAACCACTCAGAAAGCTGAAGTGGCGTTGTGGATCAAATGATAAAGAGGGCTAGCCATGAATGAAGAGCTGAGGGACCGGGTACAGGCACCAAGTTCAAGCCCCATGACCAACGGAGGAAAAAAGAGATGTAGTTTAGGGTTAGAAAATGACTAAGATATTGGAAATAATTGAAACCTATTTTCGGAAGGCTTATTAGAACTTAGACAGGATGGGTGAAATCTAATATATTGTGTTAATCTTAGTATTCATATAGAATCTTGATTAATATTAGGTTTATGTTTTGTTCTGATTATGATTAATGTTAAGAATAGGAAAGTTTCACTAACAAATATGTGAGATTGAATAGTAATTAGAATATTATGATTATATTTATTTCTCAATGATCATTCCTATAATGATTCGTGGTAGTTTTCTAGCCAGGCTTAGGTTGAGAGTTAGGGTTAAGTAATGGACGAGATGCTAAGTAAATCTGAAACTGTCTTAGGATACAGGAGTTCAAGAAAAGGTAGGATCAATGGAAACTACAGTAGTTTTCCTGATATGAGAATTTGAGGACAAGTAATATAATGGTTCATGTTAGGGAACAAGATAACTTCAGAGGTAGGAATTAGGACAAATTGAAATCCATGTCAAGAATTAAACTGGAGTATTATTTAGAAGAATAAAAATTAGAGAATTTTTTTTTAAACTTCAGAATAGGGCTATTAATAGAGTGAAAGATAGGTTTCAGTTCCAGCTGGGGTTAGGGTTAGCATTAGGGAAATGGAAAATTTAGGGTCAAACTTAAAGTAAATCTTAGAATAACAAGTCGAGGGCTGGGAAGGTGGCTCAGTGGTATAGAGCACTTGCCTTGCATGCCTAAGGCCCTGGGTTTGATTCCTCAGCACCACAAAAGCAAAAAGAAAAAAGCCGAAGTGGCGCTGTGGCTCAAGTGGTAGAGCACTAGCCTTGAGCTGAATAGCTGAGGGACAGTGCCAAGGCCCAGTGTTCAGGCCCCACTACTCGACCAATGGGGAAAAAAAAGAATTACAAGTCGAGTTAGTATTAGGATGAATGTGAAATAGGATATTGCTAATAATATTAGGATTAGGGTATGATTAGTGTTAGGGTTAGCCTCAGTGTTCCAGTTAAGTTAGAAAAATGGCAAGATATTGAGTAAAACCATAAACTATTTTCAGAAAGATGAGTTGAATGAAGGTTAGGATGAATCAAACCTTATGTATTCATTCGGCTTTTAGAATCTAAAGTTAATTAGTTCAAGGGTTAGGGTTACTTTTCTAGTTCAGGTTAGGGTTAGGGTTAGGGAAGGGAAAACTTTAGAGTAAAACTGAGTTTTCTGCCAACATTTTCAAATAAAGTAAGTGTGAAATTCAACAAAAACTAAAGAGTTTTTCCTAAGTTTCCTATACAGGGTACAATAGGGTCAACTTTAAAGTTAGGTTTCTGGTAAGATTTAGTTGTCTAGTTACAGTCAGGAACTAGACTAGATTTTAAGTAACTCTGCAACTATTTTTTTGTAGATATAGGAATTCAATAAAAGTTAAGATCAGTGGAAACTATAGTATTTTTCATGACATGAGGATTTGAGGTTAATGATACAAGATAGATTATAGGGACAAGATAGAGTCAGTGTCCAAGTCAGGGAATCTGTAGGATTTGGAGCAAACTGCAAATCATTTCAAAGACAACGAGTATCACTTAGTGTTAGAGTTTATCTAAACTCGAGTATTTTCCATTAATTTTAGGATTGGGTTACTATTATCATCAAGGTTACTCTTGGGGTTTTGACCAGGATTAGAGATAGGATTAGGGAAATGAAAGTTTGAGTATAAAATTGAAAAGTAAATCTGAGAATGACAGACTAAAGAGAGTTAGGACAAGTGTTAAACACAGAATTGCTATTTACATGAGGATTATTCAGGTTCATTTAGGGTTAGGGTTCACCTCACTTCTTCAATTAGGGTTAGGGTTTGAAAAGAGATAAGATATTGGATCAACAAAATTCATGTTAAACTGGAGAAACCTCTTGAGATAGCTTTCTTAGAGTACGTGATATTATAAATTGATTCTGGACATCCATATCTTTTAAAACTTTCTGATACTTTTATAGCTTTGAGTGAATGTGTTTCATACACAAAGTAATACATGTGTCATTATAAACAATATCCTTTATCAAAATACAATATCTAAATGTCTTAACTATATCATACAAACATATTTCAGAAAAATGTGCTGTATATCAGGATCAAAATTTCATGTTCCTCCATTTTCTCCATTCAGGAAGACCAAGAACTGACATATGACTAATTAGAACGTACTTGGATTTGAACTTCCCTCGCCTAGTGTTACAAAATTTTGAATTCGTGGGAGGATCCCATTGCAAACCTTCCAAACCTGTGCCTTATTAATCTATACCTGCTGGCTTGGTGCTCCCTCTCCCCCTTGCTTTTACTCCCCATCTCCCTCTCCTTTTCCTGCATTTCTTAATAACTTTGCATCGACACTTGGGGTCTCCATCAGCAAAATAGATGTGAGAGGGGGGATGAAGTGTCCTGTTAATTGTAGACTCCTAGAGTTCCATTCAACTCTGTTTCGTGGCTGTCAAGAAAAAGGTAGGATAATTGGAATATTTGGAGGATATTATCAGTTAAATTGGGACTTCAATGTTGAAGTCATAAGGAAGAAATCATTGCTCACTTAAAAATTATTTACTAACTACAATTCACCAGAAGAAAACAGTGGCTATCCAGAAAAGGGAAGCAGAGACAGATTGTGAACACAGATTTAATTCCATTTGGATGAGTAAGTAGAAAATAAAAAAATGTCTGAAAGTGTTTTCAGAAGGAATACTATATTGTTAAGCAAACAAGCAAATATAAACAGAGTGCTCAATCTCTACTACTGCCGATACATAAATATAAAATAATGAAAAAAATCATAAAATTTCATCATTTGTTCTTAGCTTTTTGTTTATTGGTAAGATATTTGTTGTCTCAATCTCATTGTATGTTGTTGATGTAATTTTTATTGTTTACTGATTAAATTTTTCAGTAATACCACAAAATTTCCCAAATGTACTAGATTATATATGATCAATTAAATGTAAATGTGTATAGACATGGGTATGGAATGCTTGCCTTGAGTTGGAGAGTCGGGGTCATCGCCCAAGCCCAGAGGTCAAGACCCATGACTGACAAAGGAAAAAAAAAATCATCCACTTGTTCCATTACAATTTTACCTTTGGAAACAATGTTACCTATTTCTTATGATTAGATACTTCTCTATGCACTATGTATCTTGTTATTTAAATAAAGCTTCTTTCATATTTTCATGTATCTTAAAAAACTAGTGTAAAGAAGTGAATGTATTTCTAGTCAATATTAACCTTTCCCTCGTTTTCTCCTGCTTTACCTATCCTGGGTTCCCCTCTCCCTTTTTATTCATATAGATCCTATGCAGTATGATAGAAAGAATCCAAGAAAGTAGCCATTGAAATATTACTTCCAGGATATACTCACAAATGGGCAAATGATGACTTCTCATTGAACTAGAAACAATTTGGAGACCAGTCACAAAGTACTTCAGAGCTATAAATTGCAATGTATACCAGACAAGATTTCAATTTGAAACATTTCAGGGCTTTGTTTTCTATATAAAGCAAAAATGCTTATTTCTTTCCATCACAGTGAACCACAATGAATTCAAACGATGTAAAAAAAGGTCAGATATGCAGATGAGATGGAAGTTTTGTCAATTATGTAAAAATAAACGTAAAAAGGGCACATTTATTTTTTTAAAGCAGCCAATTTAAATAACTGTACGATGAAGATTAAAGGATAAAAGTAGCAGATAACATTTAAAGTACTTCGACACAGGAATTGAGCTGAGAAAAATTCATAAATGGAAATTTGGTAGGAATTGATGAAACAGTTACAAAGAACACAGATGTGCCTCCAGTAAGTTGTAGATACAAGTGTGAGAATGTGGGGCAATGTCTAAGTTGGGAAGAAAGGAACAAACAAATTAAACTAAACTAATAACAGCATACATTTTCTGGAAGATATTTCCCTTGGAACTCTATATCATATCTTTTTATTACATATTCAACAGAGATACATTGCTTTTGTCTTTTCTCCCTCCTTCCTTCTTTCCTTCCTTCCATCCTGTCCCTTTTCGTTTCTTCATCTTTCTCTCTCCCTCTCTTTCTCTTTCTTTCTATCTTTTTCCCTTCTTTTTTGTGTCTAAGGAGAACATGGTATAGGGCCTGAACTTAGCTATACTATAGTGCTTGCTGGACGCATTCTTTTTGGTGGCTCAATCAGTTTTAAAATACTTAATGTATTATTCTTACATTATCTTATTTCTTTCCAACAATAGCATAACTAAGACAATTTTAATATAAACCCATGATTTTGATATTTTACATAATACATTTACCATGACGACTATACTATTCAGTGTAAGGAAAAAGTAAGAAATGAGTGACATGCTTTTCTGGCATCTCAAAACTTTCCCTCATGCATCTCTACTAACCAGAAGATGCTTTTAAGTACTGACTCAATGATAAGGTTTTTGGAGGCCAGACCCCTTCAGACATGAGTTTGAATTAGCCAGTGTTGATTTTCAAATCAAGATATCCAAGCTAGTGAGTTCTTTCCCTCATCTTCAGATTGACTGAGATTCTTAATTTTTCATTTGTTGAATCACATATATAGACTGAATGCCTATTCCTTCTTAGGAACTTTTAAACAGTGAGAAAACTGAGAAGCCATATTTTGAGAGATTAAATCTTAGTCTTTATTAAAAGATCAGTGACTGACTGGTGGACTACTGTCTCAAAGACCAGAAGCAAGCAAATGTAGTTAACACTGAGCCTTGAAGGCTGGAAAGGAACAAGAGAACAAAAACAATACCATCAAACCAATTCAGCCTCCAATTGGGAGCTGAATTGGGACTCCAGAGTGACCAGAGAATGCAAGGAGCCAGGAACCAGGACACAGGACACAAACACAGAAGAGCACAGAATTACCTGAGCTGGTCCAGGTCAAGGAGCAGAGTCACAAGAAATTCCCATTCCCAGTGACTGGGCTGAAAGGATTAGGAACCTATCATTCAGGTCCCAGCCTCTGCCTCCAGGAATTCAAGACTGCACATCATCTAGGAGGCAGGGGCTTCTCCTTCCTCCACCATGAAGACAAGAAACCAGACCTACTATCCACCATGTGGACAAGATGTCTCTGGCCATACCTACTCTCTCCACTTCAGAATGAATTAATAAAATTGCATCTTTCTTCTCAATCATACTACTTGTGGTAATATATAGTAGGCTTTTTGGAAAAGTAACTTTATGTGAGGAAAAGAAAAGCCATATTTGACTGATCTTTTCTGTGTTTATCACAGTAATGTTTAAGTATGTCAATGTATCACATACTATTCCTTAGTTCATAATAAAACATTGCTTATATCCTAAATGCATTTTAATACTGGCACTTTCATATACCAACTTCCATATTACTTTTTAAAAAGCTTGTTTGCTATGAAAAATGTTTTAAAAATGTACAGTTTCATGGTGTATATTTCCAAAATGCATTAAAAAATTACAAAGTTATTTGTGACAAAAACAGATTACATTAACTGAAGCCTGAATGTAATTACTTTGTTGACTAAGAAGCATCTTATGGTGAATTACAGCAGGGATTCTGAAAGGAAATCTTCAAATTCTGAAACCTACCTATTACTAGCTGGTGTAAAAATAGTCTACATGTCTGAATTTCCAGTTATGTTTTCTGCAAAATGATGCTCATAGTTTTACCTGCTGATAACAGGTTTGTTATAGAACTTGGAGGGTTTGGATTTCCAAAAGCAATATTTTGTTAGCTTTCTAAAATTGTCAGAATGAAAATAGATTATCTTTCAATAGTAATCATAAATTTGAATTGAACAAATTTCTAATTTTCCCCAAAGTAGTAGACTCTCTCTAACTCTCCTTCTCAACTCTTTTCTCACTATTGTCTTTGTCACTTTTTCCTCGATCATCTCCCTTTTCTCTCTGTTTCTCTTCTGTCTCTGTCTTCATCCATATTCCTGTGATCCATAACAGATTCAAAACAATAATCAGCTTATGGGATTTCTTAATAACTGTAAAGCCTTTGAGAGTCCAGACTATTTCGTGATTACATTTTATTATCATGAACACTCAAACTGTGGTACAACCTGAATGTATAATAAAGATTTACATTGACATAAGCAATATCCTCTCATATCTAAAACATATGCATTCCTGTTTTTGGTTTATGTCTTGATTATGTCATAAAATACTTTCCCATTCTGGATTTTTGTTTACTGTGATGTTTCTTTTAAATAATCAGCAGTCTTTAACCTATTGAGTCCTTTTTTTTGTAAATTTATGAATGGAAATATCAAATTATCAATGTAATTTTCAATATCTTATGTTTATTCCTTCAATTCCCAAATTTTGTGAATTTGGGAAGTATTGGAACTAACAAAATTAATAGAGGAAAGTGCCTACATTAATTAAGCTTCCCCAGTTAAGATAAAGAAACTTTTCTTTTGGGTCCAGTCATGGGACCTGAACTCTGGGCCTGGGCGCTGTCCCTCAGCTCTTCAGCTCAAGGCTAGTGCTCTACCACTTCAGCCACAGTGCCACTTCTGGCTTTTTTGTTATAGCTTATGTTGTGCTGAGGAATCGAACCCAGGGCCTCATGCATGCAAGGCAAGCACTCTACCACTGAGCCGCCTTCCTAGCCCACAAGTAACATGTTTGAAGACTTGATTCAGCATTCTCCCATTAACCGGTTTCTCTCTTTGTGTCTAGAAATTGCTAGAAGAATTTCCTTAGTTATTTTAGGCAGGGAAGACAACAGCAGCAATCTTACCAATAGTTTTAAATGTGGTTTATATTAGGTGTCAGCAACAACCAATTAATTGTTTAACCATGCTAAGAAGCGTGTTAAGAAATAGTATAGGTGAGCAAAGTTAGAACAAGAGAAGACCAAGTCAGCTCCCAGATCAATGCAGACTTGTGAATACCATAAAAGGGCATATTTTTATGGGAAGCATGTTTTCCTTACAAAAATAGCTACTATATTTTAAATAGGAAAGTGAATTTTTTAACTAAATTTTTACTAACTTGGGTTGAATTATTTCAAAAGTCATAATTCTTTTGAATTTCATGTGTGTAAAGCTTTAAGCAAAGACGATCTATTCTGGGCTTCTGTTGGTGAAGGTTCTAAGCGAAAACTCAAGCAATCTTATACGTAGAGACAAGAACCTGCGTCAAGTGGTTATTCTGGCATTGCATGATGTGAAAAGAGAAGAAACAAGAGTGCAGAGGCAATGAACTTTTCATAGAGGATGCAGATTGCAAAAATTCTAGGGTTTCAGACCACATAGTCTCTTATCTGCACCTCAGTCTCAAACATTGTGGTGCTAAAGCAGCTACAGACAACATGTAAGAGGATAAACCTGGGCGTGGTAAAATGTATTAAGAGATACAGATTCCGTATAGTTTACAATAATTAGAACTTTTGGTTGACTATCTTTTCCATCACTTAAAACCATAGAAAAGTATTCTTTGCTCCAGATCAAAGCACAATATAAAGACCATAGGATACTATTTGCAGATTCCTGGTAAAGAAAATTAAACTCTTAATAAAAGAATCCAAACAGGAAATGACAGGTGTTGTTTCTGAAAGAGGAAAAAGAATATTCAGAGCACTGCATAAAATTTCATATAATTTGAGCAAATTATCTCTGACATTCATGGCAGCTGGCTGCCAAGAAGTTAAAATCTACACTGATTGAGATGTATAAGATACAACATAGTCCTTTCATTATTATACAAGCAATAGAATTTAGAGTTGCTTAAAAACATAAGCCACTTCTTTCTACCCATGATTCTTACTCTTGCCCATCCCTCCCAACCTCAAAAACTTGATTTTAGTTGTTCTAGAAACCTAAGTTGTACTTTTGGCCCTCTCAGTTAATTAGCTTTTTTCATCTCAGTTTACTGTTCCACCAAATAAAGGAATCTTGGGGTGTCAAGAAAAGATTTAGAGAACATCCTTTATATGAAAGCATTTATCAGAATGTGCAGAATGTGCAGAATCTATTCAAATACTTCCTAAATTTGTCTCTCTTCAAAATGATTGCAATTTGCATAGGCAGAAAAAGTGGGAAGTGGCACTGTGGCTCCAGTGGTAGCACTAGCTTTTAGCTGAAGAGCTGAGGGACAGCACCCAGACCCAGAGTTCAGGCCCCATGAATGATTTAAAAAAAAAGTTATAGAATTTCCATCATCTGGTTTCTAATGAAATTCAAGCCCTTATTATATTGGATGAATTTAATTACTGATGGGTTTGAGGTTTGAATTGAGGTTCTTGTGTTTGCCAAGCATTTTACCACGCCCAGGTTTATCCTCTTACATAAGTCACAAAATCAAGCTAAAGCACATTATTCATTAAAACATAGTCTAATTGTTGGTACAAAGGCATTCAAAGATGTCTATGCATGACAGGAAAATATAAATATGGTTCCTAATATGGTATAAAAATAATTCACTCAACTGTTTATAAGTTAAGAACTTTGATACAGCAAAATAACCATGAATTGTCTATTCGTGGAGAACATACCAAAACAGGGCCTTAGACATGAAAAGAGAGAAGACATGTGATTTATACTAGACTGATCCAAATGGAAAGCAAAGGACACAGAGGTCAAATCAAACCAAGATCTGAATTTGTTGAGCTGTTGAAAATGGATAGTGATGTTGTTCATCTGAAATAGCTTTTGATCTAATGTGATGTCTTCAAGTAAACCACACCTTTTCAGAACTTTTAAGTCAGTGCCAGAATGAACAAAGGCTGTCTGCATGGAAGGGTAAGATCCAGAGAATTTAGGAATACTGGACAACTTTTAGAAAGAGAGTGGAACCCTGCATCAACCTAGGTGCTATCTAATTTGGATGGTTCTGTTCCCCCTCCCCACACGGATATTTGAAAATACATGGAGGGATTGTGTGTGTGTGTGTGTTTGCCTGTGTGAGTGTGTTTGTGTGTAATGTCCTCTTAAACAGTGCCATGTAGAATGCTTACTGTTTACTGAGCCAGAAGAGTTGATGAGGGAGAGGGGATGGGAAAGCAGAAAAAGGGCACCAACTAGGAAAGTGGGTGACAGGATGGTGGCGAGAAACGTGGGTTCTAGGATAAAGAAAAAGCACATTCAAAGGCACAGTGCTGTTTTGTAAACAAATCAGTAGTCAGAACATGGTTCTGGTGGGACTGAAGCAAGAAAAAGAGGAGACCCTATTGGCCACCAGTGAGGTGCTATTTCATTCTATAGACCATCGACTATGTGAATAAGGAAGCTACTGAGCTACAACGTGAAAAACTATTGGAAAAAAACCTAAACTAAAATTGAAGATGGAAGATTGAAGCCAAATGGGTACTTGGTCCACAGGTAACAGAATGCAAGCCTCAGAAGAGTTGCTCTGGAACTCTAGGTTATAGACTCAGTGTCCACTCTGAACTTCTGTGTTGCTGTCCTAATACTTAAGACCTCAGATTGTGATAAAATTTTGAGATAGGGTCTTTGATAAGGTAACAAAAATAAACGGATATTGTATTTAAAAAATGAGTGAAAAGAGGACAAAGAAAAGAAGACGTGATTATAGAAGCAGTTTTCAATGAAAGGATAGAAGCAGTTTTGAGTGAAAAGAACTGACAAATCATCAGACATGTGCTCGAGCACTTGAGATAAGACATAACATGAGCCACAAGTATCCAAAAACATAGGCGAGGCAGGGGGAGGTCAGTCAGGAATGCAGGAAGTAAAGTAAGAAGGAAGATACATAATCCAATATGTTGATATTTTGATATTGTTTCTGTCACATTAATGTTTTTCTTGAAGAGTATCAGCATATGCACACACGTAAGAGGCACCAGGCAAACATGTAAAGTGATTTCTCGATCTGAAAATCAGAAGGTATATTCAAGGATGCGTGGAGGCTTTCCTTTTATATACAGTTCTGACAATAAAATATATGCATTTTGTAATGTCTCCAGTATAGAAGTTAAATAGCGTTGCAAAAACATTTCTAGAAATTCCTATCACTGAAATAAAATAAAATAAAAACGTGCATATTTTTTGCACTGGTTCTCCCCATCATGATATCAGAAAATTACCATTTTCTTGGCATTACCAAATATCAGAATTAGAGAGTCAAAAAATAAATTCACATTTCTGCCTACCAATTAAACAGCTAATGAGCTATAATAAAGACTCTTTCTCCTAACTGGTTCTAAGAATAATTCAATTTAAAAATCCTTCACACATGAATGACATCACATTGTTGCCAGTCAGAGAAAATGAAAATGGAGAACCATAGTTGAATGACTTTTTACAGACAGAAGTCATGGTGGTATATGTTGGAGAGATGTGAGAATTTCATTAAAAAGCATTGTTTCACAATTGTTACCTCTATAAACATGAGAAAGATGACTTTAAACCTGAAAAAAAGAATGCAAAATTATAAAAGGAGGTGTGTGCTATACTAAAATGAATTAAATCATTACAATATCATCATCTAATAGTGTGGCTATACTGAAAAATTGAATATTTCTTTCTTGAGCTTTCTTCACAAACTCTTTATAGAATATACCAGAAGTATATTCAATGGAAATGGGAAAAGCCAATTTTTTACAAAATATCATTCCATGGAAAAGTTAGGTAATGGAATGACTTTGAAAAAATTATATTTAGTGAAGTAAACCAGACCCAAAGAAACATAGGTCCCATAGTTTCCCTTATTTGCAATGACTAGTAAATGTCAGAGACAAGCAGAAAAGGTCAGCAGATAAGTTGATATTAGGTGACATGAAACCCAAGATAAGTATTCAAATTTTTTTTCCTTTGATGCGATTGTTTCTAACATATTTATAAGATGATTTTGTTGTTGCTTTGTATGTCTCTCCCCCATGGTATAACCCCTGCTTTCACTCTATTTGATGTTGGTATACTATGTGGAGGGGAAGGAAAAAATAACATCGTTAAAATAGGGATACAAGTGGACCCATTGCAAAAAGGAGATGTAAAAATCGTTATGTCGAAAACCGAACTTCACAACTTAGGCCACGTGGTGGGGGTGGTGTGGGGGACATGAGAAGGGATGGGACGGGGAAACAATGGAGGAGACAACAATGCTTGATAAGAAATGTACTGATTATCTTTCCCATATAATTGTAAACCCTCTGTACGGTATTTTCACAATTTAAAAAAAAAAAAAAGGATGCTCTCCCATAGAAAGCAGTTTTAGACCTCCAGTGAACAGTCCTAAGCCAGAGAATCACACCAAGTGTGCCATCACAGGACAGAGAGTTAGGCCAGAGGGGGAAAATACAAGCAAGGAGACAGATCTGAGCACTTGCCAGCAGTTGCCGCCACCGCGGTGATAGCGGTGGTGTGACCAAAGCCGCCATACCTGCAAAACAGAGAGAACTACAGGAATGGCATGAACGGGAGGAGGCTAAGCAAAGAGTAACACAGGAATTGAAAGAACAGAATGAGAATACACAAAGATCACTAAAGGCATTCATGGAATCCATCAACAAAGAGCTGAAGGAAGTCAGGGAGACCACAAAGGGAATGCTGAATGGAACCCAACAGAAGAAATGGGAGTCTAAAGAAACATAACCAATCAAGTAACTGATTTGAGAATAAACACTGAACACCAAATTAAGGAAGTAAAGGAGTTCATTTACGATCTAAAACAAAGCTTCAACAAAGAATTTGAAGCCACCAAAGCTGACCAATTAGAAGGAAAAGACATAAAAAGCAAAGTAGAAAATCTTGACAGCAGGGTAAACCATGCAGAAGATCAAATCTCGGGGATTGAAGACAGCCTAGATATTATAGAGAAAGAACATACAACCATCCAAGACAAGTCCAAGAAATATGATAGATCTATCCAACACTTGGAAGACACCATCAGAAGGCCTAATCTAAGGATAATGTGTGTAGAGGAGCACCTAGAACAGAAGTTATTGGTCTAGAGAACTTCCCAGATACAAGAAGCTTTTAGAACTCCAAATAGACCAGACCAGAATAGGACATCCCATCTCCATATTATAATCCACACAGGATCAACTCAGACCAAGGAAAAGATCCTTAAAGCTGTCAAGGAGAAAAGATTAATCACCTATAAAGGGAAAGCAATTAGAATCACCTTAGATTTCTCAGCAGAGACAATCAAAGCAAGAAGAGCCTGGAATGATATATGCCATGCCCTAAAAACAAAGAACTATCAACCAAGAATACTGTAACCAGATAAACTTTCCTTCATAACTGAAGGCCAAATAAAAACCTTCCATAGCAAAGAAAAATTGAAACAATACATCTCCACCAAACCAGCCCTACAAGAGATTCTTAAAGATGTTCTACAGATAGACACGAACAAGACCACAATAAAGGCCGAGAAACTGTACTGAAACCATGAATCCAAGAACCATAGGAAGACCCTGTAGTTGCAGCCCCCAAGAAGGTGGATAACATGGCAGGAACTCCCAAATATTTCTCAGTCCTATCTATCTACATTAACAGACTTAACTCTCCAATTAAGCGATATAGACTGTCTAGTTGGATTAAAAAACAAAATCCTTCTATCTGCTGCTTTCAGGAGTCACATCTTGCCCATAAAAACAAACACCTTGAAGGACCCAGTTTTCGCAGCCCCCAAGAAGGTGGATAACATGGCAGGATCCCTCAAACACCTCTCAGTCCTATCTCTTAACGTTAACGGATTGAACTCTCCAATTAAGAGACATAGACTATCTAGTTGGATTAAAAAACAAGACCCTTTTATCTGCTGCCTTCAGGAGTTACATCTTGCCCGTAAAAACAAACACATATTCAATGTTAAAGGCTGGAACAAAATCTACCAAGCAAACGGCCCCCATAAACAGGCGGGAGTTGCAATCCTATTATCAGATAAAATAGACTTCAAATTAAAATTCGTGAGAAGAGATAAAGAAGGTCACTACATACTAATTAAGGGATCTCTCCTTCAGGAGGATATTACAATTCTAAATATCTACTCGCCAAACAATGGAGCACCCAAATTTATCCAAGAAACACTACTTTCCCTCAAATCCCGTATAGATCCAGACATTAATTGTTGGGGATTTTAACATACCACTCTCCCCACTAGATAGATCAACTGGGCAAAAACTCAACAGAGAACCGCAGATCTAAACAGCTGCATAGATCAACTAGATTTAACAGATGTCTACCGAACATTTCACCCAGCAGCATCAGAATACACGTTTTTCTCAGGAGCACATGGAACATTTCCTAAAATAGACCACATTTTAGGCCAAAAAGCAAAACTGTCTAAATTCAGAAACATTGAAGTTATACCTTGCATTCTTTCTAACCACAAGGGAATAAAATTAGAACTCAACACCAAAAGCCACCAGAGAAAATCTGGGATCACATGGAGGCTGAACAACACACTGCTGAATCATGAGTGGGTAATGGAAGAGACTAGAAAGGAAATTCAAATGTTAATGCTATTCAACAAAAATGAACACACAAATTACCAGCTTCTCTGGGACACAGCAAAGGCAGTACTCAGAGGCAAGTTTATAGCTCTGAGCTCCTACATCAACAAATTGGAGAGATCTGAAACCAACAATTTAATGACACAGCTAAACCTCCTTGAAAAAGTGCAGCAAGATAAACCCCAATCCAGTAGATGGAAAGAAATAATTAAAATTAAATCAGAAGTAAATGAATTAGAATCCAAAAAAACTATAAAAAGAATCAACAAAACAAAGAGTTGGTTCTTTCAAAAACTTAACAAAATTGACAGACCCTTAGCAAATCTTATCAGAAAAAGAAGAGAACACACCCAAATAAATAAACTCAGAGGTGAAAATGGAAACATCACCAGGGAAACAACCAAGATTCAGAACATTATAAGGGAATACTTCTCAAAACTTTATGCTAATAAGTTTGAGAACTTGACAGAAATGGACCTTTTCCTAGCAAATATTGACATGCCAAAACTAAACCAAGATGAGTTAAATCACCTTAATAGGCCCATATCAAGCATTGAAATAGAAACAGCAATAAGAGATCTCCCAGCTAAGAAAAGTCCAGGACCAGATGGTTCTATAGCGGAATTCTACAAGGCCTTCAAGCAGAGTTCACAACAATACTCCTCCAAATCTTCAATGAAATTAAAAGAGAAAGTTCACTACCGAACACATTCTATGAAGCCATCATAACCCTCATCCCAAAACCAGGCAGGGACTCATCAAAGAAAGAGAACTATAGACACATTTCTTTAATGAACATGGATGCAAATTTTCTCAACAAAATTTTGGCCAATCGACTTCAAAAATTCATCCAAAAAATCATACACCACGATCAAACAGGATTCATTTCAGGGCTGCAAAGCTGGTTCAATATATGCATATCAATTAATATTATTCATCACATCAACAGGAGCAAGGATAAGAACCACATGGTTATCTCAATAGATGCAGAAAAGGCATTCGACAAGATCCAACACCCCTTTATGATGAAGGTTTTGGAAAAATTAGGAATCCATGGAACATTCCTCAATACAATAAAGGCTGTATATGACAAACCTACAGCCAGCATTATACTTAATGGTGAAAAACTAAAGCCATTTCTTCTTAACTCAGGAACAAGACAAGATTGCCCACTCTCTCCACTTCTCTTCAATCTAGTATTAGAAGGCCTAGCTACAGCAATAAGACCATATGCAGACATAAAGGGGATCTAAATAGGGAAAAAAGAAATAAAACTCTCGCATTTTGCAGATGACATGATCTTGTATTTAAAGAATCCCATAGACTCCACTCCCAAATTACTCAAGCTGATTCAAAACTTTGGCAAAGTAGCAGGGTATAAAATTAATCGCCCAAAATCAAGGGCTTTTCTGTATGCCAACAATGAGAAAAGTGTGACTGAAATTAGGAAAGCAACTCCATTTGTAATAGCCCCCCAAAAAATAAAATACCTCGGAATTTAACTTAACCAAAGAAGTGAAGGACCTCTATGATGAAAACTTTAAAATCTTGAAAAAGGAAATTAAAACAGAACTTAGAAAATGGCAAAACCTCCCATGCTCCTGGATTGGAAAGATTAACATCGTGAAAATGGCAATACTTCCCAAGGCTATCTACAAATTCAACGCGATACCTATCAAAATTCCAACCTCATTCTTCAAGGAAATAGAAGAGGCAATCCAAAAATTCATATGGAACAATAAAAGACCCCGAATAGCAAAAATGCTCCTCAACGGAACGAACACTGCTGGAGGAATATCATTACCAAATTTCAAACTCTACTATAAAGCCATAGTAATCAAAACAGCTTGGTATTGGCATAAGAACAGACCTCAGGACAAATGGAATAGAATTAAAAACCCAGAAACGAACCTACAGACCTATACCCATCTAATCTTCGATAAGGGAGCTAAAACAATAGAATGGAAGAAGACAGCCTCTTCAGTAAATGGTGCTGGCAAAATTGGTTAACTACCTTTAAAAAACTAAAGCTAGATCCTTATATATCACCCTGCACCAGAATCAACTCCAAATGGATCAAAGACCTCGAAGTCACAGCAGACACTCTGAAAACATTACAGGATGGAAAAGGAGAAACCCTAGGTGCCCTTGGCTCAGGTCGAAATTTTCTGAATAGAGACCCAGAAACACAACAAATCAAAGAAAGGTTGGACAAATGGGATTGCATGAAGTAGCAGAGCTTCTGCATGGCAAAGGACATAGCAAGCAAGGTCAATAGAAAGTCCACGGATTGGGAGAAGATCTTCACTAGCCATACAACAGGCAAAGGTCTCATATCTAAAATATACTGGGAACTCAAAAAAGTAAATCCCCCAACAACAAATCCTCAAAGAAACAACTGCCCAATAAATAAATGGGCTAAGACTTAAAGAGAAACTTCTCTGAAGAAGAAAGAAGGATGGCCAATAGACACATGAAGAAATGCTCAACATCCCTATCCATAAAAGAAATGTAAATCAAACATATTGAGATACCACCTCAATCCAGTTAGAATGGCAAAAATCAAGAACCCTAACACAGATGCTGGAGGGGATGTGGAGAGAAGGGGACCTTACTTCATTGTTGGTGGGAATGTAAACTTGTTCAACCACTTTGGAAAGCAGTATGGAGGTTCCTCAAAAGACTTCACATAGAGCTCCCCTATGACCCAGCAATCCCACTTTTGGGCACTTACCCAAATGTTTACAAACAAGACCACACTAAATCTATCAGCACAACTATGTTTATTGCAGCATTATTTTCCATAGCTAAGATATGGAACCAGCCCAGATGCCCTTCAGTAGATGAATGGATCAAGAAAATGTGGTATATATACACAATGGAATTCTATGCCTCCATCAGAAAGAATTACATTGCCCCATTTGTTAGGAAATGGAAAGGCTTGGAAAAAATTATATTAAGAGAAGTAAGCCAGGCCCAAAGAAACATAGGTCTCATGGTTTCCCTTATTTGCAATATCTAGTATATGTCTGAGTCAAGCGGAAAAGGTCAGATAATGTGATGTTAGGAAAATGAACCCTTAGATATGTATTTTAATGTTTTTTTCCTTTCATGCATTGTTTCTAAAGCATTTATAAGATTGTCTCATTGTAGCTTTGTATGTCCCTCCTCCACAGTATAACTGCTTTCACTACATTTGATGTCAGTATAACTTGTAGAGGTGATGGGGTAAAACAAGTCGTTTAAGGATACAGGTAGAGCTGTTGCAACAATAAGTACAAGTTGTCCTGTCGAAAACTAGCTTTACAATGTTGGTTTGGGGGGGGAAAGGCAGGGGGATTGGCTGGGGTGGTAGGGGGGAGGTTGGGAAAGGAATGTGAAGGGTAAACAAAGGATGAGGCTGCAATGCTTGATGAGAAATGGACGCATTAACCTGCCCATGTAATTGTAACCCCTTTGTACAGTGTGTTCACAAAAAAATAAAAATAAAAATAAAACAGCTTTTCAATGTTAAAGGCTGGAGCAAAATCTACAAAGCAAGTGGCCCCCATAAACAGGCGGTTGTTGCAATTCTAATATCAGATAAAATAGACTTCAAGTTAAAATTCGTGAGATGAGATAAAGAAGGTCGCTACATAATAATTAAGGGATCTCTCCTTCAGGAGGATATTACAATTCTAAATATCTATTTAGATAAATAAATAAATAAATGAACAAACAAAGTCAGAGATGAGAATTGACACATCACCACAAAAACAAAATTCACAATATTATAATGGAATACATCTCAAAACTTTATGCTAATAATTTTGCGAACTTCGCAGAAATGGACATCTTTGTAGCAAATATCAACATGACAAAACTAAACCCAGATGAGTTAAACCACCTTAACCGGCTCATTACAATCAATGAAACAGAAAGAGCAACAAGAGACCTCCTATATAAGAAAATCCCAGAATCACATGGTTTTACACCAGAATTCTACGAGGCCTTCAATGCAGAGCTCACATCAATACTGCTCCAACACCCGCATCTCAAACCAGGTGAGGACTCATCAAAGAAAGAGAACTATAGGCCCATTTCTTTGATGAACATTGATTCAAAACTTCTCAACAAAATTTTGGCCAATCGACTTCAACAATTCATCCAAAAAATCATATGTCACGATCAAAGAGGATTCATATAAGGGATGGAAATCTGGTTTAATATATGCAAATCACTTAATATAATTCATCATATCAACAAGAGTAAGGGTGAGAACCCCATGGTTATCTCAATAGATGCACAAAAATCATTTGATAAGATCCACCACCCCTTTATGATGAAGGTTTTGGAAAAATTAGGAATCCATGAAAACTTCCTCAATACAATAAAGGCTGTATATAACAAACCTACAGCCACCATTATACTTAATGGTGAAAAACTAAAGCCATTTCCTCTTAACTCAGGGACAAGGTAAGGATGTCCACTCTCTCCACTGCTCTTCAATTTAGTTTTAGAATGCATAGCTACAGCAACAAGACAAGATGCAAACATACATGAGATCCAAATAGCGAAAGATTAAGTAAAACTCTCCCTCTTTGCAGATGACATGATCCTGTATTTAAAAAATCCCATGGATTCCACTCCTAAATTACTCAATCTGATTCAAAACTTTGGCAAATACAAAACTTTGGTATACAATTAGCACTCACAAACCAATGGATTTTCTATATGCCAACAATGAGAAAATTGTGGGGGAAATGAGGAAAGCAACTGCATTTGTAATAGCCCCACAAAAATTAAAGTACCTAGGAATTAACTTAAAAGAACAAGCAAAGACGTCTGTGATAAAAATTATAAAAACCTGAAAAAAGAAATCAAAACAAAACTTAGAAAATGACAAGAACTCCCATGCTTCTGGATTGGAAAGATGAACATTGTAAAAATGGCAATACTTCCCAAACCTATCTACAAATTCAATACCAAACCTATCAGTATTCCAACGTCCTACTTAAAGGCAATAGAAGATTCAATTCTAAAATTCATGTGTCACAATAAAAGACCCCGAATAGCAAAAACGATCCTTAACAGAAAGAATAGTGTTGAAGGAATATCAATACCAAATTTCAAAATCTACTTCAAAGCCAAAGTAATCAAAACAGCTTTTGTACTGGCAAAAAAATCTATCTCAGGGCCAAAGGAATAGAATTCAAAACCTAGAAATGGACCTAAAGACCTATAGCCATCTAATCTTCGGTAAGGGAACTAAAAAAATAGAATGGAAGAAAGACAGCCTCTTCAGTAAATGGTGCTTGCAAAACTGGTTCAGTACTTGTAAAAAACTAAAGCTAAATCCTCATATATCACCCTGCAACAGAATCAACTCCAAATGGATCAAAGACCTCAAATTCAAAGCAGACAATCAGAAAACATTACAAAATGGAATGGGTGAAACCCTAGGTCTCCTTGACAAAGATCCAGATTTTCTTTTTTTTTTTTTTTAATTTTATTTTATTTTATTTGAGAACATACTGTACAGAGGGGTTACAATTACATGGGCAGGATAATGCATACATTTCTTACCAAGCATTGCAGCCTCCTCCTTTGTTTACCCTTCACCTCCCTTCCCAGCCTCCCCCCTCCCCCCCCACCCAATCATACCCCCGTCTCCCCCCACCGACATTGTAAAGCTGGTTTTGACATGACATTTTGTACTTCTCATTGTTGCAACAGGTCCACCTGAATCCTTAAACGACTTGTTTGTCCCCGTCTCCTCCACATGTTATACTGACATCAAATATAGTGAAAGCGGGGGTTACACTGTGGGGGAGGGACATACAAAGCAACAAAGAAATAATCTTATAAATGCGTTAGAAACACATGCATGAAAGAAACAAAAACATTAAAATACATATTTGAGGGTTCGTTTTCCTAACATCACATTCTCTGACTTTTTCCGCTTGACTCATACCTATACTAGATATTGCAAATAAGGGAAACCATGGGACCTATGTTTCTTTGGGCCTGGCTTACTTCACTTAATATAATTTTTTCCAAGCCTTTCCATTTCCTAACAAATGGGGAAATGTCATTCTTTCTGATGGAGGCACAGAATTCCATTTTATATATATACCACAACTTCTTGATCCATTCATCTACTGAGGGGCATCTGGGTTGGTTCCATATCTTAGCTATGGTAAATAATGCTGCAATAAACATAGTTGTGGTGGTAGCTTTAGTGTGGTCTTGTTTGTAAACATTAGGGTAAATGCCCAAAAGTGGGATTGCTGGGTCATAGGGGAGTTCTATGTGAAGTCTTTTGAGGAACCTCCATACTGCTTTCCAAAGTGGTTGAACAAGTTTACATTCCCACCAACAATGAAATAAGGTTCCTTTCTGTCCACATCCCCTCCAGCATCTCTTGTTGTTAGAGTTCTTGATTTTTGCTGTTCTAACTGGAGTGAGGTGATATCTCAATGTTGTTTGCTGGAGGAATATCAATACCAAATTTCAAACTCTACTATAAAGCCATAGTAATCAAAACAGCTTGGTATTGGCATAAGAACAGACCTCAGGACCAATGGAATAGAATTGAAAACCCAGAAATGAACCTACAGACCTATAGCCATCTAATCTTCGATAAGGGAGCTAAAACAATAGAATGGAAGACAGACAGCCTCTTCAGTAAATGTTGCTGGCAAAACTGGTTAACTACATGTAGAAAACTAAAGCTAGATCCTTATATATCACCCTGCACCAGAATCAACTCCAAATGGATCAAAGACCTCGAGGTCAAAGCAGACACTCTGAAAACATTACAGGATGGAATAGGAGAAACCCTGGGTCTCCTTGGCTCAGGCCGAAATTTTCTGAATAGACACCTGGAAACACAACAAATCAAAAAAAGGTTGGACAAATGGGATTGTATAAGGTTGCAGAGCTTCTGCAGGGCAAATGACATAGCTAGCAAGATCAATAGAAAGCCCACGGACTGGGAGAAGATCTTTACTAGCCATACAACGGACAAGGGTCTCATATCTAAAATATACTTGGAACTCAAAAAAATAAACCACCCAACAACAAATCCTCAGATTTTCTTAATAGAGACCGAGGAACACATCAAATCAAAGAAAGGTTCGACAAATGGGATTGCATAAAATTGCAGAGCTTCTGCATGGCAAATGACATAGCTAGCAAGAGCAATAGAAATCCCACGGATGGGGAGAATATCTTCACTAGCTATACAATGGACAAGGTCTCATCTAAAATATACCTGGAACTCAAAAAACTAAATCCACCAACAACAAATCTTCAAAGAAACAACTGCCTAAAAAATAAGTGGGCTAAAGACTTAGAAACTTCTCTGAAGAGGAAAGAAGGATGTCCAATGGACACATGAAGAAATACTCAACCTCTCTAGCCATAAAAGAAATGCAAATCAAAACAACATTGAGATACCACCACACCCCAGTTAAAATGTCTATAATCATGAACTCTAATAACAACAGATGCTGGAGGGGATGTGGGCAGAAGGGAACCTTTCTTCATTGTTGGAGGTAGTATAAACTTGTTCAACCATTTTGGAAAGCAATATGGAGATTCCTCAAAACACTCCACATAGAGCTCCCCTATGACAGAGCAATCCCACTTTTGGGCATTTACCCAAATGATCACAACGAATATCACACTGAAGCTACCAGCACAACTATATTTTTTTCTGCAGCATTATTTACCATAGCTAAGATATGGAGCCGTTCCAGCTGCCTCTCAGTAGATGAAGGATCAAGAATATATGGTATATATACACAATGAAATTCTATGCCTCCTTCAGAAAGAATGCCATTGCCTCATTTGTTAGGAAATGGAAAGACTTAGAATAAATTTTATTAAGTGAAATAAGCCAGGCCCAAAGAAACATAGGTCCCATTGTTTCCCTTATTTCTAATACCTAGTATATGTCTGAGTCAAGCAGAAAAGATCAGATAAGGTGATGTTAGGGAAATGATCCCCAGGACAAGTATTCAAATTACTTTTCTTCTTTCATGCGATTGTTTCTAACATATTTGTAAGATGATTTTTTGTTGCTTTTTATCTCTCTCTCCCATGGTATAACCTCTGCTCTTACGATATTTGATGTTGGTATAATTTTTGGAGGGGAAGGGAAAAAGCAAATCATTTAAATAGGGATACAGCTAGACCCATTGCAACAATGAGATGTACAAGTCGTTATGTCGAAAAATTAACTTTAGAATTTTGGTCGGGTTGGGAGTGGCAAAGAGGATCGAGTAGAGGGGACAGGGTGGGGCATGGGAAAAGATGGGAAGGGAAGGGGAAACAAAGGAGGATGCAACCATGCTTTAAAAGAAACGTACTCATTATCTTGCCCATTTAATTGTAACCCCTCTGTATGGTATTTTCACAATAAAAAAATTCACCTAAAAAAAAAGGATAGTATTTACCACTTTAATCACAGTGCTACTTCCATCTTTTTCCGTGATTATTTGGAAAAAAGGAGTCTCATGGACTTTCCTTCCTGAGCTGGCTATAAACGATGATCCTCACATGTCAGGCTTCTGAGTAAGATTATGGGTGTGAGCCCACCAGTGCCTGGCTAAGAGTCCATTTCTATACACTGTTTTTAGGGTTGGTTAAATTTAGCTGTGGTGCGGCTCCAATATATGTACAAGAATATGATGATTAACATTTGGACAAAATGCCTTTCCATACTTCATACTAAAGTTGCTTCAGAGACTAAAAAAGGCCTTCATGTAGTATAAATCACTTAGGATTCAATACTCACTCTGGCAGTTACCAACTCTAACATTGAAAGTATAAATAAACTCAAGTTGTTTTAATTTTTGTTTCTGAAAGTTGGGGATGTACAAGAGAGCATACTTGCAATGCCTGAAAATAAATGTACACTTAATATTTACCATATCTATTTCTACAAGAGGGCAGAAAAATAAAGCTCTGCAAATGCTGCCTTCTTCTATGTGAAGAATTCAGAAGAGAGTACATGTTAATTCTGCTGGGATATGTGGAAACGTTATGCTAATGGAAATTGATTAATACTATAATAGAGATAAAACTCAGTGCTGTGAAATGCTGATTTATTTTTTCTCCAAAGCTCAGCATATTCTGAGTAACTAATATTCCAAATAATTTAGGTATTATTCAATGTGTTATTTCTTTTTTATTTAGAAATTTGGAATGAAGCAACAATTAGATCTCATTTCAAAGTTGATGAAAATTTAGAAATAATATATATTAAGAGACACAGGTGGGGTTGGGAAGGTGGTTCAGTGGTCAAGTGCTTGCCTTTCATGCCTGAGGCCCTAGTTTCAATTACTCAGAGCCACAAAAACAAAAAAAGCTGGAAGTGGTGCTGTGGTCAATTAGTAGAGTGCTAGGCTTAACTAATGACTAATGAGTGAGAGATGGACAGAGAGAGAGACAGAGACAGAGAGACAGAGAGAGAGAGAGAAAGAGAGAGAGAGAGGGAAACAGAGCGGTTTGATACATGATCTATTATATGACCAATATTATGTGAAGAAATTGATCAGTATAATATTACAAATAAAGAACAAATTGAGTTGCTCTATATACCTACTAAACAATTGAGCAAGCAAAAGACAATTCATTTTTATTACATTTATAAAATTAATCATATCTAAAATATAGATGAATAATGAGTTAAGTGATAGTTGATGAGGGAAAAATTATACTTAATCTGTTAAAACTAAATAAGTTGCTTTATGCCAACATTTATAACTGTTATGAGAAATTTTCTTTAAAAAGCAAGCATAATAATAAAAAAGTAATATTTTTTCTAGTTGTACTAGAATTTGAACTCAATGCTAAGCACCCCACTAATTGAGACAAATTTCCAGTCTTTGTGGCTATGAATTTTGTTTTCCAACCAGTGTCTCTTAGTTGTGCGAGAGCTGGATTAGTCCAATATTCTCCTTCTTCCACCTGGCATATAGCTGGGTTTGTAGGCATGCATCACTAAACTCAACCAATAAGAATGAAGTATTTTAAATGAGAGAATTAAAATTAAAATTCATATCCCATTTTCTAAGATATGATAGGAATAGAAGTTATTTAAAAGTAGACATTAAAATAGAGTCTTGAAGCACAGTAGGACTGGTACAGTATGAGGATTGTCTATTCCTGCTTACTCTTACACAGGCTCTTCACATTTTTACAATTTTCCCTTGGTAATATTGTAATATAAAAATGCCTATTACAGAATTTCAGTAATCTTGAAAACTAAAATGCATATTCTTTTTTTCTAGGAGGGGGGTTCCGGTCATGGGGCCTGAACTCTGGGCCTGGGCGCTGTCCCTCAGCTCTAAGTTCAAGCCCCACGATCAAAAAACAAAAACAAAAACAAAAAACAAGGAGCACTGTTTAGATCCCCTAGAGAAAGAGCACATAAACATTCATAACAAAACTAAGAAATATAGGAAAAATTCAGAAAGCCTAATTTGAGATTAATAGCTGCACAAAAGGGCATGGAGAGGGAATCCATTGGATTTGGAAGTATATTCAGCAGAATCCCAGCAAAGAACTTCCAAAATATAAAAAAAGAACAAACCCATCCAGATACTAGAAACATTTAGAACCCCAAACAGACCAGACCAGAACAGATCTTCCCACCACCGTATTACAATCCGTACCAGATCAATAGCCACTGAGCAAAGAATTCTTAAAGCTTCCAGGTAGAAGAGAACAAAAACATATAAAGGGACCCAATCAGAATTATCTCAGAGTTCTCAGCTGACACCATAAAAGCAAGGATGGCAAGGAAAGAGGTATGCCACAATAGTAGTCAAATGGTAGTCACGTAACTACCAGCCGAGAATAATTTACCCTGCTAAGCTCTCATTAATAGCAGAAGAACAAATAAAAACCTTCCACAACAAGGAAATCTGAAGCAATATATCACTACCAAACCAGCTCTTTAAAAGATTTGAAAAGCGGTTCTAAATATAGAAGACCAACAAGAACAAAATATATGAAATAAAGCAGTCCTCCACAAAAAGAGAACTACATAATCACAAAAAGAATAGCCAAGGCACAGATTCTCCCCCCCCCCCATAAATAAAGCATAAAAAGTTTGGACACAGAAACACCTCTCATTCCTACACTTAATATTAATTAAGCAACAAATAGTCCAGTTGGATCAAAAAGAAATATGCTTCTATCTGCTGTCTTCAAGAGACAGACCTTCCCAACAAAAATGAACATATTCAGAAAGAGAAAGTCTGGAATAAAATCTACCAAGTAAAAAGTCCCCATAAACAGGTAGGATTTGCAATCCTAATATCAGAAAAAATAGACTTCAAATTAAAATCAATGAGAAGAGATAAAGTAGGTCACTATGTATTAAAAATAAAGGATCTCTTCTTCAGGAGGATATTACAATTCTTAGTACCTACTCACCAAATAACGAAGCATCTAAATTTATCCAAGAAACACTACTTTCCCTCAAATCACACATAGATCCAAAACAAATAATTGTTGGGGAATTTAGCACACGACCACCCCCACTAGATAGATCAACCCGGCAAAAACTCAACAGAGGAATCTGGGATTTTAACATTTGCATAGATGAACAAGACTTAACATTTACCAAATATTTCACCCAGTAGTATCAGATTAAATCTTCTACTCAGCAGCATATGGAATATTCTCCAAAATATACCACATTATAAACTGTAAGGTCTGCTCCAAAATATACCACATTATAAACTGTAAGGTCCGCTCCTGGATGGCTAGCAGACTCCACCCTCCTCACAGCAAAGTCTTCACCCAGTACCTGCGTTACCTAGGCAACTGGGACACCTGGAAGAGGTCACATCTGCACCTGCTGAGGTCACATCTGAATTTGATGTGGCCACACCTTTCTCTGCCCATACCCTACATAAGGCCTAGCACAGGCCCAGACGCTCTCTTGCTGCTCTTTTCTGGCTCTCTCTGCTCTCTCTGCTCTTTTCTAGCTCTTTCCTCTCTCTTTCCTCTCTTTCTCAGCTCTCTCTCATTTCCAAGCCTTTCCCAGCCACATGGAGTGCTAACCTTGTCTGGTCCCAGCAGGTCTACTGAATAATTCTACCCCGTACCTGAATAACACGTGAGTGCTGCTGTTCTTACTCGGCTACCTCTCTCTGCTCTTGTCTAGCTCTTCTCAAGCTCTTTTTGCTCTCTTTCCTCTCTCTCTTTCCCAGCTCTCTCTTTCCTAGGCCTTTCCCAATCACGTGGAGTGCCAACCTTGCCTGGTCCCAGCAGGTCTACTGAATAAACCTACCCCTTACCTGAATACCACGTGCATGGTGCAGTTCTTACTCGGCCACCTCTTTTTAAAAACCTAACATAAACCACAAAGCAAATTTGTTAAATGCCCTGCATGTCTTTGACTACAAGGAATAAAATTAGAATTCAACACCAAAAGAGAGCAAAGGAAATCGTGCAACACATAGAGGCTGAACAAAACACAGATGAGTCAACAGTGGTTCATGGAAAGGATAGAAAGGAAATTAAAATGTTCATGATATTTAACAAGATTGAGCACACAAACTATCAGCTCTTCTGGGACAGAGCAAAGGCAGAACTCCGAGGCAAGTTTATAGCTCTGAGTTCCTACATTAACAAATTGGAGAGATCTGAAACTAACAATTTAATGAGGCACTAAAGCTCCTTGAAAAAAGCAACAAGTTAAACCCTAATCCAGTAGACAGAAACAAATAATTAAAACTAATTCAGAATTAAAAGAATTAGAGTCCAAGAAAACTATAAAAAGAATTATCAAAACAGTTTGTTCTTCAAAAAAAAATAATAAAATAGACAAATCTTTAGCAAATCTTACCAGAAGAAGCGAACACAGCCAAATAAAAAAACTCAGAGATAACAATGGAAACATCACTTCAGAAACAGCCAAGGATCAGACTATAATAAGGGAATAATTCTCAAACCTTTATGCTAACAAGTTTGAGAATCTGAAATATATTGATGAATTTCTTTATTGTCATGACCAAACTAAACCAAGTTGATTTAAACAAACTTAACAGACATATATCAAGCATCAAAATAGAAGCAACAATAAATGTCCTCCCACCCAGGCAAAGCCCAGGACTGCATGGATTTATAGCTGAATTCTACAAGGCCTTCAAAGCAGAACTCACATCAATACTCCTCCAACTCTTCAATGAAATTAAAAACAAAAATTCATGATCACACCTTTCTTTAAGCCAATATAATCCTCATTCCACCAGGAAAGGACTCATCAAGAAAGAGAAATACAGACCCATTTCTTTGATTAACATTGATGCAAAACTTCTCAATGAAATCTTGGCCAATCGACTTCAGCAACTCATTAAAAAATCATACACTATGATCAAACAGGATTCTTTTCACGCATGCAAAGCTGGTTCAATATACACAAACAAATTCTTATAATTCATCACATCAAAAAGAGCAAGGATAAGAACCACATGATTGTCACAATAGATGCAGAAATAACATTTGACAAAATCCAACACCACTTTTTGATGAAAATTCGGGAAAAACTAGGAATCCATGGACCATTCCTCAATATAATAAAATCTGTCTATGACAAACCTACAGCCACTATTATACCTAATGGTGAAAATTAAAGCCATTTCCTGTAAATTCAGGAAGAAGAGAAAGATGTTCACTAACGCCATTTCTCTTCAACCTAATATATCAGTGCCTACCTAGGGAATTGAGAAAAGATGCAAACTAAAAGGGGATCCAAATTTGGAAAGATTAAGTAAAACTCTTTCACTTTGCAGATGACATGATCTTCTATTTAGAGAACTCCATGGACTCTACTCTCCAATTACTTATGCTGATCTGAAATTTCATCAAAGAAGAAGGGTATAAAATTAACTCTCAGAAATCAATGTCTTTTCTATATGCCAATAACTAGAAGAGTGTGACTGAAATTAAGAAAGCAACCCCTTTTGTAAAAGACCCATAAAAAATAAAACAGGAGTTAACAAAAGAGGTGAAAGACATATAAAAACTTCAAAAACCTGAAAATGGAAATTAATGCAGGAGTTAGGAGTGGCAAAATTTCTCATGCCCCTGGATTGGGAGGAGTATCATCAGGAAAATGACAATACTGCCAAAGGCTATCTACAAATTCAATGTGATACCTATCAATATTCCAACCTCATCCTTCAATGCAAAAGAAGAAGCAATCCAAAAATTCACATGGAACAATGAAAGAACTCAAATAGCAAAAATCTCTCATTACTGGAAAGATCAGCGCTGGAGGAATATCGATTCCAAATTTCAAAAACTACTACAAAGCCATAGTAATCAAAACAGCTTGATACTGGCACAAGAACAGACTTTAGGACCAATGGAATAAAACTGAAGACCTAGAAATGAGCCCACATTCCTCTAACAACCTAGTCTTTAACAAGAGAGCTAAAGAAATCTAATGGGAGAAAACAGCCTTTTCAGTAACTGGTGCAGAAAAAATCGGTTAAATACTTGAAGAAATCTAAACTAGAACCCTATATATCACCCTGCACCAGAATCAACTTCAAATCGATCAAAGACCTTGCAATAAAAGCAGACTCCCTGAAAACATTACAAGAAGCAATAGGAGAAACTCTACAGCTCCTTGGCACAGGCTAACATTTCTTAATAGAGACCCAAAACACAAGAAATAAAAGAGAGGTTGGACAAATGGCATTGCATGAATCTTCAGAGATTCTGCAAGGCAAAGAACATAGCTAGCAAGATTAATAGAAAGACCAAGGACTGGGAGAAGAACTTCACTAGCCATAAAACAGATATGGGTCTCAAATCTAAAATATTTTTAAAACTCAAAAAACTAAATCCTCCAACAACAAATCTGCAAGGTAGCAACTGCCTGATTAATAAGTAGGCAAAGACTTAAAGAAAGACCTCTCTGAAAAGGAAAAAAAGAATGGCCAATAGACTCATGAAGAAATGTTCATCTTCTCTAGCCATAAATGAAACACAAATCAAGACAAGGTTTTGAGTCTACCTCCCCAAAATTAGAATGGTTATAACCATGAAATCTAATAACAGATGCTGGTGGGGATGTGGCCAGAAGGGAACCCTACTGCATTGTTGATAGGAATGAGAACTTGTTCAATGACTCTGTAAAGCAGAATGGGAGTTCCTCAAAAGACTCCACATAGAGCTTGCTTATGATCCATCAATCCCACTTTGGGCATTTACCCAAACGGTCACAAAGAAAGCCATACTAAGGCTACCACCACAACTATGTTTATCATAGTATAATTCACCATAGTTAAGGTATGTAACCAACCTTGATGTCCCTAAATACATGAGTGGATCAAGAAAATGTGATATATATATATACATATATATACATATATATGTATATATATACATATATATGTATATATATATATATATACACACACTTATATACATATATTATATATATATACATACATCTATAATGGAATTTTATGTCTCCATCAGAAAGAATGACATTGCTCCATTTGTTAGGAAATGGAAAAACTTGGGGAAAAATTATATTAATTGATGTAAGCCAGGCCCAAAGAAAATTAGGACCCATGGTTTCCCTTTTTTTGCAATGACTAGTACATGTCTAGGACAAGAAGAGGAAGACAAAGGCTATGTACATATGACCATATGAGATAATGCTAAGTGCAATATATCCCAAGACAGGAGCAAAAGTATTTTTTTCCTTGCTATTGTTTTTAATGTACTTATTATTATACTTGGGGAGGGAAAGGGATATAGTGGAATGCTTAAGTGGGATACAGGTTGACCCACTATGACGATCAGATGTACAGGACACTATGTTGAAAATGAACTTTATAATGTTGGGGGGAGGCATGAGGATTTGGGGATGTAGGGAGGGAAATGATGGTAGGGGGAAAATAAAAGAACGTAAGAATGCCCCATAGAAAATGTACACATTACACTACTCATGTAACTGTAAAACTCTGTAAAGCATTTACAAAAATATATACTAAAATATTAATATGATGTCAAATATGCTATTGATGATTGAAATATATTTAACATAGTTTAAAATTTTAGCGTTCATTCTAGATCTAGTAGGGAGTTTATTCACATTTCCAGAATGAAAAGGGCTATAATTATTTACACAATACTATATGGAGTACCTGTTCCATGCCAAATCCTTTGGTCTTAACAAAAATACATTTTGTGAACAATTGTGCATCTGTATATTATTTCTTACTTGTGGAAGAAGATGGAAATATATAGCTGCTCAAAATAGATCTATAGCTGAATACAAAATGAAGCAGGTTTTTAAATTTTCTTTTTGTTTTTCTAGACACAGGATTTTCAGGTGGCCTTTCATTTGGGACCTCCTGCTTCAATGTTATGTAGTACAAGTGTAAAAGCCCTGGTCAGACAATATTTTTTATGCACATGTTGACAAATTTTCTCACTCTTGGTTTATTATTATTTATAGTGTTGACATAGAAAATTTAACCTTAAATTTGTCTGAAATTATTTAGATATATTTTGCTGTCCTAAGAAAATTTTAATTTCGAATTGATAACATATGTTAGCCTTAAAGTTTCCACTTATCATGTCATTATACAGTAGGGCCGATAATCATCTAGTCATTTCTATCATAACTTAGGAAATTTAAGCCTAATTTTAAAAGAGTGAGCTTGAATTTTTCATAGGCAAAAGTAACACAGACTGTGATGTTATTAATTATATAGAGTTAAGGTAAATTTTCCAGGATTCTTGAAATATTGCTCACTTTTAATCTGTATATTATTTAATAACAATATAATCATTATAAATACATGAACTTTATTTTGAATGTCTTTTGGTCGATTGATGTCTTGGAAGTGGTTTTTTCCATCAGTTTTTAGAATGCTTCTCTAAGTAATGTCATTTCAAGTAAATCTTCTTATCATAAATAAGTGAACATCAGAGAGAATTCAAGGAAAGGATTTCAAGCCATTTTAACATCAGAGACAAAAATCATATCGTCATTAACCAATATTTCCCAAGTTGGCTTCTCCATTCTTGGAGAAGATTTGCAAATATCAAGCTTTAGAATTTCTTGATAAATCATTTCAATTTTTATCTACTATCCCCTGGAAGCATCCCAATCTATAGAGAAATCTCAAAAATCCTTAATATATCATTTGATAGAACAATAAAAATAAGGATAAAAAATTGCATCGGAGAATCTCTGACTTTATGTGTTACAGTATGGAAAAAGAAACTACGTTCTTCTACCTCTGCATGCATTTTTTAAAAGAATTCAGATATCACCTTGGCAATTAAAAAAAATAAATCATTTGTTTAGGAACCACATTTCAATAGTTTGAAATAGGCACCAACTTTCCATAGTCAGAAGTTGTAAAAGCTGTTATGAATTTAGTACATATAGCTTAGAGAAGCCATGACAGGACTATTGAAGACACATTGGCCAATTTTTATTGGGACTGCTATTTTTATTGTGCTTCTAATTATTCTGGGACGTTCTGCATGGAACATTTAGGAAAGCAATAATTTAGTTATGGAGGTGGGAGGGATGGGATGCGAGGAGACTGGGAAGTAGATGCAATGCTCAGTAGGGGAAGTTACTCATTGCCTTGTTTGTGTATTGTGGGCCCCCCTGTTAAGCATTTTTGCATTAAAATGTACTACTACTACTACTAATAATAATAAAAGAAATACTTTTTCAACTTTCAGTCCTAATTAGCTCAGCCTTCACCAATGAACACAAATATTTTAGAGTTCATTATTATTATTACATATATTTTTTACTCTTATTTATGTATTGATTTATTTTTTATTGTGAAAATGCTGTACAGAGGGGTTACAATTACATGGGCAAGATAATGAGTACATTTCTTATCAAGCATTGTAGCCTTCTCCTTTGTTCCCCTTCCAACCCCCCCCCCCACCCAACGTTCCTCTCCATCCCTCCACCCCCCCACCGCTACGAAAGTTGTAAAGTTCGTTTTCGACATAACTACTTGTACGTCTCATTATTACCTATATTTTTACAGCACATTAACCTAAATGATATTTAAATTCTGCAGTTTTATTTTAATCTTCATTATTGCAGCTTTCCAAATACCAGTGGCTGTAGATTACTGCCATGAAAGGCTTATTACAAGTAGACCTGGCTATGATGTACTGCAGGTCTTAACTTTCAGTTAAGGCCATATAATGCAGGAGAAAGGCAATGACATCAGTATGAAAGAATGAAAAAGTACAGAATTCTTCTTAGCACATACCTTGAAGATACATTTCCTAACAACATTTCTCCATTTATTTATTATAATAAAAATAAACAGGCTTTTTGAAAATTGAGCAATGTTATAATATTGTAGATACATTTTTTAATTTAGAATACAATCTTCATGTGTTGTTGTTGTGTTGAATATCCTATTTCTAATTTAAAATCTATGTTGAGAGGTTTGGGGAAATCTATAACTTAAATATCTATATAATATACATAAAATACAATCTCTTGGTTTTTATCTCCTCAACATTGTTTTGAGTTGTCTCTCTCATTTTTCAGTGAGCTTTACTAAACTCTAAAATACCTACTGGGCATATCCTTCCACATAATTTTTAATGTTTAACATTTTTTTGGTCTCTAACCTTTTAACGGGGCAAAATATTGATTGAACTTACAAAGCTAGACAAATGAAAATATAAAACAAATAAAAAAGAGGCTTTTGCAGAGACTTGGAATAAAAAGGACAGTTCTTGAAATTAATGCCTCAGATAAAATTACTGACCATTTCTTCATATATTCATATGCAGTGTTCCCTTCTAATCCACCTGAGGTCAGCTATAGCATCAGGAAAATTCCAGTAACAATAATCTATATGTTTCAGTGATTTATTTTACATAAGCATGTATTAGCACTCATACCTATAATTCTAGATATTCAGGAGATTGAGATCCAAGCTTTACTGTTTAAAACCTGCTCTAGTAGTAATGTACATGACATCCATTTCAAAAATACTAATCAGAAAATACTGGGCTATAAATATCAGGTGTAGCTGATGTGGTAGAGCACCAACCTAGCAAGAAAGCTATCAAAAATGCTATTAATGCAGTGGCTCGTACTTGTAGTCCTAAATAATCAGGAGGCTGAAATCTCCCTTCCAAGTCCTAACCAGGCCTGATCCTGCTTAGCTTCCAAGATCAGACGATATCGGGCACGTTCAGGGTGGTATGGCCATAGACCAGGAGGCTGAGATCTAAGGATTACAGTTTAAATCCAACTTGAGTTGAAAAGTCCCCAACACTCTATTTCAAATTATCCCCCAAAAGCCAAATTTGGAGATATGGCTCAAATAGGAAAACAATGGACTGGAGAATAAAAGGTTCTCATAGGCCCTGAATTCAAGTTCCTAGGATTGTACAAATTTTTAAAAAATGATAATTTCTTTCTATATCTAAGGGACAAAAAATGCATGAGTTATACACATAAAGAAAAATACCTGGGTATACATGTATAGAATAATACACACTATATATATATACACACTATATATATGCTTAATCTGTCTGAGGTTTTATGACTATCCTGGAAGCAAATCCTTTGCAAAGATTTATTTAAAAGAGGATTTATTTTCATACATATTTTACCTAATTCTACATAATTGCTTTCTTTCCACCTTTTGTTCATGTTCATTCCAATGGAAAGTGGTCTTGGTTACATGAAAGCAATTCTGGCTTCCCAATAAGGAATTACCTTACATGTTGTTAAGTCTTGATGTGCATTACAATGAACTTTTATTTAATGACTTTGTCAATGACAGATGTCTGTGACCTGAAACAAATGTCACCTGGTCCTCAGACATGCAGTCTTTTCTAATCCCATGAAAATTCATGTACAAAAATAAATGTACAGGAAAAAATAAATGAAAAATTAAGAGATATCAAAGTAGAAGTGATTCACTAATTGCTTAGACATTACGTGTTGCCAAGGGGAGTTAATATTGCTTATGACTCATTAATCATATATATATGATTAATACATATATTTAAACATATATTTAGCTATAATTCTAAAAATGCCATTGCATCTATCATATATATCTCAAATATCAATCACCTAAAATATAACAGAGTCCATTTTTTTAAAAAGGGAAATAATAAGGGAATACAAGTTCCAATACTTTTGGATACCAAGCTAAATAGTTGTGTTCCATTTGCCTTAAAAATGTGTATTACATTTTAACAAACATGAGTTGCTCAAATGTACAGTCTATTAAGTAAATTTATTATTCAGAACAAATTTCATGTTATATATCATAAACTTTATAAAATATTCAGTAAACATTTTCAATAAAAATATTTCATAGTCAAATTCTAGATTATTTATTTATTCATTTATTTATTTGGTTATTTATGCCAATGCCAGCATTTGAACTCAGGACCTAATTTTTTTCCTTAGCTTTTTTTCTCAACTTTAGAGCTCTACTACTTGAGCCACATATTGGCTGACCTTTTCCTGGTTACTTTCAGAAGACTTCTTTGAATTGCAATCCTCCAGAATAGCTAAGATTATGGGAATAAGCTATCCATGGCAAGCTCTGAATGGTTTTAAAATTGCTTTTCCCTTGATTCTATGAAATTTTGTCCTAATTTTATATTTCGATCAAGGAGAATATATTTCTAAATAGGAAAGTCATAATAAACACTAATGAGTAAAGGGAACTATAAAAGTCATAAAGAAGTATGGGAGAACTCAGTTTCTCTAAATGATTTCATGGCTTCTCTTTAAGGCAAATATTATTTTAGAACCTTTTTTTTCTTTGAAGAAATATAACAAATACCAAAAAAATGAAAATTTTCCAAATAAAACTAAAACCACAGTATTAATTAAGTATCTAGATTAGTAAGTGAATGTCTGAAAGCATTACAAACAGTAAGTCCAAACTCAGCACCAGACTGCATCTGCTAAATGCAAGAAGAAGTAAAGATATAGTCTAATTGAATCACATTTCATTTTATCTTGTTAAAGATATAGTCTAATTGAATCACATTTCATTTTATCTTGTTAATATACGCTTGGGAGAGAAAGACATACTGTACATATTTCATTATCTTCACATTAACAATTAATTGAATGGATCTCAGTATCTCAAAATGAAAACGCATTGAATACAATAGAATTAGTTGATTTATTATTGGATGAATGGTGAGTTTCTTGTAATGTTTGCACTGTATGACCTTCCTTTTGTGTGTTCTGAAGTGCTATGATTTGTTCACAAATTTTAACAGTCAGGTCTTTAACAGTGACAAAAGTTTCCCTAACCAAGAGCCATTGTATAACAATTGAACATTTATTACCTTTTATTCCATTTTTTTCAGCAGACTGTCGGCTTCTCATTAATTGATGGCAGTAATAAATGTACAATGCAAAACCTAGTTGTTAATTATTGCAAATGATATGCAAAAAATATCATAGTGTGTTCTTGAGAGGTGTGTGACCTAATTACCAGTGATTTTATATAGATGAATCTCATATCTATTTTCAGCATGTACTTAAATGCTAAAGTTTGCATTCTTATATTTAGTAGTAGTTGGTACAGAAATATTTAAAATTTGTGTTTCTAGTTATGTTGTGGACAAAACACACACTAAATCTACACTTTATAGCATATGTCAACAAGCTTGGCTTGTTTAAAACTCAATAATCTGTTTGTTCCCCAGCTCAGGAATATGAAAATGAGTAATAGTTGGAAGAAACCAGGGTATTTAACACCTACACATGAAAACGTTCAAGAATATAAAATGGGAATCTTTAAGTAATTAAATGTATTTTACTATATTCATGAATAAAACAGGACAGGATGAGGAAATTATTAGAATATGAATATCAGTTAAAAGGACGAGGGCTTCTGGAGTATCTGTGGCCTCACTACGTAGCATCTACCCTAAGTGACACAAAACAATAAAAAAGAAGAGAGAGAGAAAATGACTTACATGAAATATCTAAGAGGCTTCTCTAGATGTTCATATAGACAATCATGTTTCTCTTACAAGGCAAGGGCTACTGCCTGACAAATGTTCTTTTCATCTCCACTGTCTCACTTAGGGAAATTGAGACCTTGATTTTTAAAAACGTCACTGAATCTTCTATAGTACTCTTTTCATTTTAAGGATGAGACCACAAAAGTTAAGTAACTTTGAAATCACATCTTCGGGAGAATATGGGGAGAATCTGATCTCTGCACTACAGTATAGATCCATGTCTCCTGTATTTCCCTTTCTATCTCTTAGCAGCAGAAGTTGAGGTATCCTAATTTTTTTTTTTAGATTGGGAATTTTGAACTAGAATTTAAGAATTTAGTTCTTTTCATTCTTCCAAGCTTTGTTGTCACTCTAGGGTTTCCACCTCAGGATCCAAATTTTTTCTCTCCCTGATAAACATTATCATGCTACTTTTCATTATCTCTTCAGTGCTTCTCTAACTGCTGTATGTCTACAGCTGTGCCTCTGGCCTCATTTTATTCTAAATCGGACATCAAAACAGCATAAAGTTCATGGTGTTCTGTCTCTGTAGCTCATCTCTCAGCACTCCTTGGAGAATGTGGCAAAGGGTGTTGTCCCTGTGATGAATAAGCTCCAAAAGCTCGGCTTTTCAGAGAAAGAGCAACATGGAAGAGAATCAGAATATAGCACCCTTTTATTTTTTACCTCCCAGGAATTTAGTATTGAACCTATCATTGGGCCTTTCATTCTGAGTATTTCTAACTTAGGTGCTCTCAACAAAAATAAAGAAAAAAAGGAAAAGTTAAGGTTCTGGTGAAAGATCGAAGAGGAGAAGCTGGAGGCTAAGCAAGCAACTCCCACAGAAAATAGTTTTATTGTGCCAGTGAGCAGTCTAGGCTAGAGAATCATACCAAGTATGCCATCAAAGTGCAGAGAGTTTGGCCAGAGTGGTAAAATTCAGGCAGTTTGGTTAAGGAGACAGATCTGAGCCCTTGCACCTATCAGCAACTGTGGTGGCCAAAGCCGGGCCAACATAGCAACAGAGAGAACCCAGGACAAAGGCAACAGATGAAATGTGTGAGCAGATACAACTCTGCCACCAAGAACTGACAAGGAGCAGAAATCTTCATCCTGCTGATCTTAGGCCATGAACGGCCCAGAAACCAAGAGACTGCCGTGAGTAACCCCAAGACATCCTCCTATTCATAGAGCACTGGTGAGAAGGTAGCCCCTCCCCAAATACTAGAGAAGAATTCCATCTTTGATAGTGACAAACACCTGCTCCAAGCAGTGATCTCCAATTCAGGCCTTGGAAGAAAACAATACGGGCAATTAAACAAGTCACAGGAACCTGACCTGCCCTGTTCACTTACACCCAAGGGAAAGTTGCCCTTCCCAGGCAGAGAAAACTGCACCCCCAGAAGAGTGACTTTCTTCACTATTTAAACAGAGCCAGAGGCTGTCCCTCTCCACTGAAGCCTTGGTTCAGCAGCAGGAGGGGTAAAAACAATCAATTCAAACTCAGTAAACATAAATCCTGAGAAGAGCTCCAAGCTGGGCGCTGCTAGTGTCTCAGGAGCTAGCCCCTCAAGGAAAAGCTACTGATTGCTGTTAAGCTTCAACCCTACACACAACCTAGCCTCATCACAGCAGCACCAAGCTAGAGGAAACAGTCATCTCTCTTTTTTGTCTTACTCAAAACAGATCTCCTACCCACTGAACTATCCTGGGAGGAGGATGAAAAAGTCCTGGGTAAGGCAGAGTTGTCTTTGTACTCAAACATACATACTTTAAAAACCAATAAAGCCACAGGTAAACCAAAGAGTACAAACAAACCACAGACTTCACCAAGAGATTCGTCATAGACACATGTGAGATACAAGATCCTCTCCCTCTAAAATAAAATTATAAAACCCAAAATATTCTACTTAAAAAAATAATTTCTTTTTTTCTTTCAAAATTTTACTTATGAGTGTGGGGGATTTTATTTTGGTTTTGATTTTTTTAAATATATTTTAACCTTTTGGTCTTTTTTTCTTTTCTTTTTCTTTTTTCTTTTGCACATATTGATTGTTGTTCTCCTCATATCTACATATATACCCATCGCTGATTATTACACCTTATCAATACCTTATTGTATGCATACTTAATTCATAAGTTAATTATTCAATCCCAAACCTCTTACGTTTAACTCCTTTAATAATAGTTTTGGTTCTTTATACTTATATAATTTTAAGTACTCCATTTTTGAACTTTTTATTCTTTAATTTTTTTCATTTTCCTTTTATCTCTCTCCTCCTATTCTATCCTTTTCTATCAGTATTATTTCTTTATACAAATATACGTTTTAAGTGTTTCATTTTTTAAATTTAAATATTTTGATTTTCATTTTTTCTTGTTTCTTTATCTCTTCTGTTTTTACTCTGCTATATCCATTTCTACTCTAAAATTAGGCTTTGGTTAAATTTATTCTTTCCTTTTACCCCTCCCCATTCCTCTAATCCTGTTTTTTTCCCCACAGTTCTCCCTAAACCTATTAAATTCTGGTCTCATGAATCCCACCTTGAGTTTCTTAGCCCAATAATCATAGTTGTTTGATGCTGAATTAGTTTGTATCTGTTGAAATCGATTGTATCTGCAACCATTTTCACTGTGTCAATCAATCTGTAGTACTACAGGGCTCTGGTTGAGGCTTGCCTTAAAATAATGTGCTAACACGAAATTGGTGTTTTTTCCATAACAAGTTGGCAGAAAAAGCTGAAGAAACACAAGAGAAATGGAAAGTCCAGGTATCTCAACTCCCATTCATGATAATCAGGTGATAAAAGAGTTAATGAATAATTCAGAGGGGAGATCCCAGAAAGCTCTAAAAACACTACTGGTAAACTTGGTGAATAAAAATTTTGAAAGCCTGCAAAGGACTCAGTGTGTGATAGGGACCAAGACGAGACTAACTAAAGATTAATACAGAATACAGGAACTTCTCAAGAATAATGAGGCTGATAAAAATATAGGAATCTTGTGAGTGTGGGGGAGCTAATCAAAGATGAATACAGGAATTGCGTGAGTATGCTGAGAAAAAAAAAAGTTCAATGGAGGCATTCATGGAGTCCATAAGCAGACAGTTGAAAGGATCCAGGAGCCACAACAGGAATGCTGAATAGAGCCTGAAAGAAAGAGTCCAATGAAACCATAACCAATAAACTAAGTGATTTAGAATAAACAATGAAAGCCAAATTAACGAAGTAAAGAAGTCCATTCAAGACCTAGACCAAAGCTCCAATAAAGAATTTGAAGTCATCAAAGAGGTCCAATTAGAAGTAAAGGAAATGAAAAAACAAATTAGAAGTCTTGACAGTAGGTTAGACAATGCATAAGACTCAATCTCTAGGATTGAAGACAGCCTAGGTAACAAACAACTATCCAAGACAAATCCAAGATATATGATAGATCTATTCAACATTTAGAAGACATCAAAAGGCCTAATCTGAGGATAATGGGTGTAGAAGAGCACTTAGAGACAGAAGGTAATGGTCTAGGGAATTTATTTAATAGTATCGTGGCAGAGAACATCCCAAAAATGCAAAAAGTTAGGCCTGTTCAGATACAAGAAGCCTGTAGGACCCCACATAGACCAGAACAGAACAGGACTTCCCTTCCTTATATTGTAATACACAGGGGATCAATTAACACAAGGAAAGGCTCCTTAAAGCTGTCAAGGAGAAAAGATCAATCATCTAGAAAGGGAAAACAGTTAATGAGACCTAAGATTTCTCAGCAGAGACAATCAAAGCAAGAAGACCATGGAATGATGTATGCCATGCCCTAAAGACAACTATTAACCACGAGTACTGTATCCACCTAAATTTCCCTACATAACAGAATGTCAAAAATCTTCCATAGCAAAGAAAAATTGATACAATGTATCTCCACCACACCAGCCCTACAAAATCTATTCACAGAGGTCCTACACGTAGAAAACCAACAGGAGCATAATAAATGCCAAGAAACAGCAATCAAACAGAATCCAAGAAACATAGGAAGAACCCATTTGTCACAGCTCCCAAGAAAGTTGATAACATGGCAGGAACATCCAAAGATTTCTCAGTCCTAACTCTCAATGTGAATGGACTTAACTCCAATTAAGCGACATACAACTGCCTAGTTGGATTAAAAAGCAAGAATCTTCTAACTGCGGTCTTCAAGAGTCACACTTTGCCCATAAAAAGCAAATGTAACCTGAAATTGAAAGGCTGGAATAAAATCTACTAAGCAAACGGCCCCCATAAACAGGCAAGAGTTGTAGTCCTAATATCACATGAAATAGATTTTAAATTAAAATTAGTAAGAAGAGATAAAGAAAGTTGCTATATTCTAATTAAGAGATCTCTCTTTCAGGACACTATTGCAATACTAAATACCTATTCACAAAGCACTCAAATTTATCTAAGAAAACCTACTTCCGTCAAATGTGACATACATCAGAAATTATTAATTGTTGGGAACTTTAACACCACCATCCTCACTAATAGATAAATTCTGCAAAAACTCAATAGAGAAAATGCAGATCTAAACAACTGCATAGATCAACAAGATTTAACAGACATCTACCGAATATTTCACTCAGCAGCATCAGAATACCTGTTCTTCTAAGCAGCACATGGAACATTTTCCAAAATAGAGCACATTTTAGGTCACAAAGCAAACTTGTCCAAATTTAGAATCATTGAAGTTATGCGGTGCATTCTCTCAGAGCACAGAACTGAAATTAGAACTCAACACCAAAAGCCACCAAAGAAAATCTTGTAACACATGGATGCTGAACAACACATTGTTGAACCACCAGTCGGTCATGGAAGAGATTAGAAAGGAAATTCAAATGTTTATGATATTTAACAAAATGAACACACAAATTACCACCTCCTCTGGGACACAGCAAAAGCAGTAATCAGAGGCAAGTTTATAGCTCTGAGGTCCTACATCAACACATTGGAAAGAGCCGAAACCAACAGTTTCACGAGATATCTAAAGCTCCTTGAAAAAGAGAAGCCAGCTAAACTGCAATCCAATAGATGGAACCAAATAATTAAAGTTGAAGCAAAATTGAATGAGTTAGAGTCCAAAAAATAACAGAGAAAGAATCAACAAAACAGATTTTGTTGTTCGATAAAATTAAGAATATTGAGAGACCTTAGCAAATTTTAATAAGAGAAAGAGATGAGAATGGCAACCTAACCACAGAAACAACATTATGAGGGAATACTTCTCAAACCTTTATGCTAATAACTTTTAGAATCTGAAAAAAATGAACGATTTCCTTGGAAATATCGACATGCTGAAAATAAACCAAGTTGAGTTAAACCAACTTATCACACCTATATCAAGTTTCAACATCAAAACAGCATCCAAAATACCTCCCATCTAAGAAAAGTCCAGGGGTGCATGGATTTACAGCGGAATGCTACAAGGTCTTCAAAGCAGAACACACACCAATACTACTCCAACTCTTCAATGAAATTGAAGAGAAAGTTCTCTACCTTACTCTTTTCTATGAAGCCACCATAACCCTCATTCCAAAACCAAGCAGGGACTTATCAAAGCAAGAGAATTATAGACTCATTTCTTTGATGAGCATTGATGCAAAACTTCTCAACGAAATCTTGGCAATCAACTTCATACACCACGATCAAACAGGATTTATTTCAGGGATGCAAAGCTGGTTCCATATATGCAAATCAATTAATATAATTCATCACATCAACAGGAGCAAGGATAAGAAACCCTTGATTATCTCAATAGATGCAGAAAAAGCATTTGTCATAATCCAAACCCCTTTATGATGAAGGGTCTGGCAAAACTAGGAATTCATGGACCATTCCTTAATAAAATAAAGGCTTTATATGACAAATTGACAGCCAGCGTTTTAATTAATGGTGAAAAACTAAGGCCATTTCTCCTAAACTCAGGAACAAGACAAGGATATCCACTCCCTCCACTTCTCTTCAATTTATGATGAGAAGGCTTAGTTACAGCAAAAAGGTAAGATGTACATAAAAAGGGTATCCAAATAGGGAAAGATGAGGTGTAACACTCCCTCTTTGCAGATAACATGATCTTGTATTTTAAGAATCCCACATACTCCACTCTCAAGTTACTTAAGCTCATCTGAACCTTTGGTAAAGGAACAAAGTATAAAATTAACCCTCAACATCAATGGATTTTCTGTATATGAACAATTAGATGAGTACGGTTGAGATCACCAAAGCAACTAGTTTTGTAATAGCCCCACAAAAAATAAAATACCTTGTAGTTAACTAAAGAAGTGAAGGAGCTCTTCGATGAAAATTTAAATTAATGAAAAAGGAAAGGAATGCTGAATTTAGGACAGAGAAAAACATCCCATACTCCTGGATTGGAAGGATCAATATCGTGAAAATGACACTTCCAAAGGATATGTCCAAATTCAATGTGATACCTATAAATATTCCAACCTCATTCTTCAATGAAAATGAAGACATCCAAAAATACATATTTAACAATAGAAGACCCCGAATTGTAAATCAATCCGTAGCAGAAAGAACAATGCTGGAGGAATATCAATACCAAATTTAAAACTCTATTGCTAACCTTTAATAATAAAAACATTTCGGTACTTACACAAGAATTGACTTTAGGACAAATGGAATAGAATTGAAAGTCCAGAAATGAACCTACAGGCCAATAGCCACCTAATCTTAAAGGGAGTTAAAAATAGAATGGAAGAATGACAGTCTCTTCAGTAAACAGTGCTGGCAAAATTTGTTAATCACCTGTAGAAATATATTCATTGGTAACAGGTACCAATTAAAATTGAACATGTTGTGATATTACAAACTCATTATACCACCAACCAATTGTGATCTCACCAATATGACATCACTCACGCATTGTAACATCACATTGCTGTTATGAGCCACGATCACTTTGTGACATCACAAACTTATTATGACCTCTTACAATCATTGAAAAAAAAAACATAGCCTTTGTGAAATCACGGTCACTTTTGTTTCCATATCCTCATTGTGTAATATGACAATTGAGATCAGACATGCCATTGTATCATCACAAATCCTTTCTGAAATCGTCACCAGTGTAACATCACATTGTCATAATGACACCATTAGCTCATTGTGACATCACTAACCTACAACATCATCATAGCATTATTACTTCACATTGTCATTGTGATGTCATAGGCAGATTGTGAATGCTTATTCTCTGATTTCATTCTATTTAAATGTGGACTGTGGGTTGATAGCAGAAACCTTTATGATGCAGTAACCAGTGTGAAAGCATATCATATTTGGTATATAACTCCCATTGTGTTTTCAAAAAACTAATATGTCTTCATTACATTTTTCAAAATCATGGACTTTGGGCTTCAAGCTCCTTCTGTGAACACATATCCTCATTTATAACTAGGAGCAATTGAAATGAGATTTGTAATTTTGATATTACTAACACTATGAAATAACCTCATTACTTCTGTGACAGCACAATCTATTGTGACATCACATTGCCGTTGTGACATCACAATCAAATTGTGAGATCTCAAACCTGTTATGGCCTCTTAGCACTTTTGAAAAAACACATCATCTTTGTGATTTCACAGTCCCATTTTTATCCATATTTTCATTGTGAACTAATGACTACTGCAACAGATATGCCAGTGTAATATCACAAACTATTTATGACACCATAAATGTGAAATAACATTGTCATTTTGACACCATATCCTTATTGTGATATCACCAAAGTACAACGACATCAAGCATTATGGCATCATATAGTCAATTTGACATTATAGAAACATTGTGAATGCTTGTTGTGATTTCTTTTTATTTCAAATATGGCATGTGATATCAGAAACCCATTTTGACTTCATACCCATGGTGATATGACAATCTCTTTATGACATCACATTTCCATTGTGATATCATTAACCCATTATGACATCACAAATTGGTCGTGTCCCCTTTTTTGTGACATGTAGCCATTTTGACATCTTAGACTCTAGGTGAGTTCATAATCTATTTTTTACATGATAATATTGCACGAATGTATGGTATCAGATATCCACTGTGAGATCATGGCCACTGTGACATCACTCAGCTAGATGTCATTGACCATTGTGTTACATTGTGACATCACAAGCCTGTCACCTATTGTGAAAACACATACCTTTGGAGATATAACAGTCCCTTTGAGAACTCATAATCATTGTAAGTTAATGACAATTGAGGTCCACCATGCCATTGTGACATCAGCAACCCCTAGTGATATTGCAAATTTATTGTAAGCTCATCAACACTATGGTATAACCAACTAATTTTGACATCAAACATAATTATGGAAAGGGGACTAAGATGATGATGAAAGAGTAGGAAAATACCACAGCTCTCTCCAAACAAAAAGAGATTTATACATGACAGTGAAAAAATGACCACCCAGATAAAAAGAAGTACAATAAAAAGTAAATGAAAAAAATTAGAATGGGAAAAGCACGAAGACCCTTCTCCAACCATTGATGTCTTTGTAACTCTGTGCCAAACCACAGCCGAGCCCAGAGCCCCCAGAACCACAGTAGGCCATCTGCAGAATACCCACGAAGAACATACCCAAAGTGCTGGTGCCAGACACAGTGATTGTTAAAAGAGGAACCTCAGAGCTTGGAACCTTCATAAAGACCCTTCACCAACCCCTCATCGTTGGACCAACCTTGCAGAATCCCACCAAATTCCCCAGGCCTACAACAGTGGGAGGAAGACAAGAACTACAGGTCCGTCCACAGAAGGCCAGTGCAGGAGTCTCCCAGGTGACTTTGCTGATATGGACATTGCAAATAGAGATAGAATCATCGGATCTCAGAACATGCAGAAAGATCCTATTGGACCCCTCACTGGCAAAGTTGTTCGATGCCATCCTGCCAAAGCCACTGGGTCCCCCAGAACCACAGTGACCCATAGGAAGCCAATGCCAAAACGCCCATGTTGCACACCAGGACAGCAAAAACAGAGTCAGAGATGGTGTAAAACACCAGCCCTGAGCCCCCACCATCATCCAGCCCAGCCCACTATCATCTAAATAGAAGGCTAATTCTGGTAGCAACCAGCGATCTACAGTGCACAGAGACAATGCGTTGTGGCAGCACTACTGGAAAGTTCTCAACCGGTTCTAGCTAAATACCCCACAGGGGACAGCCTCAACCCACTCCAAGAGAGACCAGTGCTGGCAGTAACCTCCAGATCTTGACCCAGACCCTTCCCCCTACCACTTGGACTACAGGACAGGTTCCACTAAAACTTGGAACTGTGCAAGGACCCCATCAGCCTTTGGAACACACCAAGCACATCAGGCTTGAAAAAAAAAAAACACCCCAGGAAGGGAGTTAAATGCTCAAGCTGGGAAGAGCACCAATGGACCACAGGAGCAAGCAGCAGCAGAAGAAATCCAAACTGTACCCTGGGTGGTAAATCCAGCAGCACAGGTCCCACCTTTGCCCAAACAGTGTGTCCCAGGATGGTGGCAGAACGACAGGATCAGGCAGGGGGATGTGGTGACTGAGCTGCATAACCACCTCTCCTGATTGAAGTCAGAGGCTGAGCACACTCTTCAGAAGAGGCTGGAAAGCAAGGCACAGAAGACCTCAGGAACCAATCCATGACAGCAAAAGATGTGTGTGTGTGCAGGGAGATCAACGCCAGAGCCTAACCTGTTTATTCCAGACTGGGTATTGAACAACTCAGGCACCAGCACCTAATTATAGTCAGCAATGGTCTGGGAAGATGGCTCAGTGGCAAAGTGCAGGCCTTGCATGCATGAGGCCCTGGTTCAATTCCTCAGCACCCCTTAAGGAGAAAAAACCAGATGTGGAAATGTGGCTCAAGTGGTAGACTGCTATCTTTGAACTAAAGATCTGAGGGACAACATCCAGGCCCACAGTTCAGGCCCTACAACAGACAAAAGAAAAGAACCACATGATTATCTCCATTGATGTGGAAAAGGCTTTTGATAAAATACAAATCCATACATGTTAAAGGCTCTGAAGAAAATAAGAGTAGAGGAACATTCTTTAAAACTATGTAAGCCATATATGAGAGAGCACTAGCCAATATTGTTCTTAATAGGGAGAAACTACAACAAAGTCTCCTAAAATTAAGAACAAGGCAAATATGCTTACTCTAACCACTCCTCTTCAATGTAGTCCTGGAATCCTTAGCCAGAGTAATAAAGCAAGAGAAAGAAATTAAACGGATCTGCATAGGGAAGGAAGAAGTTAAACTATCCTTTTTTTGCAGATGAAATGATATTATACCTCAATGATCCTAAAAACTCCACCCCCAAACTGAGTTTACAAACCACTTTGGCAAAGTAGCAGGATAAAAACCCACAAAAAGAAAATCAAAGAAACACCATTCACACAATGACTCAAAAAATAAAATATTTTGGAATTAACCTAACCAAAACATGGAAAGGATATATTTAAAGAAAAGTATAAAAACATAAAGATATAGAGTTCATAATCTCTCTCTGACTTCATATTTTAGGTATGACATGTGATATAAGAAATACACTGTAACATCATGACCATTGTGACATCACATTGCCCTAATGACATCACGATCACAAAATGACATCCAAACCTGTTATGGCCTCTTAGCCCTCTTGAAACAAACATGGCCTTTGTGACATGACAATCTGTGTACACATATCATCATTGTGAGATAATGACCACTAAAACTGGATATTTCCATTGTAACCTCACAAACCCTTTTTGACATCATCACCAGTGCGACATCCCATTGTCATTAAGCTCATTATGACATCACAAGACTACAATGACATCATAGCATTATGTAATCACATTGTCATTGTGACATCATAGACACATTGTGAGTGCCTATTCTGTGATTGAATTCAATTTACATTATAGCATTTGTGTTGATATCAGAAATCCATTGTGACCCTGTAACTATTGTGACATAAAGCCTTTGTGACATTACACTGACATAGTGATATCACTAACTCACTGTGTCATCAAAAACCCCTATGGTCTTGATAACTTTTGTGACATAATGCTACTGTGATATATTGGACCCTTTGTGGGCTTATAATCTGTTTTCAACTTCATAAATATTCCAGGTATGATGTGTAATGACAAATCCATTTTCACTTTGTAAATATTCTGATATCACACTGCTTTTGGAGACATCACAGTCCCTTTGTGAATGCATATATTCAGAGAGTTAATGACAATTGATATCCACCATGCCATTGTTATTTCACCAAGTCATTGTGACATCACAAACCTATTATCTCCTCATCACCAGTATGATATCTCTAAGTAAATGTAACATCATAAATATTATTCTGACGTGATATTGTGACATCACATTGCAATTGTGGTATCACTGTTCCATTGGGTTTTCACAAACAGATGACCTCATAACAATTTAGAAAATGTATGGCCTTTGGTACATCAAGCTCCTTGTTGAACTCATAAACTTATGAACCATAAGTTTGTGGGAATGTCTTGTCATATTGAGGTATATTTATGATAATGAACAAATTTATTTACACTAGAAAGGGGCCTGCATCTTCCTTATCGAAGGCTGGATACCAAGAGCCAACAGCAGTTTCAACTACCAAACCTCAGACTACCAATGGGCAACCCAGAACTTTGTTAATTGGCCTGCAAATCACCAACTCAAACATTATGTTCTCCAAAGTTCCAAAGTTAAAAGGGTAAGGCTTTGTCCTTTTCCCTTCCTCTCTTCTTCTCTACAATCTACCCTTACTTCCAGGTCTTTCTCTTTTCCCTTCCACCACTTCCTCCTTCTCTTCAGGACTCCTCAATCTCCACAGGCCTGCTCTGCTCTATCCCTGGCCAGTGGCTGACCTTCCCCTCCTGCTCTCCCTGAAGTTCCTCTCTTCCCAGGTTTCCCCTCCTGCTATATCGCCACTTATTTCCTTCCAGGACTTTCTCTTTTCTCTCCTCTTCCATGGCTCTGAACAGACAGTTTATATATCCTCTGTACCCCTCACCCACTCCAAAGGGTCTACTGCCTCATACTTTTCAACCATCACTTCCAAAACTGTCCACTGTCCAGTCCCTTCCACAGCATGACACATCCCATTCAGCACCATGCACCCTATCCACTCCAGCAGGCTGGGCAATGAGAACACACCGATTAGCAACCCTGCTGATTATTGGAGCCCCCTGGTTATTATTTGCCTCACAAGTTTATATGTGTAATAAAATCCTTGATTCCTTCTGGAACAAACCCTAAAAATTGCTTCTCCTCCCCCATTGTACAAAATTAATACACAAATTTATAAGAAAATGAGAAAAAACATAGAAATATAGTACTTAACATAAATTTAACATTTGTTAAGTCTTATCCTCAACAGATCGTCTGAGTGTTTCTGAACAGACAATCTTGCAGCCTTCTTTGGAGAATGGTCCATTGCCTGAGTCACATGAGAGTGGTGGATCTAATGCTGATTTTATAAAAAATGTAATAGTTGATGGTTGGTTTACAATTCAGGAATTTGATGGTTTATATCCAGACCTGCTGTCCAGGCAAAAAAGGGTTGTTGGAATTTTACTGAGGACTCTAGTAGGTCTTAGCGGCCAAAGTAGAGGGATATAAAAGAACAAAGCATGCAGAATGTGGTTAGACATTTCATTTAAAATAGACACTCCAAGTGTAGGAACCAAAGGGGGTGGTCTACCATAAATTATTGAATGGATTGAACCCTTTCATATGAAGGCTGCATCTTGCTTGAAGGAAAGCAAAGTCATGGCCAGTCTGTATTTAATTTAGTAAAAGTTTCTTTTAACATCCTATTCATTCATTCTACTTGCTCTGAACATTGTAACTCCCCATTAAATCCTAGGGCCTTAGCTAATAATTGAGTAACTTGAGCCATGAAGTCTAGGCCACTGTTGGACTCCAATGATAAGGGTAAGCCAAATCAAGGAATTATTTTGGAGTAATTTTTTAGCTGATACCTGAGTGGTTTTGGTTGTTATTGGGAATGCCTCAACCCAGTCTGAATAAGTGTCCACTATTACTATCAGTAATACTAACAGTATGCTAACAGTAATACCCATACTTTCCCTCATTGAAGTTCAATTCCAAAAATTCAGAGTGAGGTTTCTCACATAAGAGTCCTCTCCATATGTTTCAGCATTCCAGCACTTTCTTCTTGGAAACTTTCTACATATGTTATATAAGCTAGTAAGGACAAGGCCCTATGGGTTTTCAAGACAGATTTAGGCAGTGGCCCAGGGCAATTTTCAAGGGCTCCAAATAACCAGATATATACAGGCAGGAGACTTGAACCTGTAAACAACTTTCTGAAATTCAGTCCACACACATATTGTTACCACCGTTTTTGCTTCTTCCTTTAATCTCAATGACTAGTAGCTTCAGACACCCCACCTCCTGAGCTCCCTGATCAGCTTGGTTGTTCTCATGAACCTCCTCATGAACCTCCTCATGTTCTCATGAAGCTCCTTTCCCAAGAGATCTGAATGGAGCTTCCAGGTGGCTAACATTCTTACATCACCTGTCATGTTCTATCTTTCCCTTCCTTACGAATTCCTTTTTCTAATGTCTGTTTTGCTTCCAATAAGCACACTGATCTAGCCGTAGGGGTTCCTTACTGCCATTTGCAAATGAATTATAGTCTTTGCTGATGGCTTCTTTTTTTAATTTTAATTTTAATTTTTATTGTGAAAATACTGTACAGAGGGGTTATAATTACATGGGCAAGATAATGAGTACATTTCTTATCAATCATTGTAGCCTCCTCCTTTGTTTCCCCTCCCCATCCCTTCCCATCCTCTCTCTGTCCCCCCCCACCCAACCTCCCACGCCCCCCCACCAAAGTTGTAAAGTTCATTTTCGACATAATGACTTGTACTTCTCATTGTTGCAATGGGTCCACCTGTATCCCTATTTAAACGACTTGTTTTTCCCCTTCCCCTCCACAAATTATACCAACATATAATACAGTGAAAGCAAGGGTTATACCATGGAAGAGAGACATACAAAGGAACAAATTAATAATCTTATAAATGCATTAGAAACAATCTCATGAAAGAAAAAAAACATTTGAATACATATCTTAGGTTTCAGTTTCTTGATCCATGTCCAGGTGCTGCTATCAAAACTCCAACCCCTTTCTTAGGCTGTTTTTCTCCAAGGTTATCTCTGATATCAAATAACTGCTGGGCAAATTCTACCAGCTCAGATAACACCTTTCTCTCAAAACTCTCTAGCTTTTGAAGCTTTCTCCCAATAGGTGGGTCTGACAGTTAAAAGAAGTTCATATTTAGGGCTCTTCGATTCTCAGGGACCTCAGGATCTATAGGAATATAGTTCCTATACAACTGTAGGAACCATTCCACAAAAGCAATTAGGGACTCATTGGGGAACTGTACAGTCTCACCTTAGTTAAATGAGAAATGGGTTGGCTTACAAGCTGCTGCTGCTATTCCTGCTAACAAGTGTGGCAATAATTGGTAAGTGCCGCCTTACCTCGATCACTGTTGTAATCCCAGCCTGGGTAATTCTGGGGAAAGACTTGCTCCAGACTGGGTATTTTGTCAGGGAACCATATCTTCAAGGATCCCCTTCAAGGCACTGCTCTGGATTTGCTCCCTTTTCTCCCATGTGTACAGCACATGTAAATGTTGCTAACACCAGGGGTACTGATTTTTCATTCAAGACAACTATAGGATATTTTTCTCCCATCCTCAAAAAAGGTGAAAACAGAAGTGTATACCGGAAACAGAACTATCAGCAACCACACATAAACCAATAGCCATAGACACTTAACACACATGTCCCACATCTATCAAAGAATACACTCTCAAGGAAGTCCCAGATGACTTCTGTAGGTGGTCCCAGATAGCCTCTTGAAGAGGACACAGATGACCTCTGAAGGAGGTCCCAGATGGCCTCTGAGAAGGTCCCAGATGGCTTCTCAGAGAAGTACTCAATGACCTCTGGATGAAAGCAAGATGACACCAGCAGTAATTTCCAGATAATCTCTCATGGAGGCCCCATATGACCTCCAGAAGAGGTCCCAGATAGCCTATGGCAGAGGGCCTAGATGACTGCTCAAGGAGTACCAGATGGGTTCTCATTGAAGCCCCAGATGTCCTCTGGAGGGGATCACAGATGGCCCCTCAGATAAGTAATAGATGATCTCCAGTGTCAATCCCAGAGAGATTCTCAAGGAAACCCCATATGACCCCTGAGGAAAGCCCCAGATGGCTTGTTCAGCAGGTACCAGATGACCTCCCAAAGAGGTCTCAGATAGCTTCTCATGGAAGTCCCATAGGACTTCTCAAGGAGGTCTTAGATGGTCTTTCCGAGATCACATCTAGAGATGTTCAAGATTGCTTTTCAAGGAAGACCTAGATGACCACTCAAGAATTTCTCAGATGAGAAAGCCCTAGATGACATCTTGAGGAGGTACAGGTGGCTTCCAAAGGAAATCACAGATGACATCCAAAAGGAGCCCTAAAAAACTCTGGCAAGTTTGCCCAGACTGAACCCTACAGAGTTCTAAATGACTCGTCAATGTTGTTCCTCAGCAAACAAACACTCAAGAGAGGCTCTAACCTTTGAGGGCTGAGACCCTCACCTATGAGGAGGATGTTAAGGGGCCAAGGCCTGATGCTGTCCAGATGGATTATCTCACTGGGGAATCCAGTAATAATGAACTCTAAAGTGTGAGACTATCCATTGAGACACATTTAAGATAATAAACAAATTTATTTATACTAGAAACTGGCCCATAAATACCTTTGCCTGGGCTGGATACTCAGATGTAAGAGCAGTCTCGACCATCAAATCTGAGACCACCAACGGGCAGCCCCACACCTTGTTAATTGGTCTGCAAACCACCAATCTCAAAATTTATGATCTCCAAAGCTCCAAACTTCAAAAGGCAAGGCTTTGTTCCATTTTCCTTCCTCCTTCCTTCTGCACAACCATTCCTTCCTTCAAGGACTTTCCCTTTTTCTTTCCCCTACTTCCTTCTTATTTTCAGGGCATTTCACTCTCCACTGTCCTGCCTTGCTGCAGTCCAGTGGCCAGTTGCCATCCTGAACTTCCTCTAAACTTCTTCTCCTCCAGATTTTTCCTCCCTGCTGTTTCACACCATCCTTTTTTCCCAAGTCATTCCCCTCTTTCTCTTCCCTTCTTTTGCTCTCAGTATTCAGCCTATGTATAGGCTGTACCCCGCCCTCCCCCATTCCAATGATCCCTAACAGTTTTCAACTATCACATCCCAAACTACCCACTGCCCAACCACTTCTTGACAGCACACTATGTGGGGCTTGTTACCCCACTCCCAATAGGAGCATACACACCAAATTTTAATGGCATTTGCCCCTCCTCCACCTGGCCCACACATGGGCCCATAATGATTATTGAATCCCACCAATAATATGAGCCCTGCTGGTTATAACTGTATCTTCATTGTGAGCTAGTAGCAATTGAAATTGGAGATGACATTGTAAACTCATTGTGACACCACTAACCCATTGTGACCTCATCACCAGTGCTATATCACAAAGCCATTGTAACATCACTTTGCCATATGACACCACAATCACATTCTGACATCCCAATGCTATTATGACTTGTAAGAACATTTGAAAAAACACACGGCTTTGTAACATCACATTACCCTTGTGTTCCAATATCCTCATTGTGAACTAATGACAATTGAGATCAGAAATACCATTGTAACATCACAAACCCTTAGTGACATCATCACCAGTGTGATATCACATTGTCGTTATGACACTAGCAGCTCATAGTAATATCCCCAACTACACTGACGTCATAACATTAGGACATCGCTTTGTCATTGTGATATAATAGACACATTGTGAATGTCTATTCTGTGATTTCATTCTATTAAAACTGTGGCCTGTATGTTGATAGCAGAAGCACACTAAGACCTCATAACCATAGTGAAATCACATTGCCATCGTGATATCACTGTCCCATTGTGTTTACACAAAGCAATCATAATATTTTAGAAAATTCAAGATCTTTGAATTCAAGGACCTTGAGCTCCTTCTGGGAACTTTTATTCTCATTGTGAACTAGTTGCAATTGAAATTGTAAAAGTCATTACAAAACTGTGACAACACAAACCAATTTTGACCTCATCACAATAGTGACATCACAAATCCATTGTGACATAAAATTGCCACTGTGGCATCATGATCACATTGTGACATACCAAATTATTTATGAACTCCTTGCAACTTTGAAAAAAAATCACTAGGCATTTGTGACATTACATTACCTATGTGTACTCTCTCATTGTGAACTAATGAAAATTGAGAATAGTAACATTGTAACATCACACAACCTTTGCGACCTCATCAACAATGTGACATCACATTGTTGTTATGACATCATCAGCTCATAGTGACATCCCTAACTACAATGGCAACATAGCATTATGAAATCATTTTGTTATGTGATGTCATAGACACAATGTGAATGTCTATTCTGTGTATCATTCTATGTGAAATGTGGCAGGTTGATTGATATCAGAAATGAATTGACACCACATAACCATTGCGACATTAATATCCCTTTGTGAGATCACATTGCCATGCTGATATCACTTACCCACTCTGGTACATACTTTTCATCCTCATATCGTTTGTGACAGGCTGCCATTGTGATATCTTGGGCCCATTGTGAGCTCATAATCTGTTTTCCACCTCATAATATTTAAGGTAGAAAATGTGATATCAAAAATCCACTATTAAATCATAACCATTGTGACATCAAACTATCACAAATCATGACCATTTTGTCACATTGTGACATCACAAAGCTGTAAGGAGTTCATCACATTTGTGACAACCTGTAACTTTGGAGAAATCAAAGTCCTTTTGTGTACTCATACACTCATTGTGAATTAATAATACTTGAGATCCCACATACACTTGTGACATCACCAACCCAATTGTGGTATCTCAATAGTATTGAACTCATCACCAGTATGGCATCATCAAATAATTGTGACATCAAAAGATTATTATGACAAGATATTCTGCATCACATTGACATTGTGATGTCACTGCCCATTTATGTTTTCACAGACCTATAATGACCTCATAATATTTTCCAGAATTGCTAGACTTTGTGTGTTCAAGCTCTTTCTGTGAACTTGTATCCTCATTTTGAAATTACAATTGAAACTGACCATTCCATTATTTCAATCTTGTTGTGACATCCCAAACCCATTGTCACATCTTCACTGTGACATCACAAAATGATTATGATGTCAAATTGCTACTGTGATATCGCAATCACCTTTTGACATCCTAAAACTATTATGACCACTTAGAATCTTTGAATAACACATGGCCTTGGTGACATTACAGTCCCTATATATACCCATATACTCATTGTGTACTAATGACAATTGACTTGAAACAGGCCAGTATAGCATCACAAGGACTATATGACATCATCACCAGAATGTCATCACATTCTTATTATGACACCATCAGCTCATTGTTACATCACAAACTACAATGGCATCATAGAATCATGACATCACATTGCCATTGGAATGTCATAGACACACTGTGAATGTCTATTCTATGATTTCAATGTATTTTATATTTGTTATGTAGATTATCAGAAACCCAGTGTGACCTTATAACTACTGGGACATCACAATGACGTTGTAACATCCACATTGCCATTGTGAAAAACCAAACCCACTGTGACAACAAAAACCTGTCCCATACTTAGTTCACAATGAGGATATGGATACACAAAGGGACTATGATGTCACAGAGGCCATTTAGATTTCAAAGGTGTTGAGGTGTTAATCGATTTGGGATATCACAAGGTGATCATGATGTCACAATGGCAATGTGATTTCACAATGGGTGGGTGATGCCATAGCCTTGATGAGGTTACAATGGTTTTATGATTTACGAGTTTGTAATACCAAAAAATATGTCCAATTTCAATTGCTACTAGTTTAAATGAGGCTGCAATTTCAACAAATGTGCATCAAGTCCCAAAGGCCATGAATTGTTTGTGATGTCACAAAACGTGACACATGGTCATGATATCTGGCAGAGTTATGTCATAATGATCATGATGTCACATGTCATACCTGAAATATTATATTCACATGTCATACCTGAAATGTTATATTCAAAGAGTATGAGCTAAAAAAGGGCCTAAGATATCCCAATGATAGCATTTGACAAAAGTCATGAGGACAGGACAATTTTATGATTTCACACTTGGTCAGTAATTTTCAGAGGGGAATGTGATGTTATAAAGGGATTATGATGTCACAATGAGTTTCTGATATCAAAACTCATGCCACATTTGAAGTAGATAGAAATAAGAGAATAGGTTCAGAATGTGTCTGTGATGTCACAATGACAATATGATTTAATAATGCTTTGATGTCATGGTAGATTTTTGTATCACAATGAGCTTATGGTATAAAGACAATGTGATATCATATTGGTGATTATTTCCCAAAAGGTTTGTGATATTTCAAAGGTGTATCTGATCTCAACTGTCATTAGTTCAAAATGAGGATATGATGAGGACTGTGATGCCATAAAGACAATGTGGTTTTTCATAATAGGTGTGAGATATCACAATGTGTTTGTGATGTCACAAAGGCAATATGATGTTGCAATGGGTTTGTGATAATGAGTTCATAATGGGCTTATGATTTCACAATAAGTTTGTAATATCAAAACCACATGTCCATTTTCAATTTTCCTAGTAAACAATGAAGACAAGGGTTCACATGTCCCAAAGGCCATGAATTTTCTAAAATGTTAAGAGGGTATAAAAGGTTTGTGAAAATGGAATGGAACAATGATATCACATTGGCAAGGTGATGACAAAATATTCACAATATTGTTTGTTGGGCTGGGGAAGTGGCTCAGTGGTAGAATGCTTGACTTGCAGGCATGAGGCCCTGGGTTTGATTCCTCATCACCACATGAACAGAAAAAACAGAAGTGGCTCTGTGGCTCAAGTGCTAGACTGCAAGCCTAGAGCTGAAGAGCTCAGGGTCAGTGCCCAGGCACAGAGTTCAAGCCCAATGACTGACAAAAAAACCCGAAATTCTCATCACAAATAGTTGGAGATTCCATAGTAGTGATGAGGTCACAATAGGAATAGAAATCAAAAGGGGTAGGCCATGTCACAATGATAGGCCAGATCTCAACTGTCATTAATTCACAATGAGTACATGAGTTCAAAAAATAACTATGTCTCCAAATGCATGTGTTGTCACAAATGTCATAAAGTCCTAACAGGTTTTTGATATCAGATTGTGATAAAATGGTCAAGATCTCTGGCAGTGTGATGTCACTATGATAAAGAAGTCACAGTGGATTTCTAATATCACATGTCATATCTGCAATATTAAGAGGATGAAAGATTATGAGTTCTCAAGGCCTATTTCAAAATATCAACATGTCACAGAGTTATTAATAAAGGTCAGGTTTGTGATGTCACATTGGGTTTTTTTTATCACAATGGAAATATGATATCACAAAAGGATTGTGATATTATAATGCTTATGAGGTCAACCCATATGCCACATTTGAATTACTATGAAATCACAGAGTAGGCATTCAAAATGTGCCTATGATGTCACAATGATGATGTAATATCAAAGTGCTATAATGCCAATGTAGTTGATGGTGTCATAACCACAATGAGATATTACACTGTTGATGGTATCACAAAAGTTTTGTGGTGTTACAATGGCACATCTACTCTCAATTGTTTTTAGTTCACAATGAGGATGTGGGTACACAAAGGGACTGTGATGTCAGAAAGGCCATAACTTTTTTTCAATGGTGCTTAGAGGTCTTAAATTTGGGAGATCATAATGTGACCATATTGTTACAATGGCAATGTGATATACAAATGGTTTTGTGATGTTACACTGGTGATGAGGTCGCAATAGGTTAGTGATATCTCAACTGGTTTGTAATAACAAAACGACAGGTGAAATCTTAGTTGGTACCAGTTCACAATAAGGGTACGATTTCATATAAAGAGCTTGAAGTCTGAAAGCCCATGAATTTCATAAAATGTTATGAGGTCATATTAGTTTTGTGAAAACACAATGGGACAGTGATACTACATTGGCAATGTAATGATACAAATCATGTCATAAGAAGGTTTTGATGTCACAATTCGTTCGTTATTTTATACTGGTGATGATGTCACAATAGGATTTTGATGCCCCAATTGGTTGGTAATGTCACCATGTCACGCCAGATCTCATTTGTCATTACCTCACAATGCGTATATGATTTCAAAATGGGACTATGATGTCTCCAAAGCATGTGTTGTCAAAAATGTGAAGTCCCTACAGCTTTGTAATGTCACAATATGACATGTTGGTCATAACTTCTGACAGTTTAATGTTACAAATGGTTATGAAATTCCAGTGGATTTCTGATATCATATGTCATACCTTAAATGAGATTTAAAGGAGATTATGAGTTCACAAATAACCCAAGATATCACAATAGCAGCATGACATAATAGTTATGAGAAAAGTGAGGTTTGTGATGTCACAGTGGGTTAGTTACCTCACAATGGCAATGTAATGTCACTAAAAGACTGGGATGTCACAATGGTTATGAAGAACCAACTCTTTGTTTTGTTGATTCTTTTTGTGTTTTTTGGATTCTAATTCATTTAATGCTGATTTAATTTTCATTATTTCTTTCCATCTACTAGATTGGGCTTTATCTTGCTGCTCTTTTTCAAAGAGGTTCGGATGTCTCATTAAATTGTTGTTTTCAGATCTCTCCAATTTGTTGATGTAGGAACTCAGAGCTATAAACTTGCCTCTGAGTACTGCCTTTCCTGTGTCTCAGAGGAGCTGGTAATTTGTTTGTTCATTTTTGTTGAATATCATGAACACTTCAATTTCCTTTCTAATCTCTTCCATGATGTACTGGTGATTCAACAGTGTGTTGTTCAGGTTCCATGTGTTACAGGACATTCTTTGGTGGCTTTCGGTGGCTTTTGATGTTGAGTTCTAATTTTATTCCCTTGTGGTCAGAGAGAATGCAAGGTATAAATTCAATGTTTCTAAGTTTGGACAAGTTTGTTTGTGACCTAAATTGTGTTCTATTCTGGAAAATGTTGCGTGTGCTGCTGAGAAAAATGTGTATTCTGATGCAGCTGAGTAAAATATTCGATAGATGTATGATAAATCTAGTTGATCTATCTAGTAGATCTAGGGTTTCAATGTTGAGTTTTTGCCAAGTTGATTTAGTGGGGATAGTGGTTTGTTAAAGTCCCCAACAATTAATGTATTTGCATCTAAGTGAGATTTGAGGGAAAGTAGTTTCTTGGATTAATTTGGGTGCTCCATTGTTAGGCGAATAGGCATTTAGAATTTTAATATCCTCCTGAAGGAGATATCCCTTAATTAGTATGTAGCAACCTTCTTCATCTGTTCTCACAAATTTTAATTTGAAGTCTATTTTATCTGATGTTAGGATTGCAAATCACAGCTCTTTTTTTGGGGGGGGGGTCCTTTGGTTGGTAGATTTTCCTCCAGCCTTTCACTTTTAAAATATGTATGTGTGACTCCTGAAGGCCACAGAAGAAGAATCTTGATTTTTAATCCATCTAGACGGTCTTTGTCGCTTAATTGGAGAGTTAAGTTCCTTAATGTTGAGAGGTAGGACTGAAGGATTTTGGTAGTTTCTGCCATGTTATCAACCTTCTTGGGGGTTGTGACAACTGGGTTCTTCCGACCGTACTTTGATTCTCCATTTGGGGGCTGTTACTTGGCCTTTATTCTGATCTTGTTGGTTTTCTCTCCATAGGACATCTTTAAGTATCTTTTATAGGGCTGGTTTGATGGAGATAATATTGTTTCCGTTTTTCTTTGCTATGGAAGGTTTTTATTTGACCTTCAGTTATGAAGGACAAGTTAGCTGTATACAGTATTCTTGGTTGATAGTTGTCTTTAGGGCATGGCATACATCATTCCAGGCTCTTCTTGCTTTAATTGTCTCTCCTGAAATATCTGAGTTGATTCTAATTTGTTTCCCTTTAGAGTTGCTTGATCTTTTCTCCTTGACAGTCCCAGTTGTTTTCAGTGTCAAATATCATACCAGAAATATTATGAGTTCCAAAACAGATTATGATCTCACAGAGACCTAAGGTACCAAAATGGCAGCATGTCACAAAAGTTAAGAAGACAGGACAGGTTTGTGATGTCACAGTGTGTGAGTGATATCACTTTTGAAATGTGATGTCGTTATCATTATGAGGATATAATAGTTTTCAGATATCAACCAACATGTCACATTGAAATAGAATGATATCACACAATAGGAATTCATAATGTGTCTACTATAGCATGATGACAATGTGCTGTCTTTATTCTATGATGTCATTTAATTTTGTGATATCACAATGAGCTGATTGTGTCAAAATGAGTGTGATGCCACACTGGTAATAGTGTCATAAAGGCCATGTGATGTTAAAATGGCATGTCTGATCTCAATTGACAGTTCACAAAGGGACTTTGATGTCACAAAGGCCATATTAATTTTCAAAGGTCATGTTTGGAGTATTAGAATGTGAATGTGATGTCACAACAGCAATGTGATTTCACGTGTTTGAGATGTCACAGTGGTTATGAGGTCAGAATAGGTTTGTTATGTCACAGCAAGTTTGAAATACAGGAATCACATGTCCAATTTCAATTGTTCCTAGTGCACAATAAGGATACAAGTTGACAGAAGGAGCTTGATCTCCCAAAGGGCATGAATTTTCCAAAATGTTACGAGGTCACTATAGGTTTGTGAAATGCAATGAAACAGTGATTTCACAATGGCAATGTGGTGTCACAAAGTGATTGTGATGTCATAATGGTTATGAGGTCACAATAGGATTCTGATATCAACACACATGACACATGTGAAGTAGAATTACATCACAGAATAGGCATTCACAATGTGTTTACAACATCACAATTGCAATGTGATGTCATTATTTTTATGTCATTGTAGTTTGGTGAAGTTATTATGAGCTGATGGTGTCATAATGACAATGTGCTGTCATACTGGTGATTACATCAGTTAGGGTTTGTGATGTTACAATGGTATGTCTGATCCCAATTTTCGTTAGTTCACAATGAGGATATGAGTACACAAACGTATCACAAGGGCATGTCACAATATGATCATGATGTAACAATGGGAATGTGGTGTCACAATGTGTTTTTAATGTCACAGGGGTAATAAGAACACAATGGATTTGTGATTTTAAGGTATATTATGCTAGTCCGGGAAAATACCAAACTGTTGCCCCACCCTGCATGTTGGAGAGCATGGCAGAAAAAGGAGACCTACTCCTGGGCCAGGAGTTATCTTCACCAGATAAAGGAAGAGGGGGTGCCAGGTGGCAAAAAGTGTGGCCACATTGGAGCTGAATATGACCTCAGGGACTGGGAAACTCTTATGGTCTGATGGGAAGCATGACTGGGGCGACCAAAGATGTGACCTAAAAAGAGGGCAAGGTGGACTACTTCCAGGTGTTCCCATTACCTATGTAACAGAAAATGGACAGACATTTAGCCAAGAAGTAGGGAGGTGTCTGCACAAGGACGGCATGGCCATGGGCATACCTTACATTCCAGACTTTTGATAATTATGAAAAAGGGTACACATTCTCTCTGGCTAGTACCTCCTGGCTAGAGGCATCGACATTAGTGGTAAAACGCTGAAATGTGGCACCCTCCAGGAGAAGGTAGCAGCTGTCCCTTGGTGGTAGTCCTTGAATGAAGTCTGGGTGAAATCAAGTCTCATGAGGCAGGGAAGGACTGGCCAAAAAACAAATACTAGACAGCAAAAGGCAAGTTGAAGAGTTTTGGGCAGGATATTAAATATTGGATGACCTGGCTAAAATGGCATTCCAATCTGTACTGAAGTTGGCAGAAATGTTGCTGTCTACTTCTGATATCTGGTGACTAGGTAGGGGAGATCATCAAGTACATAGGTATTCCTTCTCTCCCTTTCCCTCCCCACATTCCTCTAACCTTATTTTCTCCTCACAATTCTCCCTAAACCTATTAATTTCTGGTCTGACGACTCTGCTTTTATTTTCTTAGTCCATGGATCCCTAGTTGTTTGTTATTAAACTAGGTTGTATCTGTTGAACTGTTTTCATTTTGTTTGCATCAATCTGTGCAAAAGAGGGCTCTGGATTATGCCTGATTAAAATAGTGCTCTAGGACTGAATAGGCAGAACAAGCCAGAGAAACACAAGTAAAATGGCAACTCCCACACATGGTAATCAGGCAAAAGAGCAGTTAATGAATAATCCAGAGGAGAGTTCCCCAAATGATCTAGAAATACCACTGGTAAACTTGCTGAGTGAAGATTGAAAGCCTGAATAGGACTCGGTATAAACATGTTAGGGATAAATCGAAGAACAATATTTAGAAGACACCATCAGAAAGTCTCATTTAAAGCTAAGAGTATAGAAGAGGGACTAGAGACAGAAGTGAAAGGTCTCAGAAATTTAACAGGATCCTAGCAGAGAACTTCCCAAACATGCAAAGAGTGGGCCAATTGAGATACAAGAAGCCGTTATCACTTCTAAGAGATCAGAGCAGAGCAGGACATCCCACCATCACATTGTAATCCCATAAAGATCAATTGAAAGCAAGGAAAGGATCCTTAAAACTTTCGGAAGAAAAGGTCAATCACTGATAAAGGGAACCTATCAGAAAAACTTCAAAATTCTCAGCAGAAACAATGAAAGCAAGAAGAATCTGGAATGATGCATGTCATGCCCTAAAGACAACTATGAACCAGGAATATTGTACCCAGCTAAACTTTTCTTCATAAAAGAGCAAATAAAAATCTTCCACAGCAAAGAAAAATTGAACTAATATATCTCTACCAAACCAGTCCTACAAAAGATTGTGAAAGATGTCCTAACATTAAAAACCAACAAGAGCAAAATTAAGGCCTAATAATGGCCACTACACAAACAACACAAGAATTATAGGAAGTACCCAGTTGGCAAAACCCCCAAGAACTTGGGTAACATGGCAGAAACTGCCAAAAGCTTCTCAGTCTTTACTCTCACTATTAATGGATTTTATTCTTCGAGTAAGGGAATTAGATTTTCTAGTTGGCTCAAAAAAGGATCTTCCTTTTGATCCTTCGATCTGCTCCCTTCAAGAAACAGAGCTTGCCCCCCAAAACTAAATACATCCTGAAAGTTTGGAATAATTTCTACCAAGCAAACAGTCCCCATAAACCAGTACGAGTTCCAATTGTAATATCAGATAAAGTAGACTTTAAATTAAAATTAACGAGAAGAGATAAAGAAAATCATTACATACTTATTAAGAGAAGTCTAATTCAGGAAGATATTACGAGTTTAAATATCTATTCACCAGAAACGGAGCATTCTAGAAACATTACTTCATCTAAAATACAACATAGATCCAAAGACATTAAGTGTTACAGACTTTAAAACATTATCCTTGCTATATAGATGAATCCAGGAAAACTTCGAGAAACCTCACATCTAAACAACTAAATAGATCATGTAGGCTTGACATCTACTGAACATTTCACCCAGCAGCATCAGAATACATTCTTCTCAGCAGCAAATGGAACATTTCCCAAAATAAACCACGTTTTATGTCACAAAGTAAATTTGTACAAGCTCAGAAATATTGACATTATCTCCTGCATAGTGAAAGTAGAATTCAACACCAAAAGCCACCAAAGAAATACTGTATCAGATGGAGGCAGAACAACATACAATTGAACCACCAGTGGGTCTTGGAATTCATTAGGAAGGAACTTCAGATGTTTATGATATTTAACAAAAATGAACACATAAATTGCTAGCTCCTCTGGGACACAGCAAAGGCAAGTTATATCTCTGAGTTCCAACTACAACAAATTGGAGGCATCTGAAACCAAAATTTAATGAGGTACCAACTTTCTTGAAAAACGACAATAATCTAAACCCCAATCCAGTATACGAAAAAATAAACAAAATTAAATCAGAATTAAATGAATTAGATTCCAATATAAACAAAGAAAGAATCAACAAAATACAGTTGGTTCTAGGGGAAAAAAATAACAATTGACAGTCTTAGCAAATCTTATAACAAAAAAAGAGAACACACCCAAATAAATAAACTCAGATGACAATGCAAACATCACCACAGGAAAACAACAACAACAACAACAAACACGATTCAAAACATTCTAAAGAAATACTTCTTAAACCTTTATGTAATAATTTCGAGAATCAGAAGGAAATGGACGAATTTCTAGCAAATTTTATCATGCCCAAACTAAACCAAGATGATTTAAAGCAACTAACAGACTCATATCAAGAATCAAAATAGAAAGATCAATAAAAGACCTCCAAAACAAGAAAAACCCAGAACCAGACGGATTTACATCTGGATTCTACAGGGCATTCAAAGCAGATTTCACCCCAATACTTCTCCAACTCTTCAATGAAATTGATAGTGAAAGTTCACTACCAAAGGTTTTCTTTGAAACTGTACTAACGCTCATTCCAAAACCAAGGAGGGATTCATAAAAGAAAGAGGCCTTTTACTTTGATAAACATAGATGCAAAATTTCTAAAAAAATTTGGACCAATCAAATACAAAAATAGCAAAAAAAAAAAAAAACCAAAAAGCAAAAAACCATACACGGTGATCAAACAGGATTCATTTCAGAGATGCAAAGCTTCTTCAATATTTGCAAGTCAATCCATACAACTAATCATATCAACAAGAGCAAGGATAAGAACCACATGATTATCTCAATAGATGTAGAAAAGGATTTACCCAGATCCAACGTCCCTTTATTATGAAAGATCTTGAAAATCTAGTAACCCATGAAACATTCCTAAATATAATAAAGGCTGTGTATGAAAAACCTACAACCATTATACTTAATGGTGAAAAGCTAAGGCCATTTCTTCTAAATTGAGGAATGACACAAGTATGTCCACTCTCTCTACTTCTCTTCTATTTAGAATGAGTGCCTCACTAGAGAAATAAGACAAGGTGCACAGAAAAGGAGATCAAAAAGGAAAGGTGAAGTAAAACTCCCCTCTCTTTGCAGATAACATGATCCTGTATAGAGACAACTCTGTGGACTCCACTCTGAAGTTACTGGAGCTGAGGAGGATATAAAATTAAACTTAAAAAATGAATGGCTTTTATCTATGCCAATAACAAGAAAGACAAAGCTGAAATCAGGAAAGCAACTGCTTTTATAATAGCCCCACAAAACTAAAATACCTACGGGTTAAGTTAAAGAAGTGAAAGACCTCTATGATAAAAAGCTTTGAAACCTGAAAAAGGAAATTAAAGCAGAACTGAGTAAGTGGAAGTATCTCCCATGATCCTGGATTGGTAGGATTAACATCGTGAAATGGCAATAATGCAAAAGTCTATTTACAATTTCAATGCAATACCCTTCGATATCTCAACCTCATTCTAAAATGAAATAGAAGAAGCAACACAAAACCTTATATGGAACAAAAGACCCTAAACAGCACAACATAATCCTTAACAGAGAGAAAATTACTGGACTAATAAAACAAAACTTCACACACTACTACAAAGCCATAGTACTGGCACATGAACAGGCCTGAGTACCAATGGAAAAATGAAATCAAACTGAAGGTCCATAAATGAACCCACAGTCCTAGAGCCACCTAATTCTCAATAACAGAGCAAAAAATAAAGAATGGTAGAAGAAAGGCATCCTCTTCAGTAAACAATGCTTGCAATATTGGTAAACTAAGAAAAATAAAGATTGATCCGTATATATCACCCTGCACAGAATCAACTGTAAATGGATCAAAGATCTCAAAGTCAAAGCAGACACCTTGGAAACATTACAGGAAGGTGAAGGAAAAAATCTAGGGCTCCTAGGCACAGGCCGAAATTTTCTTAATAAAGACCCAGAAATGCAACAAATCAAAGATAGTTTGGACAAATGAGATTGAATGACATTACAGGAAGGAATAGCAGAAACTCTAGGGCTCCTTGGCACAGGCTGAAATTTCTTAATGAAGTCCCAGAAACACAACAAATGTAAGAATGAACAAATGGGATTGCATGAAATTGCAGAATTTCTGCAGGGAAATGGATACAGCTAGCAAGATGGTGTGAAAAGGGCAATGTGATGTCACACTGGTAATGATGTCAAAATGGCATATCTGATCTCAATTGTCATTAGTTCACAATGAGGATATTGGTTCAAAAAGTAACTGTAATGTCACAAGGGCTACATGTTTTTATAAAAGTAATAAAAACAATGGGTTTGTGATGTTAAAGTGGTAGTGAGGTCATAATGGGTTTTTGACTTTACAATGAGTTTTTAATATCACAATCTCATATTCATTTTCAATGGCTACTAATTCACAATGATAATATGAATTCACAGAAGGAGCTTGAAGTCCCAAAGACAATGAATGCTGCCAATGTGATATCTTAGTCTCTTTGTGAGCTCATAGCCTGTTTTCCACCTCATAATATATCAGGAATGATATCTGATATCAGAAATCCACTGTTACATAACGATCACTATGACATACTCTTAAAGACACCTGACCATTGTGTCACATTTTGACATCATAAATCTGTTAAAACTCCATCATGTTTATGACAAAACATGCCTTTTGAGACATCAAAGTCTCATTGAGAACTCATATACTCATTGTGAGTTAATGACAATTGAGATCCAGCATGTGATTGTGACACCACCAATCCATTGTGACATCACATACCTATTGTGTCCTTATCACCAGTATGTCATCACCAACTCATTGGGAAGTCAAAATATTATTATGATATGATGTAACATCATATTTCAACTGTGATTTCACTATACCATTGTGTTTTCACAAACGTATTTTGATCTTTGGGACTTTAAACTCCTGTGATCTCGTATCTTCATTGTAAACTAGTAGCAATTGCAATGCAATTGCCATATTACAAACTCATTGTGACATCACATACCCATTGTCACCTCATGACCATTGTAACATGACAAACCAATTGTGATATTATATTGTTGTTCTGACATCAAGATCATATAGTGACATTCCAAAACTCATGAACCCTTAGCACCTTTGTAAAAACACATGGCCTTTCTCGCATCACAGTCCCTGTGTGAACCCATATCCTTATTGTGAGCTTATGTCAAATGAGATCAGATATGCAATTGTAACATTATAAACCCTTTGTTCCATCATCTCTAATGTATCATCACAGTATTTTTATGACAGCATCTGCTAATTGTAACCTCACCAAATTAGAATAACATAATAGTATTATGACATCATGTTGTCATTGAGACGTGTTTGCCAAGGGGCCATGCTGATTCTCAGGCCCCATCAATTATTGGGTCACCACTGGTTATTACAATCTCCACTGGTTTTCATGTCCAATCAAATCCTTGAATCCTTGTGGCTAGAGTTTTAAACTGGCCATTTTTTTTCTGTGGCTTGTGGAACCAAGTTATTTTAGAACAGCCGTAAGGTACCACTGGGATGCAGAAGCTTGCTAGATTTTAAGGCTAAGAGCAAGGCTGGGTTTTATTTATTTTACTACCTGTATTGATAACACAGAGGTTATTACCATACCAGAGCCAGACTAGGCTGTTACTCTAGAGTGGATTTTTACTCACTATGCACTGAAGTGCCTAAGGCAAGCAAGCCAGTGATATTTTTGCCCCCAATATTTACTGTGGGAATAGAGAGGGTTTTTGGATATTATCCAAAAGAATTTGCCACAAGATTTTAATTTTAGCAGCCTTTAACCAGGCAGCAGTTTTAGGTGATGAAATGAGGCAGGAGTTTAGTTTACTTTTACCACGGTGGAGGTGGTCTGGGTGATGATGTAGATTTTCTTTAGGTGATTGTCAGGCTGTTATTGAACTTTACCCATTAGGGTGTGCAGCAGCAGCAGCAACAGGATTTTAAGTGGCTTCTAGGGACTGTTGCACCTTATGCTTGGCTGCAAATTTTTACACAGGCTGGTTAAGGATACATTACATAGGCTTGGCAGGTTGTGGCCCCGTTGATTTTTAAGACTGTTTAGACAATAGCCCTGGACAATTTACCAAAAGGACAACTATTTTACTAACCAGATATTTTTGTAAAAAGACACAGAAGACAATTTTGTAACCAATTTTGACAGATGCAGTTTTTATACTTGCATACCTGTTAACACTATTTTTTATGCCTTTAAAAATTAATTATTTTATTTATTTTCCTTTTTTTTTAGAACTGATTTTGGACTTTTGATTTTAAAAGGGGGTTGATGGGTGAAGGTTCATTTTTTGTAACTTTTTTTTTTGGTCCAGTCGTAGGGCCTGAACTCTGGGCCTGGGGGATGTCCCTCAGCTCTTCAGCTCAAGGCTAGCGCTCTACCACTTGAGCTAGAGCGCCACTTCTGGCTTTTTTCTTTTTGCTTATGTGGTGGTGAGGAATCAAACCCAGGGCTTCAGGCATGCAAGGCAAGCACTCTACCACTGAGCCACCTTCCCAGCCCTTTTGTAACTTTTTAAAGCTGACTTTAGGGGCGTTGATTTTACCTACCCAGGAACCTATAATGTTAGCCTATTTTACAAAGAGGCTATTAGGGTTAGATGCTATTAAGAACAATATTTTAACTTTTGATTACTGCACAGACCTTTTTTCAGCTACAGCAGTGTAGCTTGTTTAGCAGTCTGGTTTCCAAAAGCATTTTTTTGAATGACTAAGGAATGTGATTTTTAGTGACCCAAATAATGCCTAAATTACTTGTGCAGGCTTTTTGACAGATGCTAATAGAAACACACTTTTAGATTTACAAACATTTTTTGAGCAGATGAATTTTATGTAACTAGTATCAGCTTAAAAGTTACTGCCAATTAGAGCTTTTGGCACATACAGAGGTTGGGATTTAAATTATTTCCTTAGCTTGTTAGTACTAATACAGAGGACTGACAAGTTTCTGTTTTTTACAATGTAGTTATGAACATTAGGCATGCTTACAAACTTTTTTTATGACCTCCTGGCTCTGACCAGTTTTGAGGGGCCACACATAAATGACTTTAGGATTTGACATTTCTGCCATTAAAGCAGTGGCTTACTGCCTTTGGATACTTTTTTTATTGCTTTTGTTCCAGGAGTGTTTTTTTCACACTGGGATAAATGCCTTATTGGCATTTTTCTTAGTTGGTCACTGGACTTGAACCCGGGGCCTGAGTGTTGTTCCTCAGCTTTATAGGTTAAGGCTAGCACTTTGCCCCTTTGAGTTTTAAAGCAACTTTGCTTGCTTTCTCAGCACTTTGCTAGCTGAGTAGAGGTTGCAGTTTTACAGGTACCTTTTTTTTCCTCTGGCTGGCTTTGAACCAGTTTTAGATTAACGAGTTCTATAATAGGCCATTGTACGTTAATTACAAACAACAAGATGGCTAACATAGAAGTAGCTTTTAAGCATGCCTTTACCTGAAACTTATTAAGAGCTAGGGTTACATCTGACAATCTTGTAAGAATTTTTTGTGCTTTGCTTTGTGCTTGCTGGAAACTGTTAAAAAAAAAAAAACCTAGAAGAGCAACCTGGAATAGCAATTATTTTGGTAATTTTAATTTTTTTGTGCACTTTGGGGCAAATGTTAAGAACAATTTTACTTTTAAACTTTATATTTAAAAATTTATTTTTAAAAATTTAAAGCCTTTTATTATTTTTAATACTTTATACTTTAGTTTTTATTTGCATTTTGAAAATATTTTTTCAAAATTTTGAGGTCAAGTGTTACTTATTGTTTTTTATCTGCTTGTTTTAAAACAGATATACATAAAAAATTTAAACTTAAATGACAATTTTAATGCAAGAATTACAGTTACCATTACTGTACCTAAATGCTAGACATAACACTTTTATGACTTTTAGAAACATTTTAATTGTAGAACAGCATTGAAGCAAGTTACATTATACAAATAACTTTATAACCTTTTTTTAAAGACCTTTTTAATTCTAATTTTGACATATTTAAGGGGCAGTTTTAGCAATACTAATTAGATTACCAAATTGTTAATTTTTACCATTGTGTTTTTAGTGTTTATCTGCAGGGAAAAGGAATAGAACAACCATGGGACACTTGGCCCCTTCTATGGAATGGGCACGCACCGACTTTTTAGGGTTAAATGAACTGTGTCTGTGCCAGCTGCCCCCCCTCTTTTTTTTTTTTTTTTTTTTTTTACCATGCATGGACTTTTTTCCAGGGCCCATTTCACTATCGGTGGACTTTCCCAAGGTCTGTTTCTTCATGCATCACCAGCTGAACTGCACTTTTGCCTGCTTACTCCTTACCCCTAAAGATAGATTTTTTTTGTTGGCTTTTAAGGTTTGTGTTTTTTTGGTTTTTGAATAAAATATACAGTTTTAGACAGACAGAACAGGTAATGTTTTTGACAGGATTAAACTTTTACATTTAATTTTTAATATTTATTTTTAAATTTTAGCCAAGGGAACTAAATTTTAAACTGCCAATGCATTTTAAAATATTAAATTTTTAAATACTAGATATTTTAATTTTTAATTTAAAGAATTTTTCGAAAGCCATTTAAAACAATGTGAAAGTTTTTTAAAATTTTTGGTAATGTTTAAACCTTATAACCTTTTACACTTTAAACTTAAATTTACCCAATTGTTACAACATGCTGACAATTTTTATTTTGAACATGTTTACAAGCATATACAAAACCCACACAGACACTAAAGCACACAAAAATTAAAATCGATTGTACATACATTTTTAAAGTTTTTAAACAAAAATATGACAATAATTTTTTTAACTAAGTACTTTTTTGAGCTTTATTTTTCCAGAGCTTGCTTGTTTAGCAAGGCAATTTACCAATGCATTTTTTGAATTTCTTCTGTTGGAGAAGGGTTGGGGAGGGGGTTACCTGAAACTAACAGGCCTGATTTTTTTATTTAATTTTACACTGTTAGGACTAGCTGAAAAGTTCAATCCTGGTATGACCTTTTACACCCTCCCCATGGGCAGCCTTCACAAGGAGAAAATGCAGCCTGAGGCTTGAAGGGAACCAAACTAGTTTAGCAACCTTCCATGCCTCACAGGGAGGGGGGCATAGCAGGTCTGTGACCAAGCCCAGCCAGAGGCTGGAACTTTTATTTCCCCAGAGATGTTCAAATAAATAACAAAAACAGAAACACAAAAACCAAGGATTTACCCTTAAAACTGATACCAATTTTAAAACACAACTTGCTGTGGCCACTTGCGGGTGGTCAGTGACAGTTTTAAAATGAACAAGGGAAAAGAGGCGCCCAATTAAAATGACAAACACAGACAAGACAAGGACAGCATGTGCATTCTGAATTGTTAGATGGACAGTGCCAGACACACCTTTGGACTCGAATCTCTTTAAAAGTGCCAGACTGGGGACTCAAACCCCTGCTAAAACAGTCAACCCTGTAAATTATCTGGAGACTCGAACCACTTCATCGATAATTTACCCCCACTGGGGATCCGGGGGACGTTTCCCACCAGCCCCGCTGGCTATCTTATAGTGTGTCAGCAAGTTTTCTTGCCAGCCACAAAATCCTACCTGCAAGTCAGACACGAAACACTTAAAGCAACTGCACTTTACTTACCGGCTGGCTAGAGGAATTGCTCATTAGGCGTCTGTGTGGGCTTCTGGGGGGGCATCCCGGAAGAGCCCCCATCTAAAATACGCCATTTTCGGATGTCCCCTTACCGCCCACCACAGACCACGATTAATGGAAACAGCAAAGAGTTGATTATTGCAAGCTCAAGCTTGGTTCTCCATGCACTCGGTAACCAGTGAAGCTAAAATGCCCCGAGCATAGAAATAGCACAGTTTTTGATAATATTGAAGAAACAAACTTTAAGGAACTTTTACATAAGAAATTACATGATTGGTTAACATTTAAGCAAGCTAATCTGGGCAAATATGATTGGTTGACCTTTACAGAAAAATATTTTTGTTTAATAGCTTGACCACAAACAGTTATCAGTTACACATGGACCAACTTTATGCATGGCATGTTTCCCCCTTAGCTCTGAAGAACCGGTTGGTTTAGGACATTATATGGTGTTAAATGAAACTCTTAGCCCTAAGTTACTCAGGGGTAAACATCTGCAAATCCCATTTATGGCTTCAATCATTGTTTGTGCATGGCTTTCTGTCATAAATTCCTGGCATTGGGGCCAAAATGTGTTACGAGTTAAGTTGCAGAACTTTGAGATGCGGTGTTAAATAAAAACGGAGTTGCTTAGGTTTTTCAGTGTGGTTCCTCATGTAAGTCCTCACTATATCTTCAAGCTCTCTACCATTTACCAGTGACAACTTTCTATATACATCACATAAGGTTGTCAGGCTGAGGGTCCACTCGTTTTCAAGACAATTTTAGGCAGTGACATGGGACAATTTACCAGGGTGCCCAATAACTAGATATAAACAGACAGAAGGCTTGTAACCATTTTTCACAAGTTCAGACACCACATTTACAAATTTGTTACCACTGTTTTGGCTTCTGCCTTTAATCTTAATGACTAGTATCTCTAGAGACCCCACTGTTTTTTAAGTGGTCTCCTAAGCTACCTGGTCAGCTCAGTTGTTGCCATGAGCATCAGGGTCTCTAGTCAACTTCTGGTTAGTACTCTGAACTTCAGTCTGCAGCTTGGAGACTTCTTCCATTTTTTCCTCCTCCTTGCTTTCATGATCTCAATCTCCTTCTCAAAGTCTACCTTAACATAAAAGTGTTCTTCAAGGGTCACAGCACACTTCCTTTACCGTCCAACTGCTGCTCCTTCTCATAGCAACTTTGCTTGCTCTGCAGCTCCTCTAAAGTCTCAGTGGTGTTATTGAGTGGATTTGTTTCCCTCCTCCACTTGTTCCATTGTACACAATGCTTCTGCTTACAAGATCTTGTTGTTCTCTTTATCCTTTTCCTCTAGTAGATTCTCTTTCTTTGCACTTCAGTGTATTTTTGTGACAGATCTTCCAACTGTTTAACTCTTCTGTTTTTCTGCCTAATACTCTTTCTCTTTCACAGTCATTCCCCATCAAAGTATGTGTGTCCTTTATCTCTTTCTGAAAAGTAGCAATCTCTTTTTTGAGCCTGATATTTTTCTATTTACTTTTTTGGCCTCCTATTCTATGACATGGCACTTCTGTGTCTGCTTCACTAACTGCACTATCAGTTCTTTCTCTGTTCCTTTGAATTTCCACTTACACACTTCAAAGCTTATAATCCATGTGTACTTCAGCTTAATACATTCTTGTATCATGTTTATATCCTTTTAATGGGCCTAGATTTTCACATACAGTCTTGGGATCTCCTCCTGTGCTGGCTTGTATCAGCAAGGATGACAGCATTGCATCCCGTATATCTTTTATGTGGACTCCAATTTTGCCTCATGCTCACCCAGGCTAGTGGGTCTTGGATTTCATTTCAAACTGAATGTTTTCTACATTCATTTTGAGCATTTTTCTCATTTTTTACTTTTACATGTTCCTGTTTTATGTCTTGAAATCTATTGTTCATGTCTGATAATTCTCTCAATTTCTCCTGTGTGCTCTTCAATGTGCTTTTAACCTCTTGGTGTATGTTGACACCAGGTGTTGAAGATTCAGAGCCTTTTTTAAGTTGTGTTTTCAGACAGAAGTGGGACTCTGATGTCAAAAATGCAACGGTTTTTCAAAGGTGCTAAGAGGTCATATTAGGTTTGTGATGTAACAATGTGATCTTGATGTTACAAACAGCAATGTGATTTCAGGAGGGGTTTCTCATGTCACCTGGGTGATTAGGTCACAATGGTTAGGGATGTCACAATGAGTTTGTAATATCACAAGCACATGTCCATTTTCAATTGCTGCTAGTTCACAATGTCGACATCAGTTCACAAAAGGAGCTTGTAGTCCCAAAGACTATAAATTTTCTTTTCTATATTTTTAGTTGGTCATTAGGCTTAAACTTTGGGCCTGAGCACTGTCTCTCAGTTCTTCAGCTCAAGGCTAGTTAGTGCTCTACTACTTGAATTACAGTGCCACTTCTGGTTTTCTAGTGGCTTATTGGACATAAGCGTTTCATGGATATTCCTGCCCAGGCTGGCTGTGAACCATGATCCTCAGATCTCAGCCTCCTGAGTAGCCAAGATTACAGGCGTGAGCGACCAGCACCAGCTAGACTTTAAATTTTCTAAAAAGTAATGAGGTCACAATGGGCTTATGAAAACACAATTGGATTCTGATATGAGGGCAATGTGATGTCACAATATCATGTATTGATCAAATTATTTGGTGATGCCATCCTGGTCATGAGGTCACAATAAGTTTGTGATGTCACAATCAATTGTCACAATGGCATGCCAGATCCCAGTAGTCATTAACTTATAAAGAGTATATGAGTTCCCACAGGGACTGTGATGTCTCAAAAGGCATGTGTTGCACAAATGTGATGAAATCCTTACAGGTTTGTGATATCACAATGGGACACAATGATCATGACATCTGTCATTGTGATTTCACAATATATTTCTTATATCACGTCATACATATATTTCAAATACTACTAGCTCACAATGAGGATATGAGTTCACAGAAGGAACTTGGAGTCCAAAAGTACATGAATTTTCTAAAATGTTATGTGGTAATTATAGGTTTTGGAAAGCCCAATGGGACAGTGGTATCACACTTGCAATGTGATGTCACAACATCATGTCATAATAAAGTTTTGATGTCAAAATTAGTTTATGATGACATTCATGAGATCACTGTTGGTTTCTGATACCAACCCACATGCCACATTTGAAAGAGAATGAAATCTGAATGTAGGCATTCACAATGTGTTTAAGACATCACTGATAATGGAATGTCATAATTCTATGATGTCAATTTCATTTTGTGATGTCACAAGGAGCTGATGGTATCATAAGTACAATGCAATGTCACAGTGGTGATGATGTCACAGAATTTTTGGGATGTTGCAATGGCAGATCTGATCTCAATTGTCATTAGTTTACAATGAGGATATGGATATAGAAAAAGACTGTGATGTCACAGATGCCATAATGAGGTCAAAATAAGTTTGTTGGGACAAAATGATTTTGTAATATCACAAACACATGTCCAAACTCAATTGCTATTAATTCACATTATTTATATGAGTTCACAGGAGTTTGAAGCCACAAAGTCCATAAATTTTCTCAAATGTTATGAGGTCTTTCCAGGTTTGTGAAAACACAATGTATCAGTGATATCACAATGGCAATGTGATGTCACTATATCATGTCATAATATTGTTTTTATGTTACAATTATTTGGTGAGACCATACTGGTGATGACATCCCAATGGATTTTGTTGGTCATTCATATTATACCAGTTTGCATTAGCCATTAAATGTCCATCAATATATGTGTTGACAAAAAGACTGTGTTGTCTACAGTCATGTGTTGTCAGGCAATGAAGTCATCACAGATTTGTGAATTCACAATGTGACATAATATTCATGATTTTTGGCACTGTAATATCACCATGGACATGTGGTCACAGAGGATTTCTGATATAAAATATCATACCTGAAATATTATGAGTTCAAAAACAGATTATGAGCTCACAAAGGTCCTAAGATGTCACAATGGCTGAATGCCACAAAAGTTCTGAGGACAGGATAGGCTTGTGATGTCACAGTGGCTTAGTGATATTACAATGGCAATGTAATGTCACAAAGAGTTTGATGTCTCAATGGTTATGTGGTCACAATGGGTTTCTGATATCAAACCCCATGCCAGATTTGAAATAAAAGAAAATCACAGATTAGGTATTCATAATGTGTCTATGACATCATAACGGCAAAGTGATGCCATAATATTATGATATTATTATAGTTTTGTGTGTAACAATATGCTGATCATTTCATAAATACTATATGATGTCTCACTGGGAATGTATCACAAAGGGTTAGACATGTTACAATGGGCTGTCCCATCTCAATTGTCCTTAGGTCATAATGAGGATAGGCATATACAAGGCACTGTATATGTCACTGTGATGTCACAAAAGCCATTATTTTTTTTCAAAGTTGCAATGAAGTCATGATTGTTTTGGGATGTCAGAATGTGATCTTGTTGTCACATCAGTATTATGATATCACAACAGGTTTGTGATGTCAGAGTGGTGATGCGGTCATAATGGGTAAGTGATATCACAAGACTATGAAATAGCCCAGTGACCTGTCCAATTTCAATTGCTATTAGTTCAGAATGAGGATACAAGTTCACAGAATGAGCCTGAGTCCTAAAGACCATGAATTGTCTAAAATGTTATGATATCATAATGTTTGTGAAAATCTAATGACAATGTGATGCCAAAATATTGTGACATAATAATTTTATGAAGTCATTATTAGTTGGTGATGCCATGCTGTTGATGAGATCACAGTATGTTTGTGATATCACAATAGCATTCTATATCTCAATTCCCTTAGTTCACAGCGAGTTTAACCAGGTACATGAAGGGCCTCTGATGTCACAAAGGCAATGTTATTTTCAAAGGTATTAAGAGTTCAACATTTTGATGTTGATATCACAATGGCAATGTGAAATCTTAATAGATTTGTGAAGTCACAGTTAATGATGCCACAATGTGTTTTGCATGTCAAAATGAATTTGTAATAACAGAATGACATGTACAATTTCAATTGCTACTAGATCACAATGAGGATACAAGTTCACAAAAGGAGCTTCCATGCCCAATGTACATGCATTTTCTAAAACATGATATAATAATAGGTTTCTGAAAACACAATGACAATATGATGTCACAATGGCTGTGTGATGCCAGAATGTCATGTTGCCATAATGTTTGGTTGTCGCAACTGGTGTTGAGTTCACAATAACTTTCTGATATCAAAATGGGTTGGGGATGTTACAATGGCATGGGGATATCAATTTTCAATAACTCAAAATCAATATATGAGTCCACAAAGGAAATATGGTGAATCCACATGTATGTGTTGCCACAAAGGTGATGAAGTCCTAACAGGATTGTAATGTCACAAAGTGACACAATGATCATGATAACTGACAGTTTGATGTCACAGTACTCATTGTTTCACAGTGGATTTCCCATATCTCATGTTATACCTGAAATATTATAAGGTTGAAAACAGATTATGACTTCAAAAAAGGGCTAAGTTATCACAAAAGCAGCATGTCACAAAAGTTAAGAGGATAGAACAGGTTTATGATGTCACAGTGGGTTAGTGTTACTACCATGGCAATATGACTTCACAATGTTTATGATGTTCCAGTGGTTTTCAGCCATCCACATGACACATTTGAAAAGGAATGAAATGACAGAATAGGCATTCAAGATATGTCCACAATAGCTCAATTAAAATGTAATGATATAATTGTAGTTTGGTGATGTCACAATTTGATGTCACACTAGTAATGATGTCACTAAGATTTTGTGATATTAAAATGGCAATCTGATCTCAACTGTCCTTTTGCTCACAATGATACTGTGGTTACCCCAATCGACTGTCATGTCACAAAGGACTTGTGTTCTTTCATGGGTGCTGAGGACATAACAAGAGTTGGATGTCTTAATGGGATCATGATATCCCAAAAGCAATGTGATGTCACAATGGGTTTTTGATGTCATTGTAGTGACAGGTCACCATCATCTAGTGATATCACAAGTTCTACATATGACAATCACATATCCAATTTCAATTGCTACTATTACACAAAGAGGATATGAGTTCAGAGAAGGAGCTTGAATTCCCAGTCATCAATTTTCTATGATCATTTATTAAAACACAATGAGACTGTGATATCAGAGTGGCAATGTGATAACAAAATACCATGTAATATTAATGTTTGATGTTGCAATTAGTTGGTGATGACATATTGGTGAAGAGGTCACAATAGTTTGTGATGTAACAATGGGTTTGTCACAAAACCTAGGAGCAGTCAATGGCTCCTGCCTCTAATCCTAACTTGTCAGGATGATGAGTTCTTAGGATTGTGGTTCAAAGCCAGCATGGACAGGAAAGTCTGTGAGATTGTTATTTCCAATAAACCACCAAAAAATTGGAAGTAGTGCTTCTGGTCAAGTGATAGAATGCTAGCCTTGAGCTGAAGATCTGAGGGACAGCACCAGGCCCAGCATTCCAGGACCATAACTGAGACACAAAAAAGTATTGAGAACAGGAGTGGTTTTGTGATGTTACAATGAATTAATGATACCATAATGACAATATGATGTCACAATGGGATTGTGAGCTCACAGTGGTTATGAGGTCCCAATGTGTTTCTGATATCGACTCATATGCCACAATTTAAATAGCAATAAATCATAGAATATGTATTAACAATGGGACTATGATGCCACAATGACCATGTAATGTCTTAATGCTATGATATTCTCTTTTTCTAATGTCACAATGAACTGATAAGGTGAGAATGTCAATATGATATCACACTGGTGACGTGACAGGGTTGGTGTGTTACAATGGCATCTCATCTCCATTGTCATTAGATTACAATGAGGATATGTGTATGGAAAGGGACTGCGATGTAATAGAGGTCATGTGTTTTTTCAAAGGAACTAAGATCATAAGAGCTTTGGGATGTCCCAATGTGATTGTGATGTCACAATGGAATAGATGTCACAATGTGCCAATAATGTGACAAATAGTTTGTAATATCACAATCATATGTCTAAAAACAATGACTAATAATTCACACTAGGCTATGAGTTCACAGAAGGACCTTGAAATCCCAAAGGACATGAATTTTCTAATATGTTATGAGGTCATAAAAGGATTGGGAAAAAGTGGGACAGATATAACACAAATGGGATTTACAATATCATACCATCATAATATTTTGATGCCACCACAAAGTAATGTCTCACTGATGATGAATAGTTGTGAAGTCACAATAGGTTTTTGATAACACATATGCCACATTTGAAATAGAATGAATTACATAATAGGCGTTCACAATGTGTCTATGACATGCCAATGATAATGTGAAATCATATTGCTATCCTGTCATTGTGGTTTGTGATGTCACAATGAATTGATGGTGTCATGACAGTGTGATGTCATGCTGGTGATGATGCGGCAAAGGTGTTATGATGTTACAGCATCATGCATGAAATCCTTATTAGTTCACAATATTGGCACACAAATGTACTATGATGTCAAAAAAAAATATGCTTCTCCAAAGGTGCTAAGAGGACATAATAGGTTTGGGATATCACAATGTGATTGTGATGGTACAATGGAGTGTGATGTCACAATGTGCTTGTTTCCATATGAAACAGCTAATTGTGACATCACAAAACTACAATGATATCATAATATTAGGAAATCACTTTATCTTTGAGACATCATAATCACATTGATAACTCCTATTCTGTGATTTCATGCTATTTCAAAATGGCATGTAGGGGAAACCACATAAAATTTGGATGGAACTCTTTAATGCAAATCTTTTTGGAAATGATGTGAAATTTCTTCACTGCTATTTCTATATCTGAGCGTGCCTCCCCCTACCATTTTATACTTGAGTTTCATTTCAGGGCCACAACATTCCTACTGCTAAATATAATAGCCCTTGAAGCATATTTTTGGAAGATATTCCTTGTCAAAGTATTAGAGGTTAGATTCTTATGTAATCAGTAGAGTTGAAGTGTTTGACTACAGAAGTGGAAGGTGACATGTGAGAATCTTGCTCACATTCCTGATAGGTATTATAATATGAGGGTTTCTGATTATGGAAATATCTGAGCAATAGGCTTTCTCCTCATTTGTAATTCTAAATGGTATTTGGATTGATACAGAAATATTTGGAAAAAGGATTTCAACATTAATTTGTAAATATTGCCTTGAAATCTTGAGACATAGTGTAAACTGTGTAATTTCTATTCATGTTGGGCTGTAAAGAGAAAAGAATTATTTCCACATGTCTGTATAAGGACTGCAAACCAATTGACATTACAATCTACATGGACATTGATGAGAGCTGAGAAGGGTGTATGTATGAATATTCTTCTTCTTAAATCAATCTTATTGTCAAAGTGATGTACAGAGGGATTAGACTTTCATATGTAAGGCAGTAAGTACTTTCCTGGTCGTATGTTCATACCCATGTATATATATATATATAAAGAGAGAGAGAGAGAGGAGAGAGAGGCGGGTTTAACGTGCAATCAAATGACAGAAGAACCAATATATTTGTTATTGTAAAGATATATATATATATATACATACATATATATCTCTTTATAATATCTCTCTATAGAGTTAGAGGCGGGAGGTGTTACACTTACATGGCAAGATAATGATTCCATTTGCTATCAAGCATTGTTAAGCCCACGTGTTTATTCCCTACCATTCCCCTCCAATTTCTCCTTCTTCCCCCACCCCACAAAGTTGTAAAGTTCATTTTCAAGCTAGTGTCTTTTACAACTCATTGTTACATTGGGTCTTCCTATATCCTTATCTCAGCATTTATTTATTTCTCTTCCCTCCCCAAATTAGAGTAGTGTTTCTTCAATGAATTTGTGTGCTCAGTTTTTGGTGAATTGATAATTAGAATTGTAATATCTTCCAGAAGGAGAGATCCCTTAATTAGTATTTAGTGACTTTCTTTATCTCTTTTGGATAATTTTAAATTGAAATCCATTTTATCTGATATATGATATTACTTCATCCTGTTTATGTGGGCTATTTGCTTGGTAGATTTTATTCCAGCCCTTCCCTTTCAGAATGTTTGTTTTGTGAGCAAAATGTATCTCTTGAAGACAAGAGACAGAAGCCTCTTGCTTTTTGATTCACCTAAGCAATGAATGTCACATATTTGGTGATTTTAATCCATTAATATTGAAAATTATGAATGAGATGTGTTTGGTTTTCCTGTCATGTAACATATCATCTTCCTATGCTTCTTGGCTTCTCTGTGGGATATTTCTTGCCCTTTATTGTGCTATTGTGGTTTTCTGTGTTTAGTAAATCTTTAACTTTCATAGGGATCATTTAGTAGAGATATATTCTTTAAATTTTTATTTCTTGGGGAAGGTTTTTATTTGACCCACCATTATGAAAAAGAGGTTTTCTAGGTAGAGTAGACATGGTAGATAGTTGCTTGTCTTTATGGGGTGGCATATATCATTCCAGGGTCTTCTTGCTTTAATATTCTCTGCTGAAGTTATTATTATGATTGTTTTCCCATTTAAGGTGATTGATCATTTCTCCTTGACAGCTTTAAGGATGCTTTTCTTGCTCTGAATTGATCCTGTGCAGAATATTATGTGACAGGGGCAAGGATGCAAAACTGGATTTCCATACATCACATAAACAAGAACAAAGATAAGAAGCTCAAAGATAAGATTACCTCAATAGATGCAGAAACCACATTTGGCATGGTCCAAGCAATGGAGAAACTATCCACGGAATATTTCTCAATTCAATGAAGTCTGCTTATGACAAACCTTAAGCAAGCATTACACATAATGGTGTAAAGTTAATTCCATTTCCTCAAAACTCTGAAGAGCAAAAGGCAGCCCACTTTCTACATTCTTCTTCTATATCACATTATAAGGCCTTGCTAGGACAATTAGACAAGATGCAAATATAAAGGGAAGATGAAGTAAAATTCTCCTTCTTTGCAGATGACATGATCTTGTATTTAAAACACCCATTGACTCCACTCCCAAGTTACACTAGCTGAGTAGAATCTTCGGTAAAGTCACAAATTAACCCTCAAAACTCAATGGCTTTCTTTAATGCCAATAATGAAAACAGCAGAGCTGAAATCAGGAAACAACTTTGTTTGTAATAGCCACAGAAAAAGTAAAATATCTAGGAATTAAAGAGGTGAAGGACTCTTATGATGAAAAGTTTCAAAATCTGGAAAGGGAAATTAAAGGAGAACTAAGGAAGTGGAAACACTTCCTACGTTCCTGGATTTGGAAGGTTAACATCCTGAAAATGACAATAATGCCAAAGATTATCTACAACTTCAATGCTCTGTTAATTCCAACCTCATTCTTCAATGGAATAGATACCATCCAAAAATTCAAATAGAACAATAAAAGATCCCGAGTCTCAAAAAATAATCTTTACCAGAAAAAAACAGCACTGGAGAAATTACAATACCAGACTCCAAACTCATGACAAGTCCATAGAAACAAAAGAGCTTAATACTGCCACAAGAACCGACTTGAAGACCAGTGAAATTGAACCTAAGAAACAGAAATGAAACCACAGATATATAGCCACCTAATCTTTGATAAGGGAGCCAAAACCATCAAATGGAAGATAGAAATCCTCTTCATTAAATATTGATGGAAAACGGTATAAACATTGTAGAAAACTAAAATTAGACCCTTATCTATCACCCTGCACCAGAATCAACTACAAATGGACCAATGACCTCCAAGGTAAAGCAGAACCCTTGAAAACACTACAGTAAAGAACAAGAGAAACAGCAGCTCCTTGGCACAGGCTAAAATATTCTTAATATAGACCCAGAAACACAACAAATAAAAGAGAAGTTAGACTAATGAAACTGCACCTAACTCTAGAGCTTCTGCATGTCAAAGGACATAGCTAACAAAGTCAATAGAAAATCCAAAACTTAGGAGAACATCTTTAGTAGTAGCTACAAACCAAACAAGAGCCTCATATCTAAATTATACTTTGAACTCAAAAATATTAATTCCTCAAAAACAAACCCTCAAAGAAACAATCAGACTACCAGCAAGTGTGCTAAAACTTAAAGAGGAACTTCTCTGAAAATGAAGTAAAAATGATCAATAGCTACAGGAAGAAATATTGAAATATTGAACTTTGCTGCCATAAACAAAAATAGAACTCGCAAATCAAAACAGTATTAAGATTCCACTTCACCACATTAGAATGTCTTGACCAAGAAAATTAATAACAGTTGCTGAAAAGTATGTGGCCAAAAGGGAACCCCACTGCACCATTGGTGACAGGGTGAACTGATTCAACCACTCTGGAAAGCAATATGCACATTTGTCAAAAGACTACACATAGAGATCCCCTATGATACAGCAATCCCACTTAGGCACATTTATCCAATTGAAAACAAACAAGGCCATACCACAGCTACCAGCACATCTGTATTTGTTGCAGTACTATTCACCCTACCTAAGATATGACAGCAAACGTAATACCTTCAGTAGAAAAGTGGATCAAGAATATATGGTGTATATATATAGATATAGATGTATAGCTATACATGCATATATATACATATATATATGTAAATATATATGTATATATATATATGCATATATATATATGCATTCTATGCTTCCAACAGAAAGAACGACATGCCTATTTGTTATGAAATTGAAAGAACTGGAGAAATATTCATATTAAGTGAACTAAGGTAGTCCCAAATAAATTTAGGTTTATGGTTTCCCTTATTTTCAGTAATTAGAACCCATATAGGATAGTCCTATCAGATGAGCTGAAAACATATGTCTATGTAAGATGTTGATTAGTGAAATGAGTCCAAGATATGGACTCAACAGTTCTCAACAGTTGTTATTGTTTTTAATTTATTATGTGATTTTTTTGTTTCCCTTATTTGTTTTTCACCCTGTGATATATCCTCCTTTGTCACCTTAATGGATTTTTGTAAACTGTATCTTGCATGTACATTTGTACATGCAAGGGTAATACCAAAACACTGAAAAAAGGATGTAGGATGACCAATTGCAACAATGATACCAAAGGAGAGTATATTGGAGAAGAACTGTACCACTTCGAATGCAGGAAAGGGTGGGTGGGAAGAGTGTGGGAGCTGGGGAAGGAAGGGACTGTGAGGCAACCATAAAGGAAGAGGTAACAATGATTAACTAATAAGGTACTCATTGCCTTACTCATATATCTGTAATTCCTGTGTACAGGATCTTTACAAGAAAATAAAATTTAGAAAAAGAAAATCTGCTTAAGAACCAGTCCAATTCGCAAAAGGAAGTTTTTCAGTATATCATTTATTCATGTGAAATACAGTCCAAAAATAATTAGTTTCAGAAAGAAAGATAACATGTCAGGAAGTTCATGAACAGTGAAAGACTTTATGGAAAAAGCAAGTAGTAATTAATTAACCTGGTTATAAAACTGATTCCTTAATATTTTATGGAAGCATATGCTACAATAAAGTTTGGGTAGCATGTGCTTATGGCACATCAATACTTTGAAAATATGCAGATAATAGAATTCTTAGCATTTCACCTAAATGTATATTAGAAGATTGTAATTTATCTTTGACTCAAGGTAGAAAAAATAACCAAAACAATTATTCCAACATTCTCAAGGAGAACAATTTTGAAAACAAATTATTACATTAATTTCAAGCAAAACAATATCATATATTTAGGTTGTGCATCACTCTCTGAAAAAGACAGAAAGGTAGAGATCTTTGATGCCTTTCTTCTTAATAGTTCATGACTTTTGTTTGTTGGCATATTTTGTTAATATTACAGAAGCAATATACATCCCTTCTTCAAGGAAATACTTTTTGGAACTCACAACGTATTGACCTAGATGACTATCACTGTAAATTAAGCATAGCGATGTACAATGGGAAGGAGTATTTGAACTTTTAATATTGATGTTCATGTTTGAAATCATGCCTGTTATTAAACTGACACATTCATCACCTCATACTACAATGAATCAATCAAACAATATTTGTGTTCTGTTACATAATTTATTTTGAGCCAAACAAACTCACACAAAATTTCGGGTCTTCAATTTTTAATCATCCCAAAATACAGGAAAGAAATGATATCAAAATACCTGAAAATATGCTAGAGAAATGATCTCTCATTCTTCAACTAAATTACATGGTGGTTATATTTGGGAAGGTAATAATGTTATGAGAGGTAACTATGCCTTAGAAGTATCACCTGAAAGTGTTTCTCTAGGCAGTTTTAACTGTTGTTAGTTGGATTAGTATAGTAAATTTCAAAATCCTCTTCATGTCTTCTTTGTTCAGACTTATTTGTTGTGTCCCTTCCAAATGATCACCATAAAACTGAGTGGATCTTCCAAATGTCTGATTATTCTGTATGTGGTAGTGGTAGCTTTATCACAGATATCCATTTTGCACTGAGAATTATTTGCTCTCTTTAAGTTCTTAATAGTGTTTACTGAAAATATGAGCATTACGTAAGAGTTCATATATACACTATTCTTCTGGACGTTAGATTGTACTAATTCCTCAATGGTAAAACGAACACACTGTGTTAAAGAACTATTAACTTTTTTTTTCTGTTCTCAAGTATGGAATTCGATTGATTTAGGCAGAAAAGTGAAAAGCAATTAACCTGAAATCAAATCTTAATGTTGACCTCATATTTATTGATACCCAAAATGACTCCATCACTTCCCGAAAATGTTGTCAAATGCATTCTGATTTGAAATGAGAAGACAAACGTCAGGAAATGAGAAGCATACAAGGTGATTTTCAATTAAAACACCCTAAGGCAAAAAGAAAAAAACACAAGCCCCAAACCAAAACCAAAATCAAAATTAGATACTTTTTTTTTTGTTACATTGCAAAGTCCAGCCAAGAGAAGGGAGATTTTTATCAACAATAATATTGGTGGTGATTCGTCCAAGAGACAAGAAAATGAAAGCAAATAACTTAGAGAATATAGTTGAAAGTGGGATTCGTTCTTAAGTAAACAAAGTTCTCAGCAATTTTGCTTTGTACAGCATTTCTTTGAGGGGATGGGGATACATGTTAGATGGGGGAAGTTTGCAAGATCTGAAACAGGCTGTATAATATTTTATAAAATTTGTGATTTCAGAAATTTCACCAGGTAGTATAATTTTATGTACTTCTAGGTCCAAGAGGGATTTTGAAAAATCACAATTGTAAAATAGCGTATTTTTTTAAGTTTTACTGTAAACGTCCTTTACAGAGGTATTACAGTTACATGAGTAAGGTAATGTGAGTACAGTAGTTTTTGGTCAATTTTACATTTTCATTTGTTGATGTCCCACTATCCCTTCCCACCTCAACTTCTTCACTCCTCCGCATACCCCTTCTGAAGTTGAAAAGTTCGTTTCTATTATATTGTCTTGTGGTTATCCTAGTTGCAATATATCATCCTATTTCTTAATTCAGGGATTTATTACACACCTTCCCTTCCCCAGATGAGACAAATATATGTATAAGATGCATTGTACCAAAATTGAGTACAGTGTCAACAAGAGATATGCCATTGGGAAAAGATCAAACGAAGGAAACAATAAAATAAAATCACAGAGCACATTTAAAATAATAACTACAAAAACAGCTCTTTTGTTCATGTCACTTAGTATTTTTTTATGATCATATGTGTATCACTTTTGAACTTTTCAGCTCATCTAATAAGATTACCTTATATGTATATTATCACTGCAAATAAAGGAAACCATGGGACCTAAATTTCTTTGGGATTGAGTTACAGAACTTAATATGATTTTTCCAAGTCTTTCCATTTCCTAACCAAAGGGACAGTGTCCTCCTTTATGCTGGAAATGTAGAATTGCTATCTCTATAAATATGTACATACAAATGTATATATTTTACATATTTTTTGATCCACTTGGCTAACTCATCTATTGAGGGTCATTGGTTTAGGTTCTATATCTTAGATATTGTGAATAATACTGCAATAAATATAGTTGTGCTGGTAGCTTTACAAAGGCCTTGTTAGTGATCAAGTAGGTGAGTGCCCAAGAGTAGGATTGCTGAATCATAGGAGAGCTCTATGCATAATCTTTTCAGGAAACTGTATACTGCTTTTCAGAATGTTTGAACAAGTTTACCATCCCACCAAAAGTGCAGTAGGGTTCCATTGGAGCCACATCTCCAGTCATTATTAGACTATTTATTATAGCCATTCTAACTGGGAAAAGGTGGAATGTTAATATTGTTTTGATTTACATTTCCTTTATGGGCAGAGAAGATGAGCATTACTTCAAGTGTCTATTAACTATTCTCATTTCCTCTTCAGAGAACTAATTTCGTTTTGGCCTTAAAGAAATTATGAAGATCAGTTGTCTGACTCCCTGAAAATAAGAAGGTTACCCATTCAGAAAATTGTCCAGATTTATTGGATAAGAAATATAAAACTTTTCTGATGTTACTCATCATCTATTTATATGTTAAAACTGAGCTTTGCAAAGGAGAAATATTTCAAAATCAAGAGTACTTTTTGGACTGGAGCAGTTTTTCCAGAGGAATATGACAAAACAATATTTATATAGTTTCTGTGAAAAAGAACTTAACACATACATTCTGTAATCTGAAAATAACTAACCAGGTTAATCATAGGGGTTGCTATAGATACCAGAATTTGTAAATAGTATTTGACTAATTACACTAAAACTCTTTTGTGACGGATTGTCGTTTTGTAGTCTAGTCATTCCATTTAAAATATTCTGATTAATAAGAGATTATCACCTCATGTATAATTTTTTCTGCAATTTTATAGTCACAGTTCAATACAAATTATTGCTTGTGTTTAGAAAGGAAGAAATTCGCCTTTTATTCATTGTATATTTTCTTTTTCATTTCAAATAAGTTAATGATTTCCAGATGAAAACTGTATTTCTGTTGTCTGTTGTTCTGACAGTATGTGATTGTGACCCCAAATTTTGAAGCTAAGATGCAAGATGAGATTTGAGTTCAGGCCCTAGGATAGCAGATTTTACTTTGAGCCAGATATAAGAAAGTATATTTAAGACACTAATCTATTCCCATAAAACAATGTATTAGAAAAATATAATTACAAAAAAATTGTTGTAAAGCTTCAAGGAGAAAATAAAAATTATGCCACTTTTTGACGTGTTTTGTTCACTTCAGTTCAATTGCCATAATTCATGAAACAGGATGGATAGGATTTTAAGGACTTGCACTTGCAAGGAAGAAAGGATTGAACAAATTATTTGGTGTATAAACATAATAGAAAAATATCATCATGTATGATAAAATGCAACACTGAAGGAGCTCTATTTACTAAACTCAGTCATTCTAAGAGAAAGAACAATCCATGATACCAAGAAATGTTGACTACACTATCAGCGAGTTAGTACATCCAGCATAGTAAAAGGCCGATGTTAGTGTAGGCCTTGTGCTACAAATGAAGCTTACCTGTAACTTCCCCATTAGAATTTGGTTCCATCGAAATTAGTATATGCATATTGGTTTGATTCCATGGAATTCATTTGTGAATATTTTGAGGACACACAGCCAAATTGACAGAAAGATGGCTTGATTGTATGCAACCAATGTCTCATACAGAAAAAAAAAATTGAGCATTTTATATTCTGATGACTGAACTTTGTAGAATATTTCCAGATTATGGATAACGGCATGAATTAACTGAAAATTACTTCACAAAATTATCAATAACCCACTATAGCCCAGTAGACCTATGAAGATTCTTTAACCAGTATCATGTCATTTACTGAAAATATACTATGATCTTGCAACTTGATTAACAGCTAGGAAATATGACTTAACAGGTCCTGATGAAAGATATAAAGTAAAATCATGAGGAAAGTGATGAAATATTGAGGCTCATTTTGCGAAATTTCTACTTCAGTTCCATAGGTACAAAATATCTTCACTTAAATATGTAGTTCCTTGGACTTATACTAAATACAGCAAAGTTTATAGGACAATTAATTTGTCAAAAGCCAAACCTCTGAATTTTAGAGAAACGGAGAACAATGTATACTATTTAGATCAAAGTCAGAAATGAAGAAAATAAACTAGTACATGTTACAAGATTGAAAATAAACTGAACCTATCATATATGTGACAACATGAAGGAGTCTCATCAAGGACAACAAGTAAACTTATCTTCTGAAGAAAGAAGGCTAACATCAAGCAGGTATGTCTACTGCTACTGTCCCTTGCTTCCGGTGTGCCATCGGGATGGGGACCTAATTATTCTATTATTTACATGAAAATAATATTTTTATTGTGAAATACTGTACAGAGGGTTACAATTACATGGGCAAGGTAATGAGTACATTTCTTATCAAGCATTGTTGCCTCTTCCTTTTTCCCCCCTTTAATTTCCTTCCCATCTCCCCGCCCCCCATAACCATAATTTCTTTGTCAGCATTACTCAGTTTATTGAACACCATACCACATTATGGCTCCCAGAAAGAACAAATTTCAAAAGCGAAGATACCACAGCATGCCCTATCTTTTCCCTTTTAGACTTCCTGAGAATTGTGCTGTGATTCATTAGAATTGAACTCTGGGGAGAATTCTTACCCTTTTTAAATCAGATATAAAAATATCCTACTGCGTATATCTATTTGCCCTTGCCTACCCATTATATAGGTTCGATTGGTACACTCATTTCATGTGCACTTTTCATTCTTCTTGATACCAGTGTTCATATGAATAGAAATAATAAATTTGGACATTATTTATTAGGTTTTAATCAGGGTGATTCTAGGGCAGTAGAAGAACCTTCCTCAAATGACCTCTCAAAATTCACGACTGCCTATTGAAGACATGTACTCTTCATATGAGTTACCAAATGTTACCATACCAGTAGGTATTACTTCCGAGTTTCTTAAGGGGGATTTGAAGGATGAATGTGGAGATTGTGAGAGATAGTAAAACTTGGGACATAGTAAGTTTTTCTAGCCACCGCGAGTAAAACTAAATGCTTACAAATAATTATCTTCAAAAACAGAATATTAATTGAGAAATATTTTACTGTGTATATAGGAAACTGTACACAGTAGAAACTGTGTCTAACCTTATAAAAAAGAGGCAAATGATACCATACTTTTATAGGTAAATCTGTTCTTTTAATGCAATCATTAAAAAAGAAAATCAATTGCTTCAAAAAAAGTCTTACTTCCACGAATAAATCCAGTTCAATCCAAAAGAAGAATTTCCTACATGATTTTTGCTCTATATGTTTCTGAAAATTTTCATTTCCCTTCCTAACTGATATCTAGGTTTGCTCTTCAGGTGGAAGCAACATAAAAATTGGAAGGAAAACTTCGATGCATATCTTCTCTTTGGAAATGATGGAAAATTACTTCAATGTTGTTTAGATATTTCAGCATGATTTTAAATTCACTACTTGGTATTATATTTTCAAAGTAAAAAGAGCCAAGTGCTGATGGCTCTTGCCTGTAATCCGAGTTACTCAGGAGGCTGAAACCTGAGGATTGTGATTCAAAGCCAGCCGAAACAGGAAAATCCATAGGACCCTTATGTCCAAATAACCCCAAAACCAAATAACTGAAAGTGGCCCTGTGCGTCAACTGGCAGAGCTCAGGCTTTGACCTTCTGAAGAGGAAAGGGACAGGCTCCAAACCCAGAATGCAAACCCTATAACAGGCATGTTATGAATAAAACTAGGAAGAACAAAGCATTCACAATATTTCTCTCTAACATTGAAAATCTACAAATCTTGTGGTAGGCATAAATGCTTCAAAATACTCACTGCATTATGATGAGAAGCCATCTCTCCATAGCATTATATAGTTTTGCAAGTTAGTGTCCAAAATCAATTAATTCAAAATTTTCCTTCAAAAATTTCCACAGACATATCACAAATTTTTTTCTATATGAAGGAGAATGTTTGAGATCTATGTCCTTTGACTACATATACCTAGTTTCTTACCAGTATGCTATATATTATCGAGTCTTCCATGAATGACTTACTGACAACAGATATTTACTATAGCACAAAGAAATGTTTGTGAATATTGAGACTCCAAGATAGACCATGAAAATCTCTGTTCTGAAAATACCAATTGCCCATTAATTAGCATGCTCAGGTTGTTCGTTGAAGAAAGAAAACTGAGGAAAGGACTATTTCCTATGTTCTAAGTGTATTTTTGCCTGGGAATAATACGTTCCTTTTCTTTATGGCTACAGAACATAATGAAATATGAGAAAATATAGTGATATTTGATTCCCTCATACAAATTTCTTATCAACTTCTGTGTTCCAAATGCAAGAATAGGTAGGAGAATTTTATGGGTTTTGTAAATGAAATAAGTTTGCAATGTATTTTTCAAGATAGAAGATGTTAATATATCTCAATATTTCTCATGTCTTATCTAATCTGCAGAACGGTTCTGTGACTTCTTTGTAAGGCCTGTGGCATGGCAAAAAATAGATTATTTCATGTATACATAAAATATCAGCCAATATTTATTAGTTTTGGGGGTAAATGTACACAGGAAGATACCATACTTTTGTACAGAGAATCTCACATTTATAAGGCAAGAACACATGCATCATTTCAGAATTTCCCGTTATAGTTCTGAAATGTTCAGAGAAGATTAAGTTGTAATTTTCGGCTGTAATTCGACACTTTCATGAAACCATAGCCATTGACTCTAATGTTTTCAACTTGCGTGTAATTTGCCACACATATTTAAGACATGAACTGTCATTGTGTAGCCGATTTTACATTCCTTGCCCACAACATTCCTACTACTTAATAAAATAGCTTTTACAGGATATTTTACGAAGATATACCTTGCAAAAACATTAGAGGTTTGAATTCCTATTTAATCAATAAAATTGAAGTATTTGACCACAGAATAGGAAGCTTCACAGTGAGAATCTTGCTCATATTTATGATAGGTGTGGAAAGCTGAGAGTTTCTAATTACGGACATATTTGGGGACCAAGATGTCTCCTATTTTGTAATTTCAATCATTGTCAGGAATTGGACAGAAATATCTGAAAAAAATCATTTCAACATTGATTTATAAATGATGGCTTAGAACCTGGAGGCTGAGGGAAACCTTTGTTTTTCGATTGATGTAGGAATGTAAATAAAAGAGGACTATATCCACATGTCTGTATACGTACTACAAACCCTTCAACATCAGTATCAATGTGTAAACCTAACCATTGCAAAGAATGTATTTATGAATACTCTTCTTATTAATTGAATCTTATTGTCAAGGTGATGCATAGAAGGATTAGTTACATACGTACGGCCATGAGTGAGTACTTTTCTGGTAATATGTTCTTACCCACTCCTCATTTCCTCATAGTTTTTCTTCTGCTTCAAATCTCCATCCCCTTCCACAAGGAATAAAGCTTGTTACAAGATGTTATTTTGTGAGGATTGCAATTAATTGCATTTGTTGATCCTAGGTCCTTTGTCTGAGATTTTGTTATTCCTTTCCCTTCCCTAACTTACATTAATTTACGTGTAATATCCCAGTTAAGAAAATCAAATACAGTGACTACACTGGATAGGCCATGAGAAAATAAAGGAAAAACACAAGAAAGAGCTTCACATAGTACACTTTAAAAAGAAGCAACAAGGAGATGCCTATTGTTTCTATATCTTTGAGTTCTTTTTGCTTAGCCTAATCTTCTCTGAATATATATACATATATATATATATATGTATATATATATATATATATATGTATGCATGTATGTATGTATTGTGATCCCACCAAGTTTTACAAATAAGGAGTCTATGTTTGTTTGGCCCACTTTATTTCACATAATTTCTTCCAAGTCTTTTCATTTCCTTACCAATTAAATGATGCATTTTTTTCTTATGGAAACATATAACTCCATTGTGCATTTATTCCACATTTTCTTGATCCATTAGTCTACTCTCAGGTATCTGGGGTGGTTCCATATTTTCCTGTTGTAAATAGTGCTGCAACGAACATTACTTTGCATTCAAATCAGATGCAGTGGAATTTCAATGTTTACTTGATATGCATTGATTTTATTGTCAGACATGTTGAGCATTACTTCATAGATCCTTTGGCTCTTCTCAATTCCGCATCAGTGATATCTTTCTTTGTATATTTAGCCTTCTTTTCATAGGGTCGTATATCGTTTGGAATTGGGAGTGTAGGATTTAACTTTTTAAATTTTCATTGTATTTCAGCTCTATGACCTTGTCTACTTCATAGCTAGCGATAATATTTTTCCAGTCTGATGGCTTTCTATTTACCTTTTAGCTATGTCCTTAATCATGCAGAAGCTCTGCAGATTCACAAAACCCCATTTGTCCAAGCTTTATTTGACTTGATGAGTTCATGCATCTGTAATAAGAAAGTATAAACCTGTTGTAAGGAACCCTAATATTTCTCCTATTCTATACACTAATAATCTTAGCGTATCTTCCTTTATCCCTGGGTCCTTGATTTATTCGGAATTGATACTGGTACATGGTTATATGTAATTATCTATCATATTTTTATTGGTGTTTAACCAATTTTGCCAGCACTGTTAATTGAATATTGCTTCTTCATATTTCTACATTTTTTTGCTTATTTTCAGCTGATATAGGGATGTCATGTAATTTTTCCTCTAGAAGTGTCACTTAAAATGTAGGTACTGTGGTTTTCCTTATTGTAATAACTAGCATATATCCAGGTTCACCAGGAAGAAGATTGCAATAGCTTAAGGATTGTAATAGCTTAATAGCTATGGATATATGTGCATAGAATATTAGGCTAAGCAAAATGATCTCCAAGGTATGGAAAGAAAAGGATTTTCAATGTTGTATGTTTTCCTTACAATACTATGAAAAACTGGTTTTTTTCCCTTTATTTTCCTTCCCTTTATGTCAATGTATTTCATTTTGTTAGCTTGTGGATTGTATACACACTAACCTGAATTATGTCAGGGAACAGGAACAACAAAATCTTGATACAGAGGATATTGAGTGAACCAATGCCCCAACATTACTCACAAGACAACATGTAGGAAATGCAATTGATGTTTGAGCAGGGATTTGAGGCAGAAAAATGAGGAATAGTATATCTTGTGACAAAAAAAAATCAACTCACTGCATTATATACATAATTATAATCAATTGGTACATCACCTTAAAAATAAGATTAAACTAAAAAGGACAGTACTGATACCTACACTTAGCCTATGTTTTATAAGTTTACACATAGATATGTAGGTAGATTGATTTGTACACCTTATATTGACATGTGGAGATAGCTCTGTTTTCCTTACATTCCTACATGAACAGAAAAGAGGGTTTCTCTGAGTCTACAATTTCCCAAACATCCTTCACAAGTTTATATTGATTTCAATCCTGCAGGAATTCCAAAAGTATATGAAATTACAAACTAGAAGGAACCTGCTGCACTAATATGTCCATAATCACAAACTCTCCCATTTTAACACTATTAATAAATATGGACACATTCTCACATATTTAATTTCCTCCTCTGTATCCTAATAATTCAAATCTATTGGTTGCTTAGGAATTCTACCAATAATTTTAGATATGTTGGATTTATCTTAAATATGCTTTGAAGACTATTTCATTTTTCAGTATGATTAATGTGGACCATATGGCCCAATCAAGTATAAATAAGTGGGAGTGTTTATATGTGGGGTAAATTACACACAACAAAGAGTGATCGAATATACTTTCCTGAAAGTGTCCTGTATTACGCTTGACAGTTACAGTCCACTCTTCTGTCAACATTATAGAGTATATATTGAGAAGTTATTAAATCGTGCATATCCTCTTGCTGTATAAATATCAGATTCTCAGCAGAAAACTATGCTATTTTCACAAAGTGCATGTTTTCAAAAAAAAAAAACAGTTTTTGATGATGTTTTGTGTCTACATACAAAACCTGCTTTTCCCCTGCCAGCAGTGTAGCAAAGAAGTCACAGTGTCCTTGGACAGATGAGATTGCACATGAAAATTACTGAGATGGGTGAGAAACTTGCCTATTATGAAATATATTTCAGAATTCTCGGTTGAAAAAATACTGTCATAATTTGCATGGCCATTCTTTATGGGATAAATAAGTTGATGTAAAATGTGTTCTAGAAACCAAATATCTTTGCACTTTTGTTACACATTTATTAGGCTCTACTAGTTGAAGAACAACTGAAATGGAAGATGATATTCACAGGAAAACTAGTACACTGAAATATGTAGTGTGATTTGTTTTTTATAGAGAAACATATGCACATTTCGATTTGATGATTGAGGTTTCTATTCTCCAAATATACTACCTGTATATAGAAATGGACTTGGTGAATTCCAGTAAGGATATGAAACATGGGTTTACTTCAGGATTCAAAGAAAACAATGTATACTCTAATAAAATTAGATAGTCATTTGGCAAAATGAAATCAAAATGAATTCATTTGGTTGAGCCAGTTTCACACTGTATTCATTAACGTAAGATATAATTAAAATAATGACAAATGCTTTGAACTCATGTTGTGTCGCCTCAATGGTTCCTGTAAAGAAATAAGAGAAAACAATATTATATTTTTTGTGGCAATCGTGGCAATCATCGGGACTTATATTTCTGAATTCTGCCTATGATAAACAAGAAACTTTACTGGTTGTCCAAGAGATAAGCAAAAATTAATAATAGCTATTGCAAGTTATTAGAAGAAATTTCGTTCCTGCTTTGATTTTCCCCTCCATTGGACCTTGTTGATTGTGTTCACACCTCACAAATTATGCTTGGACACTGTCTCACCACATTCCAAATTCATTGAACATTTGAAATGTTACCCTAGTCACTCAATTAATTTAAGGATTATGGCCAGTTCTTCAACCCTGACTGTCTTACACAATATTCATGGACATATATGTATCCAGGAAAATAGATATTTTTCACACAATAACTTAGAAAGAAAAACTATAATGGATTTATTACATAATGTTATTCTTATGAACTTAAAACAACATGATAATTTTGATCTCCTTTCAGTTTCTGAAAGGATGCATGAAAACAAGGCACAACAATTGATTATGTCATGGGAGGTATCCTACTGAAGGATACATGCATAATGTAATGCATGAAAAAAACTTGAAGGGATGGGTACAATTGAAAGGAATGTGCCATGGACCTTTATGTAGATAAGCTCCAACAAACAAACTGCTTATCCATTCTTATTTGTGGACAAAACAAACAGCATAATGAAGTGGCAATCACATTATGAAGTGATATCTAGTCAATATGATCAGCAATCAGGAAATAAAATTAACATTCAAGAGACATACATGCCACACTCTGTATAAACATTGAAATATTGGATTCTGATAGGAACATGAAAAGATTACCATTAACATAGGTAACATGTCTTTGCCAAGACTACTTTCACACACACACACACACACACATATATATATGTATATATATGCATTGGAGAATTCTATTCAAGAAGCACATCAACATTGGGAATACATGAATGGTATACAGCCCACTGTAAGAGGCTTGGATATGAATGGCACAATCATAGTTTCAATCCTCGTGACAAAGGAAGAAATCTAAGAAATAAAATGCAGAACAATCTATGATAAAAATTTATCAAAATTGAATAAAATCAAGAATTTAAGGAAGGCAAAAAAAATCACCTCATTTTTAAATTTAAAAACATAGTAATGTGCCCTGATGCACTGTATTGATGTTGAAACAGTGTAGGGAAAAATTGTAACATAATTTCAGTTTGTTCACACACACACACACACACACACACACACACACACACACACACACACACACACACACAAGTATCGCATCTACAAATGGACAGATAACAGAAATATATGATAAGACATACAAAATTTCTCACATATGTATAATGATAAAGATAGGTTTTGCAAAATCTTAGCCAACTATAGGAGACAAGTCAGGAAATAATAGCATGGTCTCCTAAATTGTCACAAATTATCTAATCAATTCACAGGTTCTCTAGTACTATCCACTTCTTAGAAGCCAGAATACTATGATTCCATAAGTAAGACATATTAGCAAATGGAAACAGGAGTAGTATTACCATGGGGTTATATTAAGTGATATACTAACTGTTGGAATTAGAGAAATATCACATATCAAGTTACTCTGTAGATTTCAAAGAGAAAAGAGATATTCCAAAGAGATGTTTCAAAGAGATGTTCCATATAGGGAGTGAATAACATCTTAAAGGCTCTTATGTGGGTGGAAATAATTGAGACAGTTTTTCTAAAGTAAATATACCAATAAGTATTGGGCATTGTTGACGAACATTACATTACTTTTGTGTCTATTTTTCCAGTTTTTTGGTCATTGGTCTAAATCTCTGAGGTTGGTACAGTCCCTGAGTTCTTTAGCTCAAGGATAATCCTCTACCACTTGAGCAACAGGGGCTCTTTCAATGTTGAGGTTGCTAAATGGTCACGAGAGACTCATAGAGACTCCTCCGGGCTTCCTTCAAACCTGATCCTTAGATCTCAGGCTCCTTAGTTGGTAGAATTGCAGGTTTTTAAGCCACCCATATTAGGTTTTTTTTTTTTCTTTTTTTCCTTGGTGTGTTGATAGATTTTTGTGTTTGTTTCTTTAGGACTTTCATCCACATTAAAATTCTATGAGGTATTTCTGATTTTTCTCAAGGATAAGACTCTATAGTGTTGAATTTTGAGGGGATTCATTATGGAAATGAATTTCAGAAAAAAAACTTCACTTTATGAATCTGTAAGGAGATCCTCATATGTCAAATGCCTGAGATACTAGGATTACTATAAGATCACCTGGACTGGGTCAAGTAAGGTTTCCAAACCCAAAAATTATTTCCCATGTCCTATTCATTTTCTTCTGCATGGAGGTTGAGAAACTCCCCAACCACAGGAATAAACATATACTGTTGATTGTTATTTTGTATTTATCCTTACACTTTGAAAGCAGTATGAGTTTTAGTCCTCCCTATAATCTTCATGAATGAGAAAATTAGTCATAGGATGGAAAGTTGAACTTTCCATACCCATTAGTCCTCCTCAGCAAGCACATTTCTCCCTATATTCATCGTTGACATATCATTGAAATACTTTTGATATCAAACAGAGAATTGAATTCAATTTTTTTAGTATACATATTAACTTTTTGGAGATAGTATACATGAAGCCCAAACACAGCAACAGGCTAATATAAGGGTACAACATAGTCTGAAGTTGAATAAGCTTGTGGTTTTCAGCATTGATCTGAAAAGAAAATATTTGAACATATTAGTGAATCTAGAATCCGTTGTTTTGATCATAAGAGGAGGAGGGCCAATATTGAAAAGCAACACAAATTTTATGATTCCAATTGGAATAAATGCTTTCAAGAAATTCCTAGGAAGTCCAATTGCTGTTCATTGTAGCTGTATTTGGCATTTTACTATTTCAATAAGAGAGACTTTTTGTTCAAGCATTCCATTAACTTAAAAGTATAATCAATTTTGTGAGCCTAGATGGGCAAGTTCATAATAGCAATTACAATCCTTTGATCAATTTCCTAAGTGTTGTAATTGAGATGCAGTAACTTTTGCAGTTATGTTTCTACTTTTGATTTTCCTTTCTTCATCATATTAAATGTATTTCATATTTTATTCAGATATGTGTAATTTGAAATCTATGTATGTATAGCTGGTTAAAAATAAACACTAAACGCATTTCATTATTAGAGATCTTGAAGGATATGTTTCATGAAATATTTTGTTTTTGTCGGTTGTGGGGCTTAAATTCTGGGCTTGGGCGCTGTCCTTGTTCTCTTCAGCTCAAGGTATCACTTGATCCATAGCACCACTTCCAGTTTTCTAGTGGTTACTTGGAGGTCAGAATCTAACAGACATTTCTGCCCAAGCTGGCTTTGAACCGTGATCCTCAGTTTTCAGACTCCTGAGTAGGTAGAATAACAGGCATGAGCCAACAGCACCCGGCTTCGTGAAATATTTTTATTAAAATGCTGTGAGATAATTCAGCCAATTAGTTATAAATGCAATATTTCATTAATCACTTTGAGAATGATGATACCCATTGCAAGTGTATATATTTATCAATTACCAGGAGAAGATTCTTCAATTCACATTTCAGTATTTATAAGATGAGTGAACCTGAAATGATGAATTGGGCATAAAACTTTCTTTTCCAACATATCAGTGTCATTTATTCCTTCCCAGGATTGAAATTTAGAATAAGAGAATGAGAAGAAAATTCAGATAAGATAATTCTGATTTGACGTACTATGGGTGATGAAGTTTTTATTGGTCCTAGTGAACCCACACCAATAACAGTGTTACTAGGTCAGAAAGAATTCCAAACTTCCTTTGTAGAGAGAAAATATATGGGTATGTCGAACAGAAAGTTTGTTCTTCGTTTATCCTATTTCTTTACTTTGAATTTTGAAAGATAATAACATGTCATTGGAAAACAGCATTTTCTTTACATGTTGCCAAAGATTTGATTGTACCCCAAACAAAACTTGGGATAGGATGTTCCAACGATTTTGACAAAGGGAGAAATACATGCTTGGTTGAAGTGCTAGATTAGAGGCACTAACTTTATACATGGATTTAAAAAAAACACAAGAAGATTGACAGGGGTTTGTGTTCAGTGCTTATGCATTGTTTTTCTGTGGGCTAATCTTCTAAGAATTTGGCCCTCCCACCTCTTCTACCTTTTTATTTGATAATGGAGATAAGAGTCTATGTGAGTATTAAGCCCTAGCTGGTGTCAAAATCTCCTACACAGATGTCAAACACCTGTATTGATATGATTTCTTGCATGATGAATGAGTTCTAGGCTCTATAAGAGTATGTTATCAAAGTTTAGAAACTTACATATATTTGAAAACTTGGCCTCCGTTTACTGAAATATTGAATCCTCATACATAATTGATGAATCTATACAAAGGATAATTGAAAGATATTTGAATCATACAGAATGATGAGTCATCGTATATGTCTTTTTCACAAAATATAACAGCAGAACTATCTGTCCTACAGCACTAATACATAGAATTAAATTAGGAGAAACAATTTCTACCCACAACTCTGCCAAACTTCAAATATTGTGAAGTTTTCCAGCAAACTAAGAGGAACAGTTTTGTTATCAATACCCTATGTATAGCAAAGGGACACATTGAATCTTTTCATATTATCAGTTTATTATCATGGCAAGAAAGTTAAAAGATTCAAGCTGAATTCCAGGTCATATAATAATACAGTGTATGTCTTACTATATTAACATTTAAGAATACAAATAATTTACATTTGGCCATTAGGTACTACGGAGTAAAAGGAAACCAACTCTAGTGTTTGGGAAATATGGCACACACAGTGTGACATAATTACCCACACAAAACATTTTGCCTATGCTTTTCTTGGTATAGAGCTCTAAAAATACACAAGTTGGAATTCCACTGTCATAGTTTCCAATACATGCTGCTGATTTTACAAAAGAAATCGAAAAAATCTGACTTTTCTGCCGACACCTCTCTCACGTCATTTGAATAAGTTTCCAAAATTTTCGTTAAGAACAATACACAAATTCATCAACATAAAATAAAAGTTGTGTACTGTTAACATTTTTCAAGAAAACATTAGGTTTCTGTATTTCACCATATGTATGACAACCTGCACTTTATGATCTTGTGATTTTTATCATAGGGACACTGATTAACCTCTCAGGATCCACAGAATTCTCAAAAAAATTACCTCTGGAACAAGCAATATATTGGGGAATATATAAATCTTCACTCTTCCTTTAGGACCTATAACTTATTTTAGGAATCCCTCTTGGGAGAATGAAGACACAAAATGTGAGAGTATTACTGTGGGCAATACCTTCTGAAATATTCCCACTTCTCATTAGATAGTTCTTACATTTTCCTATTATGAAACAAAGTTCATTCTAGTTAAAGAATTTCTTATTTGTGTCCATTGGAACTGTTAGCCTCTGTTATCTTCAGAGATGATAAATGCATTAAAGTTATGGTTTCTTACATTTTAATCTAGAATGGTCCATAATTTACTTGCTTGCTTACATCACAATCTAACATATCTAAACTCAGAGGCTGGGAAGGAAACTCAGTAGAAGTGTGATTAACTACCTTGCATGAGGCTCTGAGTTCTATTCCTCATCTATCCATGCAAAAAAAATGTCGTAAGTGACACTATGGCTCAAGTGATTCAGCACTAGTTTTAAGGTGTCCAGCAGAGTGAGAGTGCCCAGTCCCAGATTTGAGGACCGAAGAGCAAATTCAACCACAACCATCACCACCACCACAACAAAATCAATGTTATCAGCATGACTAAAATTTTAAACTCCATCAGAAGAAATCCTATCTATGTTCTTCTAAGTACTCCTGTCAATATGAAATAAGGTAAACTACACCAGTTGACTTAATTTCTCAAAACAAAGATGTAAAGGGGTGTACTTTCTTTCATTGTGATAGGCAGGTATATGTCAGCATTCCTGTTTTGAGAAAAACGTTATTAGAGTAAAGATGATTAAATATTTCAAAATTAGACATCCTAAATGTTGTGATGAGTGAAAGAAAATCAACCATGTAGAACATATTAATCTCTAAATCTTTCTATATCTAGACACACTGAATTTAAATGCATCGACTTCTCTAATTCATAGGTTATGGTAACATAGAAACTTATAGAAGCATCTTTGCGTGTATGGAGACTTCAATAATATTCAGTGGAAGTTGTTTTGTTGAAATATCTCATGCATATGAACAAAGTTCAGGAAATGAAAGTAATTGAGATTACATTAATTAGGAGACGGTAAGGTGGTAAGGTCAAATTTCCCTTAGTGGTATTACTGAGGAGATGGAGTATTCAATAATGCTCTGGGTAGAATAAGAGGACGTGTTTTGAGACAATTTTCAGACCAACATGGCAGACAAGAATTAGAAGGCCATGATTTGTCTATAAATGCAAAAACTGACATCATCTCAGTGTTACAAAGAACTTGGGCACTTAGGTACTGATTAAAAGAGCTGATGCTATGGTAGTATTTGATGTCTCAGGTAGTTAATCAGACACATCAAAGCAGAGCAGGAACCCTCTCTGAAGTAGATATAATTGATGGCCATCAGAAGGCTTCTCAGAAGCAGTGATCAGGTTTTGTAAGTGTACTGTGTGGGAGTGATCATCATTTCTTTGATCGCACAAATACAGCTCACGTAACAATCATGATCTTAGGACTTTCAGCCCAAATTTTATTTCTTTCAGTTGAGTCAAACTGGAGGACAATATCCAACCTCCTATATTTAAATGAAGTATATTTCAATTGTAATAAAATTCAATACAGTTGATCTCTAGATGGGATTTTACCACTTACTGAACAGCATGCAACCTCATCCTCATTCTCATCCTTTCTGATAAGCCACTGCTGTTTTATATTTTTTGCATTGTTTTCTAGTAGGTTATGACATACAAATGACTTTTGTTAACATTTTTCAATGCAACTAATAGAGATAAATATAGATACAAGTTTTGAAAGAATTAATCACATTGTCCAGATGAAGAATACTTTGATTGCTTTTCTTCATAGTTGCTGCCTAATGACAACGACAATTACAAATAGTGCACATTGTATGCATTGGGAAATTAGAACTTGATATGACAGTGTGAATCATGAAGAAATAGAAAAAAAAATCACTGAAGTTGTATTCTAGACAGTGACCTTCAAAGATTTATGAACTTTTAGAATTTGTACTAAGAAAATTCGAGCAAAATGTGCACATTGGCTTAGTGACAGGATAAATGATTTAATGAACCTTTGCTTTCATGGAAATGATAAGAGTCAAAATAACAGGGACCTAGCTGAATATCTGTCTCAAAATGGATTCTCACCAATTACAGTTTTCTGTAGTAAACAGCATTGGCAATAGAAAGTTTATAATTTCTCATAAATCTATTAGTACATATATTTCTCAGTAATTATAATCACTTTCAGCTTCTTATCCATTACTTTGTTCCTGGACAATAGACTAGCACAGTAAGAAAACATGATTCATAATTGCTCTACTTATCACAAACAAAATTCCATTATCCAGGCATGAGCACTTATGAAAAAAAAAATCTAGAAATTGAAAGCAAAGATATGTTCCTTTATTTGTGTTAGTCACTGCCTGGAAGGGCAGAAATAATCAATCTGTTCATATTGTCACATATTTTCATTTTAATATGCAATGTGATAGGTTCTCCTTGAGCCTTGAGGCTCCTATAAACTCTATATAATCCAGTAGGTATAGAAAATGCTTAGGTTTACCCCTAATCTCTTCGTGTCTAGGATTTCATGTAAGTATTAGTGTTGAATTAATCTCAAGAATTGTAATCATGTTCAAATATTTCTGCAAAATTGCACCCAATATTTTATAGAATTGACCAGGAAAAATACCACTGTCTTAATAGGCACATCATCATAAACAACCTGATTTCAAAACGACCATATATAATGATCACCTTCTGAATTCACAGGTCTGACTTATACTCTAATTAGAGTTTCCAACTTTCCTTCACAAGTTAGATCTTCATAAATTTTACTTAACAACCAGTATATGTAGCAGCCTGAATGTTTGCAGTGTATTATTCCATCATGTGCAATACAGGCTAGAAATGAATTGCATTTTCAGAAAAAAGATATGCATAACACTGGTATGTATGAGCAATGAAATACTTTATGGGGGGATAACATGTATTAATTATTTCCCTCATTTGTAAAATAGATTAATTGGAAATGGATTGGGTAGGGTTTATGGCACATCAGTACTTTCAAAATGTTCAGGTAATAGAGTTCTTAGCGTTTATCCTACTTGAATATTACAAGATTGTAATTTGTCTTTGACACTGGGTAGAAAGAATGATCAAAAGCATAATTCTTAAATTATCATGAAGAAGCATCATTACACTGACCTTAAACTGATGTCAAATATTTATGATTCCCATTTCTGTGTGAAAGAAATAGAAAGTTCGAGAGCCTCCCTTTACACCCTTTCTTCTTCATATTTCATGTATTTTGTTTGTTGTCAAATTCCATTCCTTCTTCATCCATTTGTTACTATGGGTGGAAATCTCAAAGTATTGGTCATGATAAGTCTCACCTGAAATTAAGCATAACAAAGAATATTTAAAGGAAGAATTTGAACTATTAATAGATATCTTTCGATTCAAATTTATGCCTGTTCTATTCTGTAGAATTCATTATCTCAAACTACTATCAATCAAACATAATTTGTATCTTTATTTTTCAATTGATTTTGAACCAAAATTATTTGAGTGAAATTTCATGTCTTCATTATTGTTCATCCTACATACAGGAAAGAAATGATATAAAAATACAAGGAAATATGTCAAAATGAATGATCTTACAATCTTCAAGAAAATTGCATGACGATTGTATTTGGGCAGGTAGCAACTTTATATGCAGTAACTATGCCTCAGCAGGATCTACTAAATATGTTTCTTGTGGCAAGTTTTAACCCTTCAAGTATAACTCAAGTAGTAAGTTACAAAATCATGTTCCTGTCTCCTCTGTTAAGGTTTATGCGATTGCTCCTTTTAAAACTGACCATTGTGTACAAATATCAGATTACTCTGTATATGGTAGAGATAGTTTTATCATATATAACAAATTTTCCTTTGAAAGTTATTTGCTCCTTTAAGTACTCAAATGAGAATATACTGAAAATTTGATCAGGATTTAACAGTCAATGTATAAACTATGTAATTGGACATTAGCCATTGGTAGTTCCTAAATGCTAAATCAAACACACTGTGTTAAAGAATTGTCACCTTTTTTCTTGTGTGAAGGCTGGAATTGCATTGATTCAAGCAGAAAAGTTAAAAGCAATTGAACTGAAATAACATTTTATTGTTTAACTCATGTTAATTGATAGCTACAATGACTTATTAGTACCAGAAAAAATTGTTGTCAAATACATTCTGGTTTGAAAAGTGAGGAGAAAAATCAGAAAATTAGAGGTCTGGAGGAAGATGGTCAATGATCAGCTGGGGATTACATGCTCTCACATGGAAACCAGGATTAGGTTTCTAGTGAAAAGTCCAAGTCGAGAGAGGCATACCAAGTGTGCCATCATAGTACATAGAGTTTGTACATAGATGAAATATCCAAGTGCTCATGTCCAGATTCGAGTAGTTGCAGGGTGGTGGTAGCGGTAGCTCCTACCACCGCCAACATATCAACAGAGAGAGCCCAGGAAAAAGGCTCCAGAAAGACTCTAGGGATAGATTCTACTCACCGCCATCAAGAACCAACAAGGAGTGGAAATATTCATCCTACTGACCACAGACAGTAGCAGGTTGAGGACAACTCTGAAACCAAGGGAAAGATGTGTGTACACCATGACTTCCTAACTCCTCCTGGAGCAGCGGTGGGAAAGTCGCCCTTCACTATCAATAGAGAAGATCTCAATCTTTGATACTGACAAAGACCTGGCCAGACTAGCCAGCACATAACTCAGCCTTTGGAAGAAGATAATAGGAACCATTCAACAGTTCGAAGTAACTTCAATTATATCGCTCAGCTTGCCCCAGGCAGCGGGAGATCAGCCCATGGAGGAGTGACTTCTTTCCTGGGTAAACAAGCCAGAGACTGCCACTCTGTCCTGTAACATAGGCAGCAGACCTGGTGGCAGAAGGCATAAAAGAAAGATAATTGAAACTCAGGAAACAAATATCCTGAAAATGGCTCCAACCTGGGCTGTGTAAGTGTCTCGGGAGATAGACCCTCAGGGAAAAGCTACTGATTGTTGGAAGGTCTCAACCCTACCTACAACCTAGCCACAACACAACAACTCCAGGAGAGAGGAAACAGGCATCTTCTCCTTTTGTGATAATCAAAGCAGATTTACCTCCCATTGAACTACTCTCCAAGGAGGGTCATGAAGTCTCTGAGAAGGCAGAGCTTCTTTTTGTATGCTCAAACTGATTTAAGAAACCAATCAAGCTATGAGACATTCAAACAGAACAGGAAAACAGAGACTCCAGCAAGACACTGGTTACAAACTCAGGGTACACACATTTTTCCGCCCCCTACCACTAAAAAAAAAAAAAAAAAAAAAATTGAGTAACTCTTTTCTACCTAATTAAAAAAATAGTTTTATTTAATTTAAACATTTCTTTAATTTAAACATTTTCTTTAATTTAAACAATTTAAAAATTTCTTTTTTTTCATCTTTTTTATTTTAGGTGTGTGTTGTTAAAATTATTTTTATACTTTTCTCTTTTGGTCATTTTGTGTGTGTGTTTTTTTTTTTGTTTTTTTTTTACATCACTTTGTTGCTTTTGTATTCATCCACAGGCTTATATGTAACTTCTATCATTAGGCATTAACCTTTATTGTGTTCATACTTAATTCAGATATCAATCACTCAATTTACAAACTCTCTGACTTAACATCTTTAATTGTACTATTATTACTTTATACTTACATAATTTTAGCTGTTTCATTTTAAAATTTTGTATTTTTCATTTCCTTTTTTTCTTTCTCTCATCCTTTCCTTATATACTTTCTGGTCTCTGAATCCCTCACTCCTTTTCCCTCCCACATTCCTCTAATCTTACTTTTTCACCACAATTCTCCCTACACCTATTAATTTCTGGTCTGCTGACTCCTTCTTTGACATTCTTAGAACATTGGTCCATATTTGTTTTTTGTTGAACTAGATTGAATCTATTAAAATACATTGTATCTGTACTTATATTGACTGCATCAAAAAATCTGGACAACTAGGTCTATGGTTGACACTTGCCTTAAAACAGTGTACTAGCACTGAATTGATTTTCTTTTCATTCCCAAAGGTGAAGTGTGAGTCAGAGGAACACAAGAAAAATGTAGTCCAGGAAACTAAAACTCCCCTCATGATAATTAGCAACAGAACTCTAAATGAGTAATCCAGACGAGAGTTCCCAAAATGCTCTACAAACTCTATTGGTAAACATGCTAGATGAAAAGATTGAAAGCTTGGAAAGACTGTGAGCATAATGAGCCTACCCAAAGATTATTACAGGAATTATGGGAGCATGATGAGGCTAACTAAATATTAATAAAAGAATTTCATAAGGATGAGGAAAGTTAATCAAATATAAATACAGGAATTGTATAAGAAAGATGAGATAAGCAAAGATTACTAGAGGTATACATGGAATCCACAAAAGAAGGATAGGGAAATCCATAGAGGCCACAAAGGGAATGTTAAATGAAGTCCAACATAAGGAAATGGAGTCCAATGAAACTATCAGAACTGAACTAAGGAATTGGAGAATGAACACTAAAACCCAAATCAAGGAAAAAGGAGTCCATACAAGATCTTAAACAAAGTTCCAGTAAAGAACTAGAAGTGACAGAATATGAACATCTAGAAGGAAAGAAAATTTAAAAAAAAGAAAAAGAAAAAAACCTTGACAGTAGATTAGCTAATGCAAAATTTCTGGGATTGAAAGAACCTAGACATTACAAAGAACAGACAAATATTCAAGACAAATACAGAAAAAGTGATAGATCTATTTCATATTGAGTGGATACCATCACAAGGCCTAATTTATGACTTATGGGTGAAGACAAAGGATTATAGGCAGAAGTTAAATGTCTAGGAAATTTATGTAACGGGATCCTAACAGTGAACTCCCCAAATTTACTAAAAGATAGAGCCATTCTAATATAAGAAGCTTTTAGAACCAAAAATAGAATGGTCCAGAACAAGTCTTCCCTCTATCACATTTTAATCTGCACAGGATAAAATGAGACACAGGAAAGGATCTTTAAAGCTGTTATAGAACAAAGATCAATCACTATAAAGGGAAAACAATCAGAATAACTTCAGATTTCTAGCCAGAGTTAATTAAAGCAAGAAGAGACTGGAATAATATATGTGATTTCCTACAAACAATTAGGAGCCAAGAATATTCTATCCAGCCAAGTATCCTTCAAAGAAAAGGTCATAAACTATCTTCCACAGCAAAGAAACATTCAAACAATGTATCTCTCCCAGTCCAGCCCTACAAAACATACTTGAAATATCCCACATTCAGAAATCCAATAAAAACATGAGAAAGGAAGTTAAATCATTTTGAAATAGAGAATCTAAGAATCATAAGTAGAACCCAGTTGGGACAGGTTGCAAGAAAATGAATAACATGGTGGAACTACCAAAAACCTCTCAGTTCTAATTCTCAATATTCTGGACTGAACTCTCCAAGTAAGCAACATACATTGTCTAGTTAGATCAAAAACCAAGATGCTTCTATATGCTGTCTTCAAGAGACATTCCCTTCCCACAAAAACAAAAAATTCAGAAAGTAAAAGGCTGCAATTAACAGGCCAGAGTTGCAATTCTAAATAACAGATAAAATAGATTTCAAATTAAAATAAGCAAAAAGTGACAAAGGAAGTCACTACATACTCATTAATAAATCAATCCTTCAGGGGATACTACAATTATTAATATCTATTTACCAAACAACAGAGCACCCCAATTCATCTGAGAAACACTATTTTCCCTCAAGTGTCATATAATTCCAAAGATATTAATTCCTGTAGAATTTAAGACATCACAATCCCTACTAGATAGATCATCCCAGCAAAAACTCAACTGAGAAACCTCATATCTACACAACTGCATATATCAAATAGACAATACACATCTAACAAATATTTTACCCAGCAGCACCAGAATACACGTTATTCTCAGCAGCACATGGAACATGCTCAATAATAACCCACATTTTAGGTCACAAAGCAAATTTGTCCAAATTCAGAAACATTGGATTTATGCCCGGCATTCTCTCAGACCAGAAGGGAAGAAAATTAGAATTCAACACCAAATACCTCTAAAGAAAATCCTATAACACATGGAAGCAGAACAACACACTGTTGAACCTCCAGTGGGTGATGGAAGAGATTAGAAAGGAAATTCAAATATTCAGGATATTTAACAAAAATGAACTCAGAAACACAAGGTACTCTGGGATACAGCAAAGGCAATAGTCAAAAGCAACTTTGTGGCTGTGAGTTTCTACGTCAACAAATTGGAGATATCTGAAGCCAACAATTTAACAAGGAACTTGAAGCTTTTTGAAAAAGAGCAACAAGCTAAACCCCAATCCACTAGATGGAAATAAATTATTAAAATTAAATTAGAATTAAATGAATTGGAGTCCAAAAATACCCTAGAAAGAATCAAGAAAACAAAGAGTTGGTTCTTTGAAAAAATTAACAAAATTGACAGACCCTTAGCAAATCTTATCAGAAATAGAAGAGAACACAGCCTTATAAACAAATTCAGATATGAAAATGGAAACATCAACACAGAAATAACCAAGATTCAGAACATTATAAGGAAATACTTCTTATAACTTTATGCTAAATAGTTTGAGAATCTGGAAGAAATGAACACATTTGTACCTAATATTGACCTGCCCCAACTCAAAAAGTTGATTTAAACCAACATAATCGACTCATAAGAAGCATTGAAATAGAAACAGCAATAAAAGTCCTCTCACCCAAGGAAAGCACTGGACCAGATGAATTTACAAGGCTTCAAAATAGAACTCACATGAATACTCCAACTCTTCAATGAAATTGAAAGAGAAAGTTCAGTACAAAACTCTATGAAACCATCATAACCCTTATCCCCAAACCAGGCAAGGACTCATCAAAGAAAGAGAAATATAGAACCATTACTTTGATGACTATCGATGAGAAACTCCTCAACAAAATTTTGGCCAATTGAGTTCTACAGCTCACCAAAGAATGATGCACCACTATCAACAGGATTAATTTCAGGGATCCAAAACTGGTTCAATATATGTAAACCAATTAATATAATACATCACATCAACAAGTGAAAAGATAAGATGCACAGGATTAGGTCAATGGATGCAGAAAAAGCATTTGACACGGTCCAAAACCTCTTTATGATCAAAGTTCTGGAAAAACTAGGAATTCATTGAACATTCCTCAATAAAATAAAGCCTTTGTATGTTTAATCTACAGCAAAAAGTAATTTCCTGTACACTTCTCATTAATTACAAGGCATAGAAAGCTACAAATACCAGGAGGATGTATACAGGGGAAAAAAAGGTAAAACTCCCCTTCTTTCCAGATGACAAGATCTTGTATTTAACGAATTCTATGGTATCTATTCCAAAATTACTTGAGCTGATCAGAAATTTTAGCAAAGTAGCGGCATACAAAATTAACCCTCAAAATCAATGACTTTTCTACATGCCAACAATGAGAAAAGCCTGGCTGAAATCAGGAAAAAAAACTCCTTTTGTAAAAGCTCCATAAAAACAAAGCACCTAGGAGCTGAGTTAAATGAAGACGTGAAGGACCTCTATGATGAAAACTTTAAAACCTGAAAATGGAAATTAAAGCAGAAGTAAGGCAGTGGAAAAAAGCCTCCCATGCCCCAGGATTGTGAAGGTTAATGCGAAGTGACAATACTCGCAAAGGCTAGCTACAAGTTAAATGCAATACAGGTCAACGTTCCAACTCCACTTCGTTCTTCAATGAAATAGAAGAAGCAATCCAAAAATTTATATGGGATAATAAAAGACCCTGAATAGCAAAAACACTCCATAGAAGAAACAACAGTGCTGGAGGAATAACAATTACAAATTTCAAACTTTACAATAATGCCATAATGAAAACAGCTTGATACTGGCACACGAACCAATCTGAAGACCATTGTGACATCATATACCCTTTGTGTCATCACATGGCCATTGTGAAATACTAACACTCTGACATCACAAACCTCTCCTGTCTTCATATTTATTAACATGCTGCCATTGTGAGATTTAAGTTACTTTGTGAGCTCATCATCTGTCTTTGAACTCATATTAGAAATTCATTGTGACATCATGACCATTGAGTCATCACACTGCCAGATATCATGACAACTGTGTCACATTTTGACATCACAAACCTATTAAGGCTTCATCAAATTTATTACAATATATACCTTTGGAGACATCATAGTCTTTCATAAACTCATATACTCACTGTGAGTTAATGAGAATTGAGATCCATTGTGCCATTGTGATATCACAAACCCTTTATGACATCGTGAAAATATTGTGACCTCATCACATGTCATAACCAACTGATTGTGACATCGAATCATTATTATGGTATGATATTTTGATGTCACATTTCCATTGTGATATCTGTCCCATTGTCTTTTCAAAAACCTATTATGAGACCATACTATCTTAGAACATTCATAGGCTTTGTGAATACAAGTTCCTCTGTGGACTTGTATCTTCTTTGTTAACTACTAGCATTTGAAATCGGATGTCATTGTGATAATTCACACTCATTGTGACATAACCAACCCACTGCGACCTCATCACCACTGTGACATCGCAAACCATGTGTTACATTACATTGCCATTCTGACATCACAATCACGTTAGACCTCCCAAACCTATTATAATCTCTTAGAAGCTTTGAAAAAGCACATGGCCTTTGTGACATGACAGTACTTTTGGGTATGCATAACCTCATTGTTAACTATGGACAATTGAGATGAGACATGCCATTTTAACATCACAAACCCATTGTGAAATAAGCAACAGGGTGACACCATCTTGTCTTTATGACAGCATCAGCTCATTGTTACATCAAAAACCTACAGTGACATCAAACAATTATGGAAACACATTGTCATTGTGACATTATAGACACATTGTAAATGATTATTATGTAATTCCATTGCATTTAATTGTGGAATAGGTGTTGATTTTCAAAACGCAGTGTGACCTCATAACGGTAGTGAGATCACATTCCCATTGTGATATCATTAGCCCACTATGACATCACAAACCTATCCTATCCTCATAACTTTTGCAACAAGTTACTTGTGTGATATCTTAGGCCCTTTGTGAGTCCATAATCTGTTATCCACCTCATAATATTTCTGGTCTGGCAACTGATATCAGAAATCCAATGTGACATTATGACCACTGTAACATCACACTGTCAGACTTCATGACCATTGTGTCACAATGTGATATCTCAAAACTGTTAGAACTTCATCACATCTGTATCAACAGTTCATTTGAAGACATTATAGTCCCTTTGAGAACTCGTGTATTCATTGTGAGTTAATGACATTGAGATCCAGCATGACATTTTTATATCAGCAAATCACTGTGACATCACAACCCTATTGCGACCTCATTTTTAGCTTTATATCTCCAACTAGTTGTGACACAAAACATTATTATGACATGATATTATTACATCACAGTTTGGATTTATCAACATGATCATATTCTTGCATTTCAAATTTATTATGGCCTCGTAGAACCTTTGAAAAAACACATGGCCTTTATAACATCACAGGCCCTTTTTTTATCCATATCCTCACCTTGACAATAAAAGACCCCGAATAGCAAAAACGCTCCTCAACGGAAAGAACACTGCTGGAGGAATATCAATACCAAATTTCAAACTCTACTATAAAGCCATAGTAATCAAAACAGCTTGGTATTGGCATAAGAACAGACCTCAGGACCAATGGAATAGAATTGAAAACCCAGAAATGAACCTACAGACCTATAGCCATCTAATCTTCGATAAGGGAGCTAAAACAATAGAATGGAAAACAGACAGCCTCTTCAGTAAATGGTGCTGGCAAAACTGGTTAACTACATGTAGAAAACTAAAGCTAGATCCTTATATATCACCCTGCACCAGAATCAACTCCAAATGGATCAAAGACCTTGAACTCAAAGCAGACACTCTGAAAACATTACAGGATGGAATAGGAGAAACCCTGGGTCTCCTTGGCTCAGGCTGAAATTTTCTGAATAGAGACCCGGAAACACAACAAATCAAAGAAAGGCTGGACAAATGGGATTGTGTAAGGTTGCAGAGCTTCTGCAGGGCAAATGACATAGCTAGCAAGATCAATAGAAAGCCCACGGACTGGGAGAAGATCTTTACTAGCCATACAACGGACAAGGGTCTCATATCTAAAATATACTTGGAACTCAAAAAATTAAACCACCCAACAACAAATCCTCAAAGAAACAACTGCCCAATAAGTAAGTGGGCGAAAGACTTAAAGAGAAGCTTCTCTGAAAAAGAAAGAAGGATGGCCAATAGACACATGAAGAAATGTTCAACATCCCTAGCCATAAAAGAAATGCAAATCAAAACAACATTGAGATATCACCTCACTCCAGTTAGAACAGCAAAAATCAAGAACTCTAACAACAACAGATGCTGGAGGGAATGTGGACAGAAAGGAACCTTACTTCATTGTTGGTGGGAATGTAAACTTGTTCAACCACTTCGGAAAGCAGTATGGAGGTTCCTCAAAAGACTTCACATAGAGCTCCCCTATGACCCAGCAATCCCACTTTTGGGCATTTACCCAAATGATCACAAACAAGGCCACACTAAAGCTACCAGCACAACTATGTTTATTGCAGCATTATTTACCATAGCTAAGACATGGAACCAACCCAGATGCCCCTCAGTAGATGAATGGATCAAGAAGATGTGGTATATATACACAATGGAATTCTATGCCTCCATCAGAAAGAATGACATTTCCCCATTTGTTAGGAAATGGAAAGGCTTGGAAAAAATTATATTAAGTGAAGTAAGCCAGGCCCAAAGAAACATAGGTCCCATGGTTTCCCTTATTTGCAATATCTAGTATAGGTATGAGTCAAGCGGAAAAAGTCAGATAATGTGATGTTAGGAAAACGAAACCTCAAATATGTATTTTAATGTTCTTGTTTCTTTCATGCATGTGTTTCTAACGCATTTATAAGATTATTTCTTTGTTGCTTTGTATGTCCCTCCCCCACAGTGTAACCCCCGCTTTCACTATATTTGATGTCAGTATAACATGTGGAGGAGATGGGGACAAACAAGTCGTTTAAGGATTCAGGTGGACCTGTTGCAACAATGAGAAGTACAAAAAGTCATGTCAAAACCAGCTTTACAATGTCGGTGGGAGGGGGAGGGGGGGTATGATTGGGTGGGGGGGAGGAGGGATGCTGGTGAAGGGTAAACAAAGGAGGAGGCTGTAATGCTTGGTAAGAAATGTATGCATTATCCTGCCCATGTAATTGTAACCCCTCTGTACAGTATGTTCTCAAATAAAATAAAATAAAATTAAAAAAAAAAAGAAATAATTACAATTGAAATCAGCTATGCCATTGTAATATCCCAAATACATTGTGACATCATAACCAATGTGACATCAAATTGTCTTTATGACCCGATTAGCTCATTGGGACATCATGTACAAAACATCATAGCATTAGAACATAATGATATCATTGAGATTTCAAACACATTGTGAATGTATGTTCTGTGATTTCATTATATTTAAAATGTGGCATATAAGCTGTTATCAGCAACCGATTATGACCTCATTATCCCATTGAGAAATCACAGTCTTCTCCTGTTTTTATAACTTTTGTGACATGCTGCCAATGTGGTATCTTATCCCCCTTTTGAGTTCATAGTCTATATTTGACCTCATCATATTTCAGGTATAAGATGTTATATCAGACATCCACTGTGACATCCTAGCTATTGTGACATCATACTGCCAGAAAACATGATCAGTGTTTCACATTGTGACATCATAAACCTATTAGTACTTCATAAAATTTATGAAAGCACATGCCTTTGCAGACATCACAATCCCTTTGTTAACTGATAAAATAATTTTTGTGATAATGAAATTGCTATCCACCATGCCATTATATCACCAACCTATTGTGACAATACTAACCTATTGGGACCTCAAGTGCATTGTGGCATCACAAACCCATTATGAGATCACAATGCAGTTGTGGCATCATAATAACATTGTGATATCTCAAACCAACTTGTCTTTTGTCTCATTATTTTAAATATCATTATATAAGAGCATATGCACATAAATATTTAGCCTTTGTGATATTCTTATTCCCAGTTAGCAAAAAGGAAAATAAAATACTTTACTAAGAAAGAGAAATTTGAATCTAGTTAATGTGAGCTTAGAAAACGATATTTTAATATTACTATGTCATTATTATATAAAAATTGTGTTAAAAGAAGGTGAAAGCAGCCATAATGTTCAATGTACCCATGTGAAATTTGGACCAGGTAAATGGAGGGGACATGTGGGATTGAGATAGATGCAGGGACATTGACAAAAGGGGTAACACTGATCAAGATGACATATTAAATTGATGCCATTACATACAACTACTTTAAGATATTAAAAACAAAATTTTGAGACAAAAGAGTGAAACGTTAGAACAGCAAAATAAATGGTATTAACTGTGTTTGAAAGAGTTTCAAATTGTTTATTAAGTAGAGTCCATTGGGGTGGTCATGTGTTATCTAGTAATTTGTGTGTACCTCAAGGTTAAAGTTTCTTAAACACAAAAAAGACCCTTTCTTGTATGCTTCAGAGATACTGTCTACAGGATAGATGAAAGTTAATTGATGATTAAATTACTTGATTGTCATTAGTACTTAGATAGAAAAATCTTTAACTACCATCATGGAGTAAGTTCATAGATTTACTGACAGAGTAAAGTGGGTATGGAATAAAAATTATTGCCAGAATAAATAGATTTCATCAACCACATGGAATTTTAAATAAGTTCCAAATCTGCTGCCTGAATATACTTAGAACTCAAGGCAAGCTCAGCACCGACAATGCTGCAAAGGGGGAAGAAACAAATTAGATGGTGACTGGCTCTCATAATTTCTTAGTCTACACAAAAGTTGAAAATATAAAGATAAATATTTGAAGACCCTTTCAGCAAAAGCACTTACACTTCTTTTATATATCTACTACTTATCTACTACTACTTACCTATCTACTACATTTATACCACAAGGGAGTATGTACACTTGAAGAGGTTGATTCAAGTTTTATTCCCCTTTTAAATGTAAAGAACCCATCTGTTAAGATGAATTTTTACATATGCTTCCATCAAGTTGCACCATATTCCCTTCCAAGCCAATTGCATAATATAGTTAAGACAGCTAAGTACAAAAAGCGAGGTGACCCCTTCATTTGTCAAGGATAGATCTTAGAAACAAGCTTGCCACCTCACAATATTCATACTTCAAACTGAGTGAGTTAATTTGATAAATAACAACTTGCAGATTTCCACATTGTGATTTGCTATATATGTATATGCATATGTATATACATACATATATAAAAGTGTAGATGCTACCACATATGAATACACAATTATATAGGTAAATGTGTAATAATTTATATAAGGTTTATGTGCATAATATTCTTATTGTAACACATTTCTGATTACTAAATAAGAGTAATGCTATTTAGTAAATTTGGCTTGATGCTAGCAAAATTTTATTCTCAAATAATAAAGTTAGTATTTTTTATAGCCAAAAATTTAAGAATCTGTTATGTAGCAAATATTGTATTTTGGTAGGAATTAGAGAGTGTCCTATTCTACACTTAAATTTTAATCTAAACCCTCTAAAACTTAATTTCTCATTTTCTGGAAATGGTTTGAAGAGTATCATTCAGCTTTATCTTTAACCGAATTTTTTTCAAGGAAAATTAAAATATATATCTTGAACAATTATACAAAGAAAAAGTATAATTTTGCTTTATAGTATGTAGTTTCTGGATATGTTAAGGACAAGAGGGTGTTATATTTCATATTTCCTCATGACTCATTCTTGGCTCTCTTATGAGAAGACTTGTCTTTCTTCTATGACATTGATAAGAAACATGAGTATCAAGCCCAAATTTCTCAATTTACAGCAAGTATGACTTTTATGGGTTCTACAGGCAAATTATCTATTCACTTCTACCAGTGAGGTAAGATTTTGTAATTTAAACTATATAGCAAAATGTCACCCTTCCTCAGATTAAACAAATCACAGGAACTTGCATATGCATTCTGACCACAATATGAATTACATATATGTGACCAAGTGATCACAATATCCTATAAAGGAGTTGTCAGGCAGCTTATATATGATTGCTGGGGCACAAATGCAAATTCTAAATAAAAAATGACCCAGAGAACTGTACAAGTCATCCTTACAATTTCTTAATGTCATTAAGTTGTACTGAGATTTCACATTTTCACAATGGTGCAGGGTAATTAAGTGGAAATCTGTAAGTCCTAAATTTTATTTTTATTATTTTTATTTTCTCTATTTATTCAATCTCACACAAACATACACACGTGTATGTGTGCACGCATGCGTGCACACACAAGCACACACACACACACACACACACACATACACACACACACACACACACACACACACACGGCCCTCATCTTAATTATTCACATCCATTTACTCCTTAATAGTACAATCATTACCTATTGACAGAGAAGCAGAATAGAGTCACTTCTATTTGTTAGATTAATAAAAGCAGTTAGGTTAAGGAATGCTGTAAAAAGGTATATAGTCAAGGAAAAAATGTCATACTTTGCAGTTTAACAGATGTATAATAATCTAAGAGCATTGAAATACATAACAAAAGTGAATATATTATTATCAAGTAAAATCTATCCTTTTACTCATTAAGTATAGCTGTCTGTTTAACAAGTTCTAGATTAAATAGATTTCACTTAATGGCACTTATTTCTGTATTTAGATTGATTATTCTACCGTGTTGAATATTAATTGAGTAGATTGTATCTCAACTTATTAATTATAGCATAGAAGTTAAGAAATTATAAATTTGTATTAGTTTTTTAAAATTCATTTAATCACTCATGAATTCAATAATAATTATTTATTAAGTTCGAATCATCTCTAAGTGCCAGTCCTAGGTCATCAACAGAAAACAAATTTTTACCTTAAAAAGTGTAGATGGGATATTTTGTCTGGATATCATTTAAAATTTGTAGCATATATAAACCCCCTTTTTCTTTAAAGTTCTTTGGGTTTGAAGAACATATCAAAGGCCATTAGAATATATAGAAATTACTTTACCACCGGAATCACAAGGTTTTCTGTTTTTGTTTTTGTTTTTATCACTATCATGATTGTCATTATCCAACATCTACAACCAAGATCTCATCTCCATCTCTATCATTTTGCCTTTTCTAAGATGCCCTATGAAAATAGCTATATGTAAATTCAATATGTTTGTTTTATGTATAAAATTATTCATACATGTATGTGATTGTGGTTTCATATACAGGTTAATGGAGTTGTAATTTCCTTTGTGAAGTGACTGTCCACCGTCTTCTGTTGCTCAGTCAGTAACATTCCAAAGTATCAGTGTTTTCATCCTGAACATTGGCTGAAGGAATATTTACATTTTTGTTTTTAGCAAATATTAGGATTGTTCTAAACAGTCACTTACAAATTTGTTATTTCAAAGAAAATATCTCTTATGTCTCTTAGATTTCAGAAGAATTTTAAAAATGTTATTGTAAACATGCTGTACAGTGGGTTTACAGTTATAGGATAAGGTAATGAGTACATGTCTTGTTAAGCATTGTTTCCCCCTCTTTTATGGTCCTGTACAGGGTAATTTTAATTTTATTAAAAAGAGCTACTAGCCAAGTGCATGTTATACAACATATTGCATTCCTACTAATAATAGGAGAGTACAGATATTTTTCATATCTTAGACAGCAATGAGAATTAATCATTTCTCCCAAACATTTTAATGAGTTAATAATAAAATCTCTCATGTTAATTTGAATTTATCCAATAAATAAAGAAAAATAATGAGGTTCATTTCATATAATCATATAACAATTTGATGAATATACTGACCTTTGTCTATAATTATTATATTCTTAAATTGTTTAAAGACCTATTTTTAACTACCATAGTCATCACTGAGAATGTAGAAATTATTGACTAGTTCTCCATCTTCTGTCCTTGCACTTGATCATTCATTAGAACCGCATAGAGTACATGACAAACTTCTTGGTACTAGGTCTCACCAATAAGAATCCTAAAAAGGTAGGGTCCAGAAACTTAAGTATTTTTTTAGCGTGAAATGAACAGAAGGAACACAGTGAAACATCAAAGCAATTCTTAGTCTTTCTAAAACATTAATCTTTAAAAATAATTACAATATGAAATTCTAGGGAATTTCAGAAGTTGAAAGGCATGAATAACAATAGACCTTAGAGTCAATCACCTGTGACTCATGACTGTAATCCTAGCTATTCAGGAGGATGTGGTTTGAGAGATTGAAGTTCAAAGCCAGCATGGCCTAGATAACTTCTGAGTCACTTATCTACAAGTAAAAAACAATAATGCCTGAAGTGAAGGTATGGTTGAAGTGGAGCAATGCCTTTGAATAGATAAAGCTCAAGGATGCTGCCCAGACCCTGAGTCTAAACCCAGCATTGGAACAAAAACAAAAATAAAAACTAATATTTTGTGATTTTTATGTGTCTCAGAATTTACTGATAATTTCTAATTATCAATGTTATTTGGAAAATGTCATTTTCAAAGCCCTTAATCCATAACTTATTTCTAACATATTTGTACTTTAAGACGATACATATATTTTCATCAGTGCTCTGCCCCTCCCACAGAATTCTTTTTATAAAATTCTAACACAAACTATTCTAAATTTCTACTGGTTTTTGGAGACTGGTCTGTTTTTTTTCTCTTACTTGCTTTCAAATCTAGTTTGTAAGATTTCAGTTCATATAGGAACTGACTCATTTGTTTATTTTTGCCTGAATGTCTTGCACATGTTCAGTTTACTTGATAAAAGCTGATATTTTACCATTTAATATATACTCTAGTCTGTTTTATTTCGGGTAGTAACTTTTTGTTTTAGTTTCTTTCTTTCTTTTTTTTTTTTTTTTGCTAGTTAATAAGAATTTTGAAAACTTTTCTGCTTGAGCTCGCTTTGAGTCAAAAATTCTCCAGATCTCAGCTTCCTAAACAGCTCAGATTGCAGGCACAAGAAATTAGCATCAAGCTAATAAGTAAATTTCTTACAAGGTAATCTACTAGAAGGTAGTGATTGACAGGGCCATGAGCTGCCCCACTTTAAAGGCGTCTCATGTAAGATTATACGTCTCATCTAAGCCATGATGGTAATCATTTTCATGGGATAATTCTTTTTTTATTATTTTAATTTAATTTAATTTGTGAACATACTGTACAGAGGAGTTACAGTTACATGGGCAGGATAATGTGTACATTTCTTACCAAGCATTGCAGCCTCCTCCTTTGTTTACCCTTCACATCCCTTCCCAGCCTCCCCCCTCCCCCCCTAATCCCAATCCTTCTCCTTCCTCCCCCCCCAGCCACCCCCTCCCCCCGCACCAACGTTGTAAAGTTCGTTTTGGACATGACAACTTGTACTTCTCATTGTTGCAACAGGTCCACCTGTATCCTTAAACAACTGGTTTTTCCCCATCTCCTCCACAAGTTATACTGACATCAAATATAGTGAAAGCAAGGGTTATACTGTGGGGGAGGGACATACAAAGCAACAAAGAGATAATCTTATAAATGTGTTAGAAACACATGCATGAAAGAAAAAAACATTAAAATACACATCTAAGGGTTCATTTTCCTGACATCACATTATCTGACCTTTTCCGCTTGACTCATACTTTTACTAGATATTACAAATAAGGGAAACCATGGGACCTACGTTTCTTTGGGCCTGGCTTACTACACTTAATATAATTTTTTCCAAGTTTTTCCATTTACTAACAAATGGGGCAATGTCATTCTTTCTGATGGAGGCATAGAATTCCATTGTGTATATATACCACATTTTCTTGATCCTTTCATCTACTGAGGGGCATCTGGGTTGGTTCCATATCTTAGCTATGGTAAATAATGCTGCAATAAACATAGTTGTGCTGGTAGCTTTAGTGTGGTCTTGTTTGTAAACATTAAGGTAAATGCCCAAAAGTGGGATTGCTGGGTCATAGGGGAGCTCTATGTGGAGTCTTTTGAGGAACCTCCATACTGCTTTCCAAAGTGGTTGAACAAGTTTACATTCCCACCAACAATGAAGTAAGGTTCCTTTCTGTCCACATCCCTTCCAGCATCTGTTGTTGTTAGAGTTCTTGATTTTTGCAGTTCTAACTGGAGTGAGGTGATATCTCAATGTTGTTTTGATTTGCATTTCTTTTATGGCTAGGGATGTTGAACATTTCTTCATGTGTCTATTGGCCATCCTTCTTTCTTCTTCACAGAAGTTTCTCTTTAAGTCTTTCGCCCACTTATTTATTGGGCAGTTGTTTCTTTGAGGATTTGTTGTTGGGGGGTTTAATTTTTTGAGTTCCAAGTATATTTTAGATATGAGACCCTTGTCCGTTGTATGGCTAGTAAAGACCTTCTCCCAATCCGTGGGCTTTCTATTGATCTTGCTAGCTATGTCATTTGCCCTGCAGAAGCTCTGCAATTTTATGCAATCCCATTTGTCCAACCTTTCTTTGATTTGTTGTGTTTCCGGGTCTCTATTCAGAAAATTTCGGCCTGAGCCAAGGAGACCTAGGGTTTCTCCTATTCCATCCTGTAATGTTTTCAGAGTGTCTGCTTTGAGTTCAAGGTCTTTGATCCATTTGGAGTTGATTCTGGTGCAGGGTGATATATAAGGATCTAGCTTAAGTTTTCTACATGTAGTTAACCAATTTTGCCAGCACCATTTACTGAAGAGGTTGTCTTTCTTCCATTCTATTGTTTTAGCTCCCTTATCGAAGATTAGATGGCTATAGGTCTGTAGGTTCATTTCTGGGTTTTCAATTCTATTCCATTGGTCCTGAGGTCTGTTCTTATGCCAATACCAAGCTGTTTTGATTACTATGGCTTTATAGTAGAGTTTGAAATTTGGTATTGATATTCCTCCAACAGTGTTCTTTCCATTCAGGAGCGTTTTTGCTATTCGGGTTCTTTTATTGTTCCATATGAATTTTTGGATTGCCTCTTCTATTTCCTTGAAGAATGAGGGTGGAATTTTGATAGGTATTGCGTTGAATTTGTAGATAGCCTTGGGAAGTATTGCCATTTTCACGATGTTAATCTTTCCAATCCAGGAGCATGGAAAGCTTTGCCATTTTTTTAGTTCTTTGTTGATTTCCTTTTTCAAGATTTTAACGTTTTCATCATAGAGGTCCTTCACTTCTTTAGTTAAGTTAATTCCTAGGTATTTTATTTTTTGTGGGGCTATTACAAATGGAGTTGCTTTCCTAACTTCAGCCACACTTTTCTCATTGTTGGCATACAGAAAAGCCATTGATTTTTGGGGGTTAATTTTATAACCTGCTACTTTGCCAAAGTTTTGAATCAGCTTGAGTAATTTGGGAGTGGAGTCTATGGGATTCTTTAAATACAAGATCATGTCATCTGCAAAGAGGGAGAGTTTTATTTCTTCTTTCCCTATTTGGATCCCCTTTATGTCTGCATCTTGTCTTATTGCTGTAGCTAGGCATTCTAATACTAGATTGAAGAGAAGTGGAGAGAGTGGAGATCCTTATCTTGTCCCTGAGTTAAGAGGAAATGGCTTTAGTTTTTCACCATTGAGTATAATGCTGGCTGTAGGTTTGTCATGTACAGCCTTTATCGTATTGAGGAATGTTCCATGGATTCCTAATTTTATCATGGGATAATTCTTAAAAAATAGTCAAAATTTACTTCCTATGTAAAAATTACATCATCACTACTAAACATGTTGATGCTTAAGATTTAAGTAAATGTGTAGACTAGGCTGTTGGAAGGCATATCGTTAGTAAATATTTTCATCATTTCTCATTATATAAAATTTTAAATGATAAATGACCCTTGAATATTCACACAGTTGATACTAAGAAAATAAGTAGCTGATCTGACAGCTAAGAAGCTATAAAAGAATATTTTAGAAAGGAACATAAACTTCCCCAAGGAAAGACAGTTTAAATGCCAAATTACTGAAGTTAAACTTCATATGGTATATTAAAGCCAGGGTCCAACTAATAAAGACCCAAAGTAGATTTGTGCTGGGGATGGATTAGATATAAGTCAAGTGTAAGAACATTATCTGTGAAAGATTCTTATTAGAGATGATGTGCTTGGGACTCATGGCCTAGAAAAAATGTCCCTCTTGCTGGATAAAAGCAGCCCTTGAAATGCAAGTTATCTGGAGATAGGGACTTATTTAAAATCCAAATGCTCCTTAACGCAACTCACACCTATTTTATCTCAGCTAATGTTGTTATTTTGTTCCTGTATGCCTGAAGACAGTTTTAAAGTGGCCATATATTTTCAAGCTCTTTCTTGTCTTGCTCGTATGACTACAAATTTTTACTCCACACATAACACCGTTCTGTGCATGCTTTTCACTGGTCTATACTTGTGCATTTGTCTGTTAACTGTACTCATTTTAGTGTAGTGTTCCCACGTTGAATGTATGTAAAGATGTACATGTGTATGTGATAGATACAGATGCGCACCATTTAGGTAGTGGAATAATTTGAAATCTCATGTTATTATCAAGCTCTATATATCCAGCCAAGAAGATAGAAAATAAAAAAAAAAACTTCTGGGTTTTTCATACTTAGGAGTTATTTAATGTACAGGCTTTGTAAAGCAAACAACAAAATACAAACAAAATAAAAAACAAAAAAGATGAATTTCTCATCCTATTTTCCCTATCTTTTGTATACTTCTCACACACATTAATCAGCACTTGTTTGGGGATAAGCCCCAGTATTCACACAACAAATCCTAAAAACTAATATTCCTGATTGTGATCTCAACTGTGATTAGAAATTAGTTGCTATGAGGTTATACTAGAGTTAGGTAGTCCTTAAAGCGATTAAGTAGTGTTTCTAAAAAACAGTAAATAACAACAGTAAGTAACAGTAAAACTGTACTCAAATAAGTATTCACATAATTATGTCCTATAAAGATTGAATTTATACTACTTTAAGTCACAGGCCTAAAAAGCTGGGAGTAGGTGGTAACTGATTCTTTCTGCCACCGTTAGTGACAACATGGCTCTGTCAGTCTTTTTGTGTGTGTGTGTGAACATACTGTACAGAGGGGTTACAATTACATGGGCAAGATAATGAGTATATTTGTTATCAAGCATTGCAGCCTCCTTCTTTGTTTACCCTTCACATCCCTTGCTAGCCTCCCCCAAACCCCCTACCCATTCCTCCCCCCACAACACCAAAGTTGTAAAGTTCGTTTTCGACATGACAACTTGTACTTCTCATTGTTGCAACAGGTCCACCTGTATCCTTATTTAAACGACTTGTTTTTCCCCTTCTCCTCCACAAATTATACCGACATCAAATATAGTGAAAGCAGAGGTTATACTGTGGGGGAGAGACATACAAAGCAACAAAGAAATAATCTTATAAATGCGTTAGAAACAATCACATGAAAGAAAAAAAAACATTTAAATACATATCTAAGGGTTCATTTTCCTAATATCACATTATCTGACCTTTACTGCTTGACTCATAAATATGTGAGATATTGCAAATAAAGGAAACCATGAGACATATGTTTCTTTGGGCCTGTCTTACTTCACTTAATATAATTTTTTCCAAGTCTTTCCATTTCCTAACAAATGGGGCATTGTCATTCTCTCTGATGGAGGCATAGAATTCCACTGTGTATATATATCACATTTTCTTGATCCATTCATCTACTGAGGGGCATCAGGGTTGGTTCCATATCTTTGCTATGGTAAATAATGCTGCAATAAACATAGTTGTGCTGGTAGAGTTAGTGTGGTCTTGCTTGTAAACATTTGGGTAAATGCCCAAAAGTGGGATTGCTGGGTCATATAGAAGCTCTATGTGAAATCTTTTGAGGAACCTCCATACTACTTTCCAAAGTGGTTGAACAAGTTTACACTCCCACCAACAATGAAGTAAGGTTCCTTTCTGTCCACATCCCCTCCAGCATCTGTTGTTGTTAGAGATCTTGATTTTTGCCATTCTAACTTGGGTGAGGTGGTATCTCAATGTTGTTTTGATTTGCATTTCTTTTATGGCTAGGGATGTTGAGCATTTCTTCCTGTGTCTATTGGCCATCCTTCTTTCTTCTTCAGAGAAGTTTCTCTTTAAGTCTTTCGCTTATTTATTGGGCAGTTGTTTCTTTGAGGATTTGTTGTTGGGGGATTTAATTTTTTGAGTTCCAAGTATATTTTAGATATGAAAACCTTGTCTATTGTATGGCTAGTGAAGATCTTCTCCCAATCCGTGGGCTTTCTATTGGTCTTGCGACCTAAGTCCTTTGCCATACAGAAGCTCTGCAACTTCATGCAATCCCGTTCGTCCAATCTTTCTTTGATTTGTTGTGTTTCCGGGTCTCTATTAAGAAAATTTCAGCCTGTGCCAAGGAGACCTAAGGTTTCTCCTATTCCATCCTGTAATATTTTCAGAATGTCTGCTTTGACTCTGAGGTCTTTGATCCATTTTGAGTTGATTCTGGTGCAGTGTGATATAAAAGGATCTAGCTTTAGTTTTCCACAATTAATTAACCAATTTTGCCAGCACCATTTACTGAACAGGTTGTCTTTCTTCCATTCTATTTTTTTTAGCTCCCTTATTGAAGATTAGATGGTTATATGTCTCTAGGTTTGTTTCTGGGTTTTCAATTCTATTCCATTGGTCCTGAGGTCTTTTCTTGTGCCAGTACCAAGCTGTTTTGATTACTATGGCTTTATAGTAGAGTTTGAAATTTGGTATTGATATTCCTCCAACAGTGTTCTTTCCATTGATGAGCGTTTTTGCTATTTGGGGTCTTTTATTGCTGCGAAAACTGTGTTCTTCCTATGGTTCTTGGATTCTCAGTTTGGGTGCAGTTTCTTGGCCTTTATTGTGGTTTTGTTCATTTTCTATGTGTAGGATATCTTTAAGAATCTTTTGTAGGGCTGGTTTCGTGGAGATGTATTGTTTCAATTTTTCTTTGCTATGGAAGGTTTTTATTTGGCCTTCAGTTATGAAAGAGAATTTAGCTGGGTACAGTATTCTTGGTAGATAGTTGTTTGTTTTTAGGGCATGGCATACATCATTCCAGGCTCTTCTTGCTTTGATTATCTCTGCTGAGAAATCTGAGGTGATTCTAATTGATTTCCCTTTATAGGTGATTAATCTTTTCTCCTTCACAGCTTTAAGGATCTTTTCCTTGGTCTGAGTTGATCCTGTGTGGATTATAATATGATGGTGGGATGTCCTATTTTAGTCTGGTCTATTTGGAGTTCTAAAAGCTTCTTGTATCTGAATAGGCCTATCATCTTGCATGTTTGGGAAGTTCTCTGCTAAGATCTTGTTAAACAAATTTCCTAGACCATTAACTTATCTTTGTAGATGCTCCTCTACACCCATTTCCCTTAGATTAGGCCTGCTGATGGTGTCTTTCAAGTGTTGGATAGATCTCTCATATGTCTTGGACTTGTCTTGGATGGTTGTATGTTCTTTCTCCGTATGTTCTTTCTCTGTATGTTCAATCCCCGAGATTCGATCTTCTGCATGGTCTAACCTGCTGTCAAGACTTTCTACTTTGTTTTTTATTTCTTTTCCATCTAATTGGTCAGCTTTGATGGCTTCCAATTCTTTGTTGAATTTTTGTTATAGGTCTTGTATGAACTTCTTTACTTTCTTAATTTGGTGTTCAGTGTTTATTCTCAAATCACTTAGTTGATTGGTTATGGTTTCCTTGGACTCCCATTCCTTCTGTTGGGTTCCATTCAGCATTCCTTTTGTGGTCTCCCTGATTTCCTTCAGCTCTTTCTTAATGGAACACATGAATGCCTTTATTGATCTTTGTGTATACTCTTCCTTCTCTCTCAATTACTGTATTAATCTTTGCTTAGCTTCCTCCCATTCATGCCATTCCTGTAGTTCTCTTTGAGTGTTCTCAGCCTGTTCATGCCATTCCTGCCTTTCTCTTTGAGTATTCTGAAGCTGCTCATGCAAATCCTGTATCCGTTTTTGAGTTGCTTCCTCACGCTCATGATGTTCTTGTATAAACATTTATATTGCCTCCTCCTTCTCCCTATCACGCTCATAGAGAGTCCTTTGTAGCTTTTCAATCTTTTCCTGCATTGACCTTTGTTTGCATCCTCTCTCTCTCTATCACGCTCATACAGGTCCTTTGTAGCTTTTCAATCTTTTCATTTATCATGTTTGCCAGCAGTGTTTGTAGAGGTATTTTGGAACTCTCCTCTGGTTTCTTACCTCTTCTGTCCGCTGTATATCATGAGTAGGATTTGAGATACCCGGACTTGCCATACTAGTTTTGTGGTAGAACACTCTCTTAAGTCAAGCATCAACCAAAGTCAGTGTTTGCACAGTCAATAGTCTGCAGATACAATCTAGTTCAACAAATCTATTCCACATCAAACAACTCTATATTAATGGGCTACGAACGGCAAAGAAGAATTTGGTAAACCAGAAATTATTAGGTTTAGGGAGAGATCTGGATAAAAAGTAGGAATAGAGTAATGTGGGAAGGCACAGGGAGAGTTAACTAAATCCTAATCTAAAAGCAGGAAATGTGTTGGATAGGATGAAAGTAGAGAGAGAGCAATAAAGAAGAAAGAGAAAGGGAAAAAAGAGACCAGAAAAAATAGAAAAGTAAAAAATATTATACATGATCGAAAACAAACTATTCTGAGAAGAACGTGAATATAATGAGAGGAGAGGTATATAAAGGCGATATGAAAAACTTAAAAATAAAAATACTTAAAATATTATATAGGTATAAAGAGGTAGTACTGCTATTAAGGAATTTAAGTCTCAGAGGTTTTGAATTGAGTAATAAATTTTTGGATTCAGTGTGGACACAATGCGGATAGGGTCTGATAATCAATTACGGATTTATCTGAGGATGTTCAGGATAACAATTAAATCACATAAAGAAGAACGAAAGAGAAGAAAAGGTGAAAAGGATAAGAAAGAAAGAAAAAAAGATCAGAAGTTCAGTAGAGCTAAACAAAAAAAAATTTTTTTAAGAAAAAAAAGAAAGAAAGAAAAACGCACACACATATCCCCCTAAAATAAAAGTTATAAGAGGACAAAAAAGTTACTAGAAAACAAGGTTTTTCAAAAAGGTAAAAATTAAAAATTAAGAAAAGTTTTATAAAAATTTTTAATACAAGTAACCAAAAAAAGTTCTTATATTTTTTGGGTAGGGGTGGGAATAATCCTGTATCTCCCTTGTGTCCATAACCAGCCTTGTTGGAGTGTGTGGTCTACTTGTGGTGTTTGATTTTCCTGAGTCTTGGTTGGTTTCTTAAGTCAGTTTGTTTCAACAGGCAGGAAAATGCTCTGCTTTTCCCAGGGTTTTGTGATCCTCCTCCCAGGTTAGTTCAATGGGAGCTAGATCTGTTTTAAGTATCACAAAAGAGGGAGATGGCTTTTTCCTCAAGTTTCAAGATGCTGTGATGAGGCTAGGTTCTGGGTAGAGTTGAGGCCTTTCAGCAAACAGTAGCTTTTCCCAAGAGCTAGTTTGTGAGAAACTCACAGAGCCCAGCCTGGAGCCACTCTCAGGATTTATGTTTATTGAAATTCAATTGATTGTCAAGGCTGCTAAATGGAGGGACAGCCTCTGGCTCTGATTACCCAGTGACAGAAGCCACTCCTGAGGCTGGTGCCGGAGCTGGGTGACTTTTCCCTGGGTGGAGCTGAGTCTGGCAGCTCACACAGTTAAGTTCTTGTGACCTGCTAAATGACTCTAGTTTTCTTCCAAGGCCCGAGTTGGAGTTAGTAGCTCTGCTGAGTTTTGTCAATATCAAAGATAGAGATCTCCGGTAGTTGGGGGGGAGGGGTGGCCTTCCCTCCTCTGCTCCCTAAGAAGGAGTGAGGGCATCAGGCTTCTCCTCATGCCATCTTGGTTCCTGGGTTGTCTCTGGACTGGGAACTGCAGGATGAAGATGTCCACTCTTTGTCAGTTCTTGCTGGTGTTGAGTAGAATCCACTCACCTGCCGCGTCTGGCTTCTTTATCCCGGACTCTGTTTTGCAGGTATGGCGACTGCGGCCCCTGCCGCCACCGCTGCTGCTACAGCGGCGTCTGCTAGCAAGAGCTCAGATCTGTCTTCTTGCCTGGATTTTCCCTCTCTGGCCCAACTCTCTGTCCTGTGATGGCACACTTGGTGTGATTCTCTGGCTTAGGACCTTTCACTGGAACTCTAAAACTGCTTTCTATGCAAGAGCTTGTTTAGCCTCCAGCTTCTCCTCACCATCTTCCCTCAGTCGCCCAGTTTTTTTGGTTTTGTTACAATTCTTCAAACAATAAAAAGGTTCTAAAATAATATTTGGCTGTCATAAGAAATGCCCTTATCCTTAAAAAGAAGCCATGAAATCATTTAGAGAAACTGTGTTCCCTCATAATTCTTTATGATTTTTTTAGTTCCCTTTCCTCATTAGTGTATATTTTGCTTTTACTATTTAGTAATGTATTCTCCTTGATCGACATGAACGACAATAGGACAAAATTCATGGAATCAAGGGAAAGGCAATTTTAAAATCAATTACAGCTTGCTGCAGGTAGCTTATTCCTATAGTCTTACCTATTTTGAAGGGATGCAATGCAAGGGAGTGTTCTGCAAAAAATCAGGAAAAGGTGAGCCAAGATATAGCTCAAGTACTAGAGCTCTAAAGTTGAGAAAAAAGTTAAAGGAAAAAAATTAGGCCCTGAGTTCAAATGCTGCTACTGGCATAAATAAATAAGCAAATAAACAAATGATAAATATAGAATATAGAATATGAAATATTTTTATTGAAAATTATTACTGATTATTTTATAAGGCTTATGAGGTATATGTAACAACTCAATTTGGTAAATTATGTGTGAAAATAACATGAAATTTGTCTGAATAATAAATTTACTTAATAGACTGTACATTTGAGCAACTCATGTTTGTTAAAACACTGAATTATTTAGACTGGTATTCAAAAGGCTTGGAATTTGTATTTCTTTATTATTCCCCTTTATTTTTAATGTGAACTCAATTATATTTTAGGTGATTGATATCTGAGATATATATGATAGATGCAATGGCATTTTTAGTTTTATAGCTAAATATGTTTTCCAACTGAGATTAATGAGTCTCAAGCATCATTAACCACCCTTGGCAACATTCAATGTCTAAGCAATTAGAGAATCACTTCTTCTTTGGTATCTCTGTTATGAAATTAATTTTTCATTTATTTTTTTTCTGGACATTTATTTTTGTAGCTGACTTTTCATGTTAGTGAATACTGCATGTCTGAGGACCAGTTGCCATTTGTTTCAGGTTACAGACACCTGTCATTGACAAAGTCAAGACTGAAGAATATCTAAAGTAATTCCTTACTGGGAAGCCGGAATTGCTTTCATGTAACCAAGACCACTTTCCATTGGAATGAACATAAACAAAAAGTGGAAAGAAAGGCAATTATGTAGAATTAGGTAAAATATGTATGAAAATAAGTCCTTTTGTAAATAAATCATTGCAAAGGATTTGTTTCCAGCCTCCTGGGATAGTCATAAAACCTCAGACAGATTAAGCATAGATAAATAGTGTGTATTATTCTACACATATATACCCAGGTATTTTTCTGTATGTGTATAACTCATGCATTATTTGTTCCTTCGATAAAGAGAGAAATTATCTTTTTTTTTAAATTTGACAATCCTAGGAACTTGTGCCTTTTGTTCTCACTTGCATTGTTTTCCTATTTGAGCCACATCTCCAAATTTGGCTTTTTTGGGTTAATTTGAAATCGAGTCTCGAGGACTTTCTACTTAGGTTGGATTCAAGCTATAATCCTTAGATCTCAGCCTCCTGAGTATATAGGATTATAAGTACAAGCCACTGCATTAATAGCATTTTTGATAGCTTTCTTGCTAGGTTGGTGCTCTACCATCACTTACACCTCTATCCCTTTATTTTCTGATTAATATTTTTGAAATGGAATTTCATGTACTTTTCTACTAGATCAGGCTTTAAACAGTAAACCATGTATCTCAGTCTCCTGAATATCTAGAATTATAGGTATGAGCACTAATACATGCTCATGTAAAATAAAACATTGAATCCTATAGACTATTGTTACTGGAATATTCCAGATGCTATAGCTGACCTCAGATGGATAAGCAGGGAACACTGCATATGAATATATGAAGAAATATTCAGTGATTTTTATCTGAGGCAATAATTTCAAGAATTGTCCTTTTTATTTCAACGCTCTGCAAAAGCCTCTTTTTGTTTCTTTTATATTTTCATTTGGCTAGCTTTGTAATTTAAATCAGTATTTTGCCCCTTTGTAAGGACTAATGACCGAAAGAAATGTTGAACATTAAGAACTATGTGAAAGGATATTCCCATTAGGTATTTTAGAGTTTATAAAGCTCACTGAAAAATGGGAGAGACTACTCAAACAATGTTGGGGAGATAGAAAAGCCAAGAAATTGTATTTAAATATTGTATAGATTTTTAAGTTATAGATTTCCCCAAACCTCTCAACATAGATTTTAAATTAGAAATAAGATATTCAACACATCCTCAACACATTAAGATTGTGTGTCTAAATTAAAATGCACCTACAATATTATAATGCTTCTTAATTTTCAAAAAGACTCATTATTTTTATCATAAAAGTAAATGGTGAAATGTTGTTAGGAGATGTATCTTCAATTTGTATGCTAAGAAGAATTCTTTGACAGACCCTTAGGAAATCTTATCAGAAAAAGAAGAGAACACACCCAAATTAATAAACTCAGAGATGAGAATGGAAACATCACCATGGAAACAACCAAGATTCAGAACATTATAAGGGAATACTTCTCAAAACTTTATGCTAATAAGTTTGAGAACTTGACAGAAATGGACCTTTTCCTAGCAAATATTGACATGCCAAAACTAAACCAAGATGAGTTAAACTATATTAACAGGCCCATATCAAGCACTGAAATAGAAACAGCAATAAGAGACCTCCCAGCTAAGAAAAGTCCAGGACCAGATGGTTTTACAGCGGAATTTTACAAGGCCTTCAAAGCAGAGCTCACACCAATACTCCTCCAACTCTTCAACGAAATTGAAAGAGAAAGCTCACTACCGAACACATTCTATGAAGCCATCATAACCCTCATCCCAAAACCAGGCAGGGACTCATCAAAGAAAGAGAACCATAGACCCATTTCTTTGATGAATATTGATGCAAAACTTCTCAACAAAATTTTGGCCAATCGACTTCAACAATTCATTCAAAAAATCATACACCACGATCAAACAGGATTCATTTCAGGGATGCAAAGCTGGTTCAATATACACAAATCAATTAATATTACTCATCACATCAACAGGAGCAAGAATAAGAACCACATGGTTATCTCAACAGATGCAGAAAAAGCATTCGACAAGATCCAACACCCCTTCATGATGAAGGTTTCGGAAAAATTAGGAATCCATGGAACAGTCCTCAATACAATAAAGGCTGTATATGACAAACCTACAGCCAGCATTATACTCAATGGTGAAAAACTAAAGGCATTTCCTCTTATCTCAGGAACAAGATAAGGATCTCCAATCTCTCCACTTCTCTTCAATCTAGTATTAGAATGCCTAGCTATAGCAATAAGACAAGATGCAGACATAAAGGGGATCCAAATAGGGAAAGAAGAAATAAAACTCTCCCTCTTTGCAGATGACATGATCTTGTATTTAAAGAATCCCATAGACTCCACTCCCAAATTACTCAGGCTGATTCAAAACTTTGACAAAGTAGCAGGTTATAAAATTAACCCCCAAAAATCAATGGCTTTTCGGTATGCCAACAATGAGAAAAGTGTGGCTGAAATTAGGAAAGCAATTCCATTTGTAATAGCCCCACAAAAAATAAAATACCTAGGAATTAACTAAAGAAGTGAAGGACCTCTATGATGAAAACTTTAAAATCTTGAAAAAGGAAATCAACACAGAACTAAAAAAATGGCAAAGCTTTCCATGCTCCTGGATTGGAAAGATTAACATCGTGAAAATGGCAATACTTCCCAAGGCTATCTACAAATTCAACGCAATAACTATCAAAATTCCACCCTCATTCTTCAAGGAAATAGAAGAGGCAATCCAAAAATTCATATGGAACAATAAAAGACCCCTAATAGCAAAAACACTCCTCAACGGAAAGAACACTGCTGGAGGAATATCAATACCAAATTTCAAACTCTATTATAAAGCCATAGTAATCAAAACAGCTTGGTGTTGGCATAAGAACAGACCTCAGGACCAATGGAATAGAATTGAAAACCCAGAAACGAACCTACAGACCTATCGCCATCTAATCTTCCATAAGGGAGCTAAAACAATAGAATGGAAGACAGACAACCTCTTCAGTAAATGGTGCTGGCAAAATTGGTTAACTACATGTAGAAAACTAAAGCTAGATCCTTATATATCACCCTGCACCAGAATCAACTCCAAATGGATCAAAGACCTTGAACTCAAAGCAGACACTCTGAAAACATTACAGGATGGAATAGGAGAAACCCTAGGTCTCCTTGGCTCAGGCCGAAATTTTCTGAATAGAGACCCGGAAACACAACAAATCAAAGAAAGGTTGGACAAATGGGATTGCATAAAGTTGCAGAGCTTCTGCAGGGCAAATGATATAGCTAGCAAGATCAATAGAAAGCCCACGGATTGGGAGAAGATCTTTACTAGCCATACAACGGACAAGAGTCTCATATCTAAAATATACTTGGAACTCAAAAAATTAAACCCCCCAGCAACAAATCCTCAAAGAAACAACTGCCCAATAAACAAGTGGGTGAAAGATTTAAAGAGAAACTTCTCTGAAGAAGAAAGAAGGATGGCCAATAGACACATGAAGCAATGTTCCACATTCCTAGCCATAAAAATTCAAATAAAGAAAAACGTTGTGATACCACCTCACTCCTGTTAGAATGGCTATAATCAAGAACTCTAACAACAACAGATGCTGGAGGGGATGTGGACAGAAAGGAACCTTACTTCATTGTTGGTGGGAATGTAAACTTGTTCAACCACTTTGGAAAGCAGTATGGATGTTCCTCAAAAGACTTCACATAGAATTCCCCTATGACCCAGCAATCCCACTTTTGGGCATTTACCCAAATGTTTACAAACAAGACCACACTAAAGCTACCAGCACAACAATGTTTATTGCAGCATTATTTACCATAGCTAAGATATGGAACCAACCCAGATGCCCCTCAGTAGATGAAAGGATCAAGAAAATGTGGTATATATACACAATGGAATTCTATGCCTCCATCAGAAAGAATGACATTGCCCCAATTGTTAGGAAATGGAAAAACTTGGAAAAAATTATATTAAGTGAAGTAAGCCAGGCCCAAAGAAACATAGGTCCCATGGTTTCCCTTATTTGCAATATCTAGTATATGTATGAGTCAAGCGGAAATGGTCAGATAATGTGATGTCAGGAAAATGAACCCTTAGATATGTATTTTAATGTTTTTTTCTTTCATGCATGTGTTTCTAACGCATTTATAAGATTATCTCTTTGTTGCTTTGTATGTCCCTCCCCCACAGTATAACCCCTGCTTTCACTATATTTGATGTCACTATAAACATGTGGAGGAGATGGGGAAAAACCAGTTTTTTAAGGATACAGGTGGACCTGTTGCAACAATGAGAAGTACAAGTTGTCAAAACGAGCTTTACTACGTCGGTGCGGGGGGGGGGGTAAGAGGAGGAAAGGAGAAGGATTGGGATTGGGGGTAGGGGGGAGGCTGGGAAGGGATGTGAAGGGTAAACCAAAGGAGGAGGCTGCAATGCTTGGTAAGAAATGTACGCATTATCCTGCCCATGTAATTGTAACCCCTCTGTACAGTATGTTCACAAATAAAATAAAATAAAATTAAAAAAAAGAAGAATTCTTTACTTTTGCATTCTTTTATACTGATATCAATACCTTACTCCTCCATAATAGGAGATCTTAGCTAACATCACAAAATAAACAACTTTGGCCTTAACTGAAAGTTAAGGCCTGCAGTACATCATAGCCAGGTCTACTTGTAATAAGCCTTTCATGGCAGTAATCTACATCCACTGGTATTTGCAAAGCTGCAGTAATGATGATTAAAATAAAACCCCAGAATTTAAATATCATTTAGGTTAATGTGCTGTAAAATATAGATAATAATGATAACAAACTCTAAAATATTTGTGTTCATTGGTGAAGACTGAGCTAATTAGGATTGAAAGGTGAAAATTTATTTATTATTATTAGTAGTAGTAATAGTAGTAGAAATACATTTTAATGCAAAAATGCTGTACAGAGGGGCCCCAAGTACATGAACAAGGCAATTAGTAACCTCCCTACTGAACATTGCGCCTCCTCCCCCCATCCTATCCCTCCCAAATCCATAACTAAATCATTACTTTTCTAAATGTTCTGAGCAGAATGTCCCAGACTAAATAGAACCACAATAAAAATAGTAGTCCCAATAAAAAATGGTCAATGTGTCTTTAATGATCCTACAAATACTTCTCTAAATTATATGTACTGAATTCAGAACTGTTTTTTACAACTGCTGCCTATGGAAAGTTGGTACCTATTTCAAACTATTGAAATGTGGTTCCTAAACAAATGATTTATCTTTTTTAATTGTCAAGGTTATATCTGAATTCTTTTATAAAAATTCATGCAGAGGTATAAGAACTTAGTTTCTTTTCCCTTACCATAACACATAAAGACGGAGATTCTCTTATGCAATTTTTTATCCTTATTTTTATTGTTTTGTCTATCAAATTATATATTAAGGATTTTTTAGATTTCTGTAAAGATTGGGATGCTTCAAGGGGATAGTAGATCAAAATTGATATGATTATATCAAGAAATTCTAAAGCTTGATATTTGCAAAGCTTCTCCAAGAATGGAAAAGCCAACTTGGGAAATATTGGTTAATGATGATCTGATTTTTGTCTCTAATCTTAAAACGACTTGAAATGCTTTCCTTGAATTCTCTTAGATGTTCACTTATTTATGATAACAAGATTTACCTGAAATGGCATTCCTTAGAGAAGCCTTCTAAAAACTGATGGAAAAAAAAAAAAAAACACTTCTGACACAATTATCGACTAAAAGACATTCAAAATAATGTTCATGTACTTATAATATCTACATTGTTATAAAATAATGCACACATTAAAATTAAGCAATATTTCAAGAATCCTGGAAAACTTACCTTAACTCTATATAATTAACAAAACCACAGCCTGTGTTACTTTTTCCTAGAAAAAAAATTCAAGCCCACTTTTTAAACATTATGCTTAGATTTCCTAAGGTATGATAGAAATGACTAAATGGTTATCGACCCTATTACATAATGACATGATAAGTGGAAACTTTAAGGCTGATATATGTTATCAATTCAAAATTAAAATTTTCTTAGGACCACAAGCTGTATCTAAATAAATTTAGACAAAAATTTAGGTTTAATTTTCTATGTCAACACTATAAATAATAACAAATCAAAGAATGAGAAAATGTATACTTTCAATTTATTTGTCAACATGTCCATTAAAAATTATTGTCTGACCAAGGCTTTTACATGACGTAAGCAGAAGGTCCCAAATGAAAGGCAATCAGAGAATCACTGTGTCTAGACAAACAAAAAGAAATTTTAAAATCCTGCTTTATTTTATATTCAGCTAGTGATCTATTTTGAGCAGCTCTACATTTCCATCTTCTTCCAAAAGAAAGAAATAACTTTCAGGTGGACAGTTCTTCACAACATATATTTTTTGTTCATAATTAGCCTTTTAAGTCTTTCAAAAATTCCCCATATTAATTTCCAAATGAAAATAATTATCTTTCTAGACTACTGTTTTATCATTCAATTATGCAGAAAAGAAAGAATTTAAGACCAAAGGACTTGGCATGGAACAGGTACTCCATATAGTAGTGTGTAAATAATTATAGCCATTTTCATTCTGGAAATGTGAATAAACTCCCTAGTAGATCTAGAATGTACCATAAAATTTTAAAATATTTGAAATATTTTTCAATCATCAATAGTATATTTGACATCATGTTAAAATTTTAATATATATTTTTGTAAAAATGCTGTACAGAGGATTTACAGTCATATGAGTAGTGTAATGTGTACATTTCTTCTGGGGCATTGTTACCTCCTCTTTTGTTTTTCTCCTACCATCATTTCCCTCCCCACATCCCCAACTCCTCCTGCCTTCCCCCAACATTATAAAGTTCGTTTTCAACATAGTGTCCTGTACATCTCATCTTCATAGTGGGTCAACCTGTGTCCCCATTTAAGCATTATGCTATATCCTTTCCCCTCCCAATCGGGGGACATGAGAATTTTTGCCACTTCCTCAGTCCTGCATTAATTTTCTTTTTCAGGTTTTTAAAGTTTTTATGATACAGGTCTTTCACTTCTTTTGTTAACTCCAGTTTTACTTTTTGTGGGTCTTTTACAAAAGGAATTGCTTTCTTAATTTCAGCCACACTCTTCTGGTTATTGGTATACACTGAAGCCATTGATTTCTCAAAGATAATTTTATACCCTTCTTATACTTAAGATCAGCTTAAGTAACTTGGGAGTGGAGTCCATGGAGTTCTCGAAATAGAAAATTATGTCATCTGCAAAGTGGGAGAGTTTTACTTAATTTTTCCAAATTTGGATCCCCTTTATGTTTGCATCTTTTTTCATTTCCCTAGGTAGTCATTCAAATACTAGGTTGAAGAGAAGTGGAGATAGTGGACATCCTTCTCTTGTTCCTGAATTTACAGGAAATGGCTTTAAATTTTCGTCATTAGGTATAATGCTGGCTGTAGGTTTGTCATATACAGCTTTTATTATATGGAGGAATGGTCCATGGATTCCTAGTTTTTCCAGAACTTTCATCAAAAAGGGGTATTGGATCTTGTCAAATGCTATTTCTACATCTATTGAGACAATCATGTGGTTCTTATGCTTGCTCTTGTTGATGTGATGAATTATAAACATGTATCTGTGTATATTGAACCAGCTTTGCATACCTGAAATGAATCCTGATTGATCATGGTGTATGTTATTTTAATGAGTTGCTGAAGTTGATTGGCCAAGACTTCATTGAGAAGTTTTGCATCAATGTTAACCAAAGAAATGGGTCTGTAGTTTTCTTTCTTGATGAGTCCTTTCCTGGTGGAATGAGGATTATGCTGGCTTAAAAAAGTGTGATCATGAATTTTTGCTTTCACTTTCAATGCAGAGTTGTAGGAGTATTGGTTTGAGTTCTGCTTTGAAGGCCTTGTAGAATTCAGCTATAAATCCATCCAGTCCTGGGCTTTTCCTAAGTGGGCAGCCTTTTATTGCTGCTTCTATTTTGATGCTTGATATATGTCTGTTAAATTTGTTTAAATCAACTTGGTTTATTTTGGGGATGACAATAAAGAAATTCATCCATACATTTCAGATTTTCAAACTTGTTACCATAAAGGTTTGAGAGGCATTCCCTTATTATATTCCGAGCGTGGCTGTTTCTGTAGTGATGTTTCCATTGTCATCTCTGAGTTTTTTTATTTGGATGTGTTCTTTTTTTTTCTGCTGAAGGTCTGTCTATTTTATTATTTTTTTTCGAAAAACCAGCTCTTCATTTTGTTAATTCTTTCTACAGATGTTTGGACTCTAATTCCTTTAATTCTGATTTAGTTTTTATCATTTGTTTCTGTCTTCTGGATTGGGGTTTAACTTGTTGCTTTTTTCAAGAAGCTTTAGGTACTTCATTAAATTGTTAGTGTCAGATCTCTACAATTTGTTAATGTAGGAACTGAGAGCTATAAACTTGCCTCGGAGTACTGCCTTTGCTTTGTCCCAGAAGAGCTGATAGTTTGTGTGTTCATTCTTGTTAAATATCATGAACATTTTAATTTTCTTTCTATCACTTCCAGGACTCACTGGTGACTCAACTGTGTGTTGTTCAGCCCATGTGTTGCACGATTTCCTTTGCTCTCTTTTGGTGTTGAATTCTAATTTTATTACTTGTAGTTGGAGACATGTTGGGCATTTGACAAATTTGCTTTGTGGTTTATAATATGGTTTATTTTGAGGAATCTTCCATGTGCTGCTGAATAGGAGGTTTAATTTGACACTGCTGGGTGAATTATTTGGCAAATGTGAATTCTTGTTCATCTATGCAAATGTTAAGATCTACAGTTTCTCTGTTGAGTTTTTGCCGGGTTGATCTATCTAGTGGGTATGGTCGTGTGTTAAATTCACCAACAATTATTGGTTTGGGATCTATGTGTGATTTGAGGGAAAGTAGTGTTTCTTGAATGAATTTGGGTGCTCCGTTATTTGGTGAGTAGGTACTGAGAATTGTAATATCTTCCTGAATAAGAGATCCCTTATTTTTAGTACATAGTGATCTTCTTTATCTCTTCTCATTGATTTTAATTTGAAGTCTACTTTTACTGATATTAGGATTGCAAATCCCATCTGTTCATGGGGGCCTTTTACTTGGTAAATTTTATTCCAGACTTTCTCTTTCAGAATATGTTCATTTTTGTCAGCAAGATGTGTCTCTTGAAGACAGCAGATAGAGCATCTTTCTTTTTGGCCCAACTGGACAATCTGTTGCCTAATTAATATTAAGCGTTAGGAATGAGACGTGCTTATGCGTCCATGGTTATTATCCTATTTATGCAGTGGGGGGAACTGTGCCTTGGCTATTCTTTTTGTGGTTATGTAGTTCTCTTTTTGCGGACTGCTTCATTTCCTATATTCTGTTCTTGTTGGTTTTCTATATGTAGAACGTCTTTGTGAATTTTTTAAAGAGCTGGTTTGCTAGTGATATTTTGCTTCAGATTTCCTTGTTGTGGAAGGTTTTTATTTGTTCTTCTGCTATTAATGAGAGCTTATCTGGGTAGATTATTCTTGATTGGTGGTTATTTGACTTTAGGGTGTAGCAAACATCTTTCCAGGTTATCCTTGCTTTTATGGTGTTTGCTGAGAAGTCTGAGGTAATTCTGATTGGGTCACTTTATATGTAATTGTTCTCTTCTCCCTGGAAGATTTAAGAATTCTTTTCTCAATGGCTATTGATCTGGTATGGATTATAATGTAGTGGTGGGAAGACCTGTTCTGATCTGGTCTGTTTGGGGTTCTAAAAGCTTCTAGTATCTGGATGGGTCTGTTCTTTTTTATATTTGGGAAGTTTTCTGCTAGGATTCTGCTGAATACATTTCCTAAGCCATAGGACTCCCTCTCCAGGCCCTTTTGTGCACCAATTAATCTCAAATTAGGCTTTCTGAATGTATCCTGTATTTATTAGTTTTGTTATGAATGTTTGTGTGCTCTTTCACTAGGGAGTCTAAACAGTGTTCCTTTTTTTTTGGTTGTGGGGCTTGAACTCTAAGCCTTGGTGCTCTTTAGCTCAAGACTAGTGCTTTACCACTTGAGTCAACACACCATTTCTGGCTTTTTCTATTTAAGTGCTGCTGAGGAATCAATCCCAGGGACTCACGCATGTGAAGCAAACACTTTACCACTGAGCCACTTTCCCAGCCCCTCTAAAGTGCTTTCTGGCTGCCATATTTTCTTCTGTCTCTAAACTGTCTTCTGCCTGCGATATTTATCTCCATTCTTCTGTCAAGGCTTTTTATTTTGCTATTTATCTCCTTTCCTTCTTGCTTGTCTTTCTTAATGGTGGACAGCTCTTTATTAAGGTTTTCTGGAATAGATTGCCTTACCTACTGGCGTTTTTCACATTTCTCTTTCCACACATTTATCTGGGTTTCTAAATTTTCATTAGATTCTTTCTCACTCTGCTGGAGTTCCTTTATTCTTTTATTTATGGAGGCCATGAATTCATCTATTAGCTGATGGTTTGCCTCATCATGTTCTCTTATAACCCTATGCATGGTGTCCACATTTTCATTCAGCCTATTTTCCAGTATATTTACATTCCCCTCCCCCCCAGTTTCAAGTTTCCCTTTTCCCTATTAGAGAGAAGTCACTTCACATAATTGCAAGCACAATATTTTGTTTAGGTCCTTTTTCTTTTGTTTTTGTGTTTGAATAGCTATTCAAAGGAATTGCCATTCAAAAATTATTACATGAATATAATTAATCTTAAAAATTCTTTAATCAGTCTCCCCTGTCTCTCTCAACCTCTCTCTATCCCTCATTATTATAGGTTAGTAGAATATGTGGGGCTATACAAATGGAAAGACATAGACCTGAGATGTAAATTGAAGTCCATTTTCTGCAGCTCAACAATTAATTACTTTAATTGGAGCTATAAGATAAAATCTTCTCATGTTTTAAAATACAAGAAAGCAAAAGTGAGTAAGAGTTTTGTAATCATGAATGAATTCCATGTGGCTAATTAAACATCATAGGTCAGAAAACTAGGCAATTTATATACTAAAGAAAATTAGTCATTTGTCTGCATAGACTAGTTGAAAATTACACTGGCTAATTCCACAACCTTTAGATAACCAACAACCTCACATAATTCAGTACAACAATCTATTTCAGATGTTGGACATGTTTTCAAAATCACCTTAGATGGAACACAGAGATGTGAAACCAGGAGGAATCCAAAAAATAGCTGGGATTGAGAAAATATTTTCCTTTGTAAACATGTATCTGTGTGCACTTTTAACTATTTTGTTTAAGATAACCTTACATTTAGTTTGGTACATTCTTAAAGGCATGAATACCCAATGCTGAATAGGTAATGTACTCATTACCTTACCCTTCCGTACAGTTATAAAAACAAGATAGGATCTCAAAAAATAAATGAGAAAGGCACAAAAGTATTAATGGATTGTTATTTTATTTCTCTTCATTACTATTTTCTCTTTTAACTTAAGTCATGCAAAGAAAATAAGGAACACTCAAGCAGATGGTGATACCGAAGGATCAGGGCCACAGTCAAAATTAACCAAAAATAGTTTATAAAATATCTTTCAGGCCTGACCCAGTTTACTTCTGTGGGCATAAAGACACATGCTAATATTCATGCCTGCTCTAAATATAAAAACATCTGAGAACATTTACATTGAGCCTAGTTTTCTAAAGACAGACTTTTAGTTTCACTTTCACTATTGATATATAAACAGCTAGCTGAATAGATAGGTAGACAGATATAAATATAACGTGGTTAGTTTTCTTTAAATAAAATTTCTTCTTTGAAACTATGTACATAAGAATATGCATTTCAGTTTTCAAGATTACTGACATTCTGTAATTCAAATATGCTTTTTTATATTACACTGTTACCAAGGGAAAAAAATATAAAAATGTGAAGAACCTGAGTAAGAGCAAGCAGGAATAGACAATCCTTATACTGAACCAATCCTGCTATGCTTCAAGTCTCTGTTTTAAATGTCTACTTTTTAAATAACTTCTATTCCTATCATATCTTATAAAATTGGATATGAATTCGAAATTCAATTCTCTCATTTAAAATACTTCATTCTTCCTGATTGTTTAGTGATGCATACCTATAAACCCAGCTATGTGGAAGGTGGAAGAAGGAGAATATTGGACTAAGCCAGCTCTTCCACAACTAAGAGACACTGGTTGGAAATCAAAATTCATAGCCACAAAGACTTCAAATTTGTCTCAAGTTGTAGGGTACTTAGCTTTGAGTTCAAATTCTAGTAGAACTAGAAAAAATATTACTTTTTTATTATCATGATTGCTTTTTAAAGAAAATTTCTCGTAACAGTTATAAATGTTGGCATAAAGGAATTTATTTAGTTTTCAAAATTTGTAGTATAAATTTTCTCTTATCAACTATCATTTTTACTGATTATATATCTATATTTTAGATATGATTAATCATATATATTCATCAATAAAAAATGAATTCTTTCTTTTGCTTGCTTAATTTTTTAATAGGTGTATAAAGCAATTCAATTTATTCTTTATTGTAGTATTATACTGATGAATTTCTGAAAATAATATTGTTCATATAATAGATCATGTATCAAATCTCTCTCTGTGTGTTTTGTCATTAGTCAAGGCTATCACTCTACTAATTGAGCACAGCACCACTTCACGCTTTTTTTGTTTATGTGGTGCTGAATAATTGAAACCAGGGCCTCAGGCATGCAAGGCAAGTACTTGACCACTGAACCACCTTCCCAGCCCCACCTGGGTCTCTTAAAATACATTATTTCTAAATTTTCATCAACTCTGAAATGAGATCTAATGGTTGCTTCCTTACAATTTTTTTAAAAAAAAAACAGAACACATTGAGTATTACCCTAATTATTTTGAGTATTAGTTACCCAGAATATGCTGAGTTTGTCAGAAAAGGTAAATCAGCACTTCACAGCACTAAGTTTTATCGCTATTATAGTGTTGATCAATTTCCATTAGCATAAGGATTCCCCATATCCCAGCAGAATTCACATGTACTCTCCTCTGAATTCTTCTCACAAAAGAAGGCAGCATTTGCAGAGGTTTATTTTCCTGTCCTCTTGTAGAAATAGATCTGGTAAATATTAAGTGTACATTTATTTTCAGGCATTGTAAGTATGCTATCTTGTACATCCCCAACTTTCAGAAAGAAAAATTGAAGCAACTTGAGTAAATTTATAGTTTCAATGTTAGAGTTAGTAATTGCCAGAGTGAGTATTGAATCCTATCTGAAGGTCTTTTTACTCTCTGAAGCACCTCTATGAAGTGTGGGAAGGAATTTTGTCCAAATTTTAATCATCCTCATTCTTGTACATATATGAGAGCTGACATCTATGGTTAACCTAGCCTGAACACAGTGTATAGAAATGGACTGTCAGCCAGGCACTGGTGGCTCACACCCATAATCATAATTACTCAGAAGGCTGAGATGTGAGGATCATGGTTTATAGCCAGCCCAGGCAGGAAAGTCCATGAGACTTTTTTTCCAATTAATCACAGAAAAAGATGGAAGGAGCTCTGTGGTTAAAGTGGTAGAGTGCTAACCTTGAGCAACAGAGGCTCAGCGACTGTGCCTTCTCCCAGAGTTCAAGCCCTAGAACTACAGAAATGAAAAGAAAAGAAAAGAAAAAAAGAAAAGACATGGGCTCTCAATAGCAAGAAATAATACATTCTCTAATTATCTGTCTGTGTGTCAAGTTTTTACATAATAAGAATATAAAATTCGGGCTGGGAAGGTGGCTCAGTGGTAGAGCGCTTGCCTTGCATGCCAGAGGCCCTGGGTTCGATTCCTCAGCACCACATAAGCAAAAAAGAAAAAAACCCAGAAGTGGTGCTGTGGCTTAAGTGGTAGAGCGCTAGCCTTGAGCTGAAGAGCTGAGGGACAGCGCCCAGGCCCAGAGTTCAGGCCCCATGACCAGACCCCCCCACCCTCCAAAAAAAAAGAAAAAAAGAAAATAAAATTCTAGCAAATGTTACAGTCTCATATATTGATGGACAAACAAATGCTGAATTTGTAAAACTTATGATGTTTTGGATATTTGTTTATCGTTAATTATTTCGTTCTCTTAAATTACTTTGAGGAAGTACAAACATGTCCCTTACAGTGTTTTATTACATGAAGGACCACATCTATCATGTCACACTCATAATCACAGCATCATACATTATACATCATACATTAAACAAGATTCAGAAGCTTATGATGATGATAGTATTAATTAAACCATGGTGATTACAGCACATGTGATTATGAATCATGATTAGTTGATAATAATAAATAATTATGTTAGTTCTTTGTGTGTATATTTTACTCAATGTTTCATCATGTCAGAGTACACCTCTACTACTTAGTGAAATATATTCATAAAATGCATAAAATAAAATACTTGGATGAGCTTGTGCATGTCTCAAATTGGGAGGCTGTATCAAGAGGCTCAAGGCCAAGATAGGCAACATGAGACCCCATCCAAATAAATAGTAACAAAATGCCAGACAATAATTCTCTACCATATTTCTACATTATTGTAGAGATCACATCAAGTGACTATTCTGTGCCACTTAGGGCTTTGTAAGTACATTTTGCCATGTTCACAGAATAATGACAAATGAAAAATTTCCCAGAGTATGTCTCATTTTTGAGCAACATATGACTGAATCCTGCTCAAGAATGTTATGTGATTGTCTCCAGCATCAAATGGCAAATGAACTCACAAACCACAAAGGCTGTGACAGCTTTCTCAGATTTCAAAAACTATTTCTTCTCTCCTACTGGGCAAAAATTTCCATGCCTCTGAGTTCTTCCTTCATTGCGGTGTGATCATCAAAAGAGTTCTGCCCTCTGCATTGTGGGTAGAAGTGAGTCATATCCACTCTAAACTTGGACTATGCACAGTGTTGTGCTCTGCTTCTTCCCTGATTTGCTACAGAGGCTGAAGCTACCATCCTAAGGGAGAGGAGAGAGCCAAAAGCAGCTCCTGGCATTCTAAGACATTTAAAGTCTACCCTGAGTTATATGTCTGAACAATGAAACAATTCTTTATTGTGTTAAGCTACTGAAACAAAAATGCTTTCTTACAGTGTTCTCACACACACACATGCTGAGGCCAAATATCTAATTCTTACCCTGTGTAATCTAATGTCAATGTGGGTAGTACATTGCCATTGTTTCATATTTTCATGGTGCCCCAATCCACATCTTCCACTGGATTATAACACTTTTTCTGTAGCTGAACAGTCAGACAGATATACATTTGTGGACACATGTGTGCACACATTTTTTTCTTATTTTATTCTTTTGGTATAATTTTTGTTGATTTTGCTGCACTGGGAATTGAACTATATTATAATACTGTACATTATATTTCCTCACATATTATGGGCTAACACTCTACCAGTGAGCTACACCCCCATGAAGCCATTGTTAATATTTTTTTTTTAATTTTATTTTATTTTATTTGAGAACATACTGTACAGAGGGGTTACAATTACGTGGGCAGGATAATGCATACATTTCTTACCAAGCATTGCAGCCTCCTCCTTTGTTTACCCTTCACCTCCCTTCCCAGCCTCCCCCCTCCCTCCCACCCAATCATACCCCCGTCTCCCCCCACCGACATTGTAAAGCTGGTTTTGACATGACATTTTGTACTTCTCATTGTTGCAACAGGTCCACCTGAATCCTTAAACGACTTGTTTGTCCCCGTCTCCTCCACATGTTATACTGACATCAAATATAGTGAAAGCGGGGGTTACACTGTGGGGGAGGGACATACAAAGCAACAAAGAAATAATCTTATAAATGCGTTAGAAATACATGCATGAAAGAAACAAAAACATTAAAATACATATTTGAGGTTTCGTTTTCCTAACATCACATTCTCTGACTTTTTCCGCTTGACTCATACCTATACTAGATATTGCAAATAAGGGAAACCATGGGACCTATGTTTCTTTGGGCCTGGCTTACTTCACTTAATATAATTTTTTCCAAGCCTTTCCATTTCCTAACAAATGGGGAAATGTCATTCTTTCTGATGGAGGCATAGAATTCCATTGTGTATATATACCACATCTTCTTGATCCATTCATCTACTGAGGGGCATCTAGGTTGGTTCCATGTCTTAGCTATGGTAAATAATGCTGCAATAAACATAGTTGTGCTGGTAGCTTTAGTGTGGCCTTGTTTGTGATCATTTGGGTAAATGCCCAAAAGTGGGATTGCTGGGTCATTGGGGAGCTCTATGTGGAGTCTTTTGAGGAACCTCCATACTGCTTTCCAAAGTGGTTGAACAAGTTTACATTCCCACCAACAATGAAGTAAGGTTCCTTTCTGTCCACATCCCCTCCAGCATCTGTTGTTGTTAGAGTTCTTGATTTTTGCTGTTCTAACTGGAGTGAGGTGATATCTCAATGTTGTTTTGATTTGCATTTCTTTTATGGCTAGGGATGTTGAACATTTCTTCATGTGTCTATTGGCCATCCTTCTTTCTTCTTCAGAGAAGCTTCTCTTTAAGTCTTTCGCCCACTTACTTATTGGGCAGTTGTTTCTTTGAGGATTTGTTGTTGGGTGGTTTAATTTTTTGAGTTCCAAGTATATTTTAGATATGAGACCCTTGTCCGTTGTATGGCTAGTAAAGATCTTCTCCCAGTCCGTGGGCTTTCTATTGATCTTGCTAGCTATGTCATTTGCCCTGCAGAAGCTCTGCAACCTTATACAATCCCATTTGTCCAGCCTTTCTTTGATTTGTTGTGTTTCCGGGTCTCTATTCAGAAAATTTCGGCCTGAGCCAAGGAGACCTAGGGTTTCTCCTATTCCATCCTGTAATGTTTTCAGAGTGTCTGCTTTGAGTTCAAGGTCTTTGATCCATTTGGAGTTGATTCTGGTGCAGGGTGATATATAAGGGTCTAGCTTTAGTTTTCTACATGTAGTTAACCAGTTTTGCCAGCACCATTTACTGAAGAGGTTGTCTGTCTTCCATTCTATTGTTTTAGCTCCCTTATCGAAGATTAGATGGCTATAGGGCTGTAGGTTCATTTCTGGGATTTCAATTCTATTCCATTGGTCCTGAGGTCTGTTCTTATGCCAATACCAAGCTGTTTTGATTACTATGGCTTTATAGTAGAGTTTGAAATTTGGTATTGATATTCCTCCAGCCGTGTTCTTTCCGTTGAGGAGCGTTTTTGCTATTCGGGGTCTTTTATTGTTCCATATGAATTTTTGGATTGCCTCTTCTATTTCCTTGAAGAATGAGGGTGGAATTTTGATAGGTATTGCGTTGAATTTGTAGATAGCCTTGGGAAGTATTGCCATTTTCACGATGTTAATCTTTCCAATCCAGGAGCATGGGAGGTTTTGCCATTTTTTAAGTTCTGTGTTGATTTCCTTTTTCAAGATTTTAAAGTTTTTATCAGAGAGGTCCTTCACTTCTTTAGTTAAGTTAATTCCTAGGTATTTTATTTTTTGTGGGGCTATTACAAATGGAGTTGCTTTCCTAACTTCAGCCACACTTTTCTCATTGTTGGCATACAGAAAAGCCATTGATTTTTGGGGGTTAATTTTATAACCTGCTACTTTGCCAAAGTTTTGAATCAGCTTGAGTAATTTGGGAGTGGAGTCTATGGGATTCTTTAAATACAAGATCATGTCATCTGCAAAGAGGGAGAGTTTTATTTCTTCTTTTCCTATTTGGATCCCCTTTATGTCTGCATCTTGTCTTATTGCTGTAGCTAGGCATTCTAATACTAGATTGAAGAGAAGTGGAGAGAGTGGGCATCCTTGTCTTGTCCCTGAGTTAACAGGAAATGGCTTTAGTTTTTCACCATTGAGTATAATGCTGGCTGTAGGTTTGTCATATACAGCCTTTATCGTATTGAGGAATGTTCCATGGATTCCTAATTTTTCCAAAACCTTCATCATAAAGGGGTGTTGGATCTTGTCGAATGCTTTTTCTGCGTCTATTGAGATAACCATGTGGTTCTTATTCTTGCTCCTGTTGATGTGATGAATAATATTAATTGATTTGCGTATATTGAACCAGCTTTGCATCCCTGAAATGAATCCTGTTTGATCGTGGTGTATGATTTTTTGGATGAATTGTTGAAGTCGGTTGGCCAAAATTTTGTTGAGAAGTTTTGCATCAATGTTCATCAAAGAAATGGGTCTATAGTTCTCTTTCTTTGATGAGTCCCTGCCTGGTTTTGGGATGAGGGTTATGATGGCTTCATAGAATGTGTTCGGTAGTGAGCTTTCTCTTTCAATTTCATTGAAGAGTTGGAGGAGAATTGGTGTGAGCTCTGCTTTGAAGGCCTTGTAAAATTCCGCTGTGAAACCATCTGGTCCTGGACTTTTCTTAGCTGGGAGGTCTCTTATTGCTGTTTCTATTTCAATGCTTGATATGGGCCTGTTAAGATAGTTTGCCTCATCTTGGTTTAGTTTTGGCATGTCAATATTTGCTAGGAAGAGGTCCATTTCTGTCAAGTTCTCAAACTTATTAGCATAAAGTTTTGAGAAGTATTCCCTTATAATGTTCTGAATCTTGCTTGTTTCCGTGGTGATGTTTCCATTCTCATCTCTGAGTTTATTAATTTGGGTGTGTTCTCTTCTTTTTCTGATAAGATTTGCTAAGGGTCTGTCAATTTTGTTAAGTTTTTCGAAGAACCAACTCTTTGTTTTGTTGATTCTTTCTATAGTTTTTTTGGATTCTAATTCATTTAATTCTGATTTAATTTTGATTATTTCTTTCCGTCTACTGGATTGGGGTTTATCTTGCTGCTCTTTTTCAAGGTGGTTTAGATGTGTCATTAAATTGTTAGTTTCAGATCTCTCCAATTCGTTGATGTAGGAGCTCAGAGCTATAAACTTGCCTCTGAGTACTGCCTTTGCTGTGTCCCAGAGGAGCTGGTATTTTGTGTGTTCATTTTTATTGAATAGCATGAACATTTGAATTTCCTTTCTAATCTCTTCCATGACCCACTCATGATTCAGCAGTGTGTTGTTCAGCCTCCATGTGATACCGGACTTTCTTTGGTGGCTTTTGGTGTTGAGTTCTAACTTTATTCCCTTGTGGTCAGAGAGAATGCAAGGTATAACTTCAATGTTTCTGAATTTAGACAAGTTTGCTTTGTGGCCTAAAATGTGGTCTATTTTAGAAAACGTTCCATGTGCTGCTGAGAAAAACGTGTATTCTGATGCTGCTGGGTGAAATGTTCGGTAAATGTCTGTTAAGTCTAATTGATCTATGCAGCTGTTTAGATCTGCGGTTTCTCTGTTGAGTTTTTGCCGAGTTGATCTATCTAGTGGGGAGAGTGGTGTGTTAAAATTCCCAACAATTAATGTCTTTGGATCTATATGGGATTTGAGGGAAAGTAGTGTTTCTTTGATAAATTTGGGTGCTCCATTGTTTGGCGAATAGATATTTAGAATTGTAATATCCTCCTGAAGGAGAGATCCTTTAATTAGTATGTAGCGACCTTCTTTATCTCTTTTCACGAATTTTAATTTGAAGTCTATTTTATCTGATATTAGGATTGCAACTCCCGCCTGTTTATGCGGTCCGTTTGCTTGGTAGATTTTGTTCCAGCCTTTAACATTGAAAATGTGTTTGTTTTTACGGGCAAGATGTGACTCCTGTAGGCAGCAGATAGAAGGGTCTTGTTTTTTAATCCAACTAGACAGTCTATGTCGCTTAATTGGAGAGTTCAGTCCGTTAACATTAAGAGATAGGACTGAGAGGTATTTGGGAGTTCCTGCCATGTTATCTACCTTCTTGGGGGCTGCGAAAACTGGGTTCTTCCTATGGTTCTTGGATTCTCAGTTTGGGTGCAGTTTCTTGGCCTTTATTGCGGTCTTGTTGGTTTTCTATGTGTAGGACATCTTTAAGAATCTTTTGTAGGGCTGGTTTGGTGGAGATGTATTGTTTCAATTTTTCTTTGCTATGGAAGGTTTTTATTTGGCCTTCAGTTATGAAGGAGAGTTTAGCTGGGTACAGTATTCTTGGTTGATAGTTGTTTGTTTTTAGGGCATGGCATACATCATTCCAGGCTGTTCTTGCTTTGATTGTCTCTGCTGAGAAATCTGAGGTGATTCTAATTGGTTTCCCTTTATAAGTGATTACCCTTTTCTCTCTGACAGCTTTAAGGATCTTTTCCTTGTTCTGAGTTGATCCTGTGTGGATTATAATGTGACGGTGGGATGTCCTATTCTGGTCTGGTCTATTTGGGGTTCTAAAGGCTTCTTGTATCTGGACAGGCCTATCTTTTTGCATGTTTGGGAAGTTCTCTGCTAGCATCCTGTTAAACAGATTTCCTAGACCATTAACTTCTGTTTCTAGGTGCTCCTCTACACCCATTATCCTTAGATTAGGCCTTCTGATGGTGTCTTCCAGGTGTTGGATAGATCTATCATATTTCTTGGACTTGTCTTGAATGGTTGTATGTTCTTTCTCTATAATATCTAGGATGTCTTCAATCCCTGAGATTCGATCTTCTGCATGGTCTAACCTGCTGTCAAGACTCTCTACTTTGTTTTTTATCTCTTTTCCTTCTAGTTGGTCAGCTTTGATGGCTTCAAGATCTTTGTTGAAGCTCTGTTTTAGGTCTTGTATGAATTTCTTTACTTCCTTAATTTGGTGTTCAGTGTTTGTCCTCAAATCACTTAGTTGATTGGTTATGGTTTCTTTGGGCTCCCATTCCTTCTGTTGGGTTCCATTCAGCATTCCCTTTGTGGTCTCCCTGACTTCCTTCAGCTCTTTGTTAATGGATTCCATGAATGCCTTTAGTGATCTTTGTGTGTTCTCTACCTGGTCTCTCAATTCCTGTATTACTCTTTGATTAGCTTCCTCCCGTTCGTGGGATTCCTGCAGATCTCTTTGAGTGTTCTCAGCCTGCTCACGCCATTCCTCTCTTTCTCTTTGAGTATTCTCAAGTTGTTCACGCAAATCCTGTATCAGTTTTTGAGTAGCTTCCTCACGCTTATGATATTCCTGTATAAACTTCTGGGATGCCTCCTCTCTCTCCCTATCATGCTCATACAGAGTCCTTTGTACGTTGTCAAACTTTTCATTTATCATGTTTGCCAGCAGTGTTTGTAGAGCTGTTTGGGAACTCTCCTCTGGATTATTCATTATCTCTTCTAACCCCTGATTATCAAGATTGGGAATTGAGATACCCGAATTTGCCATTTTTCTTGTGTTTTTCCGGCTTACTCTGCCCATTTGAGATGAGGATAGCACCAGTTTTGTGCTAGAACACTATCTTAAGGCAACCATCAACCAAAGTTTGCATTTGTACAGTCAATAGTCTACAGATACAATCTAGTTCAACAGATACATCTATTCGACATCAAACAACTATATGTTAAAAGACATCGAACCGCAGAGAAGAATTTGGAAAACCAGAAATTATTAGGGTTAGGGAGAGATGTGGGTAAAAAATAGGAATAGATTGGTGTGGGGAGGCACAGGGAGAGTTAACTATGTCCTAATCACAATGCAGGAAATAGGTTGGGTAGGATGTAAGTAGAGAGAGAAAAAGAAGAAAGGGAAAGGGGAATGAAAAGAGACCAGAAAATAAAATAGAAACGTAAAAATTAATGTTATTTTAGAGATTAAAAGACCATCTATTTTTAGAGGAATATGAATATGTTGAGAGAAAGGGAGGGACATAGAGGAGATGAGAAAAACTTTAAAAAAATGCTTAAAATATTATATAGGTATAAAGAGGTAGTACTGCTATTAATGAATTTAAGTCTCAAAGGTTTTGAATTGAGTAATAAGTTTGTGGATTAAGTGTGTACACAATGGGGGATAGGGTCTACTGGTTAACTACGGGTTTATCTGAGGATGTGCAGGACAAGAGTTAAGTCACATACAGATGAACAAAGAGGAAAAGATGGAAAGGATAGGAAAGTGAGAAGAAAAAATCAGAAGTTCAGTAGAGCTAGAAAAAAAACCAAAAAGATAATTAAGAATGAAAGAAAAAGAGAAAGAAGACAAGAAAAGAAAAGAAAACACACATTCACGTATTCCTAAAATAAAAATTATAAGAGGAGAAAAAAAAAAAAAGTTAATGGAAAACAATTATTTTTTCAGAAGAGGCAAAAATTAAAGATTAATAAAAGTTTTAGAAAAGCAAAAAAATTTTTATATATATATAAGGTAACAAAAAATGGAAAAAAAACAAAACAAGGAAAAGAAAAAAAAAGAAAAGAAGAAGAAGAAGAAAAAAAAAAGTTCTTTGATTTTTTTTGGGGGGGAGGGGTGGGAAGAGTCCTGTATCTCCCTTTTGTCTGTAACCAGAGTCTGGTTGGAGTCTCTGGTCAGCTTGAGGTCCTGTGGCTTGATTTGTTTCTTAAGTCAGTTTGTTGGAACAAGCAGAAAAATGCTCTGCTTTACCCAAGTTTTTTAGATCCCCCTCCCAGGTTAGTTTACTGGGAGGGTGATCTGCTTTGAGAATCACAAAAGAGGGGGATGCAGTGATGAGGCTAGGTTCTGGGTAGAGTTGAGGCCTTTCAACGAACAGTAGCTTTTCCCTGGGGCTATTTTGTGAAAAAAAACTCACAGCACCCAGCCTGGAGCCATTCTCAGGGTTTCTGTTTTTCAATTGATTGTGGTGGCTGCTAGAGGGCGGGGCAGCCTCTGGCTCTGGTTACCCGCTGAGGAGAGCCACTCCAATGGCTGGCACCTGAGCTGGGTGACTTTTCCCTGGATGGAACTGAGTTTGTGAGGTCACTTCGCCGTTAAGTTCTTGTGACCTGCTAAATGACTAGTTTTATTCCAAGGCCTGAGCTGGAGCTAGCCGCTCCTCCGAGCTTTGTCGGTATCCAAGATGGAGATCACCGGTGCTGGGGGGGGAGGGGTGGCCTTCCCTCCTCTGCTCCTAGAGGAGTGAGGAAGTGGGGCTTCTACTCACGCGGAGTCTTGGATCCCAGGTCGTCTCTGGTCTGCAAAGTGCAGGATGAAGTTGTCCGCTCCTTGTCGGTTCTTGCTGGTGTTGAGTAGAATCCGCTCGTCCGCTGTGTCTGGCTCCTTCGTCCCGGACTGCGTCTCAGGTATGCCTCCGCGGCGGTGGTCGCCGCTGCGACCCTGCCGCCGCAGCGGCAGCTGCTCAGATGTGTCTGCTTGGCTTCCCCTCTCTTGACTAACTCTCTGTCCTGTGATGGCACACTTGGTGTGATTCTCTGGCTTGGGACTGTTCACTGGAACTCTGAAACTGTTTTCTATGCAAGAGCTTGTTCAGATTCCAGCTTCTCCTCCGCCATCTTCCCGGAACTCCTCACCCATTGTTAATATTTTGTAAAGTTTGTCAGGACTGTTTAAACATCCGCATTTCTATTCAAATAACTGACTTGAAAACAACTAACTAATCTTGACTTAGCCTACTTTTGCAGTTTCAGAAACTGTCAAAATCGAGGACCTTTTTTGCATATATTCCTCAGAAGAAAAAGGATGACTACTTGTTAACTATTATCTTGAATGTTAAACACTACATAACAGTGAATGTAGACAATTTTTTGATCTTTTGGAAACATTTTGTTCAAAAGATACAGGCAGACATGTTATTATGTTATTATACATTATATACTACATATATATATATATATATACATATAATATTATATACATTTTACACTTGATGTCAGTCCAAAACTGATGTCATTTCTATCTGTAATGCATATAAAATTTGTTTGTCATACTAGTGATTATATTATGGAAAGTAATTCATCAGCTTTCTGCAATGTGAAGTTCAATGATTTGACAATAGGGTTGATGAAGGAGAGCCTCATGATTTAGGTTGAATCATCATCATATAATTAATACCAAGTACTCAGAATATCACAATATATATAAGAGACTAGTAAAGAAAAGATACATTGCTTTTGTTTTAAGAGAATGAACTAATTGTAAAATATCAGATATGAAAATATATATTGAATAAAATATTTTAAATAGCTGAAAAAATTTACTATCAAAATGAGTGAATAATTTAAGTTAGAAATGATTACTTACTCCAATCAATAGTCTCTAAATATCTTAAAATTTGGTTGAATATTAACTGCATACATTTGATAAATGACTTTCAAATTTGTTACTTCAAAAAGAAATCTAAAAGGGTATTCATTAATAAAATAATTTATCTCTTTCCAGGCATCAGTGTCTCAGGCATATAATTCTAGTTTCTCAGTGGTCTGAGACCTGAGAATCAAAGGACACCAAAGTCATCTGAGTCATATCTCCATTTACCCATGAAAAAGTTAGAAATGGAGCTGTGACTCAAATCGTAGGGGGCCATCTTGATGAAAAAATAGGAATGGTGCATAGGCCTTAAATCACATCTCAGGACTGACAGAAAAAAAATTAAGAAAGAAAGAAGGGGAGAAAGAAAGAGGGAAAGAAGTTGAGGAAGGAATTAGGGAAGGAAGGAAAGGAAAAGAAACAAAATTCTTTTTTCCAAATGAAAGGTCAGATACTAAATATGAAACAATACATTCAAATGATACAGGACTTAAACCAGATAACACAATCCTTTAAAATACTTTAAGAATATTTTGTAAGTATATTGTTATTACAGAGTTAATTTGTCTATAATGTGAGGTCTCACTTTATAACCCAGGTAAGGGTTGAACTCACAATCTTCCTGGAAATGCTCTGAAATGCTAGGAGTATAGGCACCAAGTATAGTGTATAGGCACCAATACATAGATACACACGTGCACACAGAAATAGAGCAAAAGCGAGAGAGCGAGAGAGAGATGTGTAGACACATAGATACAGAGAGATCAGATCGATACATAAATAGTTTCAGAGAAAGATACATAGATAAAACAATATAGTATATTCTTCTCTGTGTGTGTTATTTAACTTTCTCTTTTTTATGAATATTTCATTATCGTTAAGTAGTTGTACAAAAAATTGCTATTCACTAAAGGAGTTTAAGAAGACAATGCCCTGTGATTTATGTCACCCTATTAAACATTCTCACCCTGCTCACCTAACATACCCTTTCACATACTTATCTTAATTTTAGGTTATATATTGATTATTATGCCATTTAACAATACAATTTATGTGTACAATGCATCTTGATCTGTATCATTACAATAACATCTTCACGCCCCTTCAATTCATCCCTTCCTTTATATTTCTCAATTCTCTGGTGCATACAATTAATTCTTGCCTACACCCTTACCCCATCAGCTTTCATTCTACTCCTCTCTTTTCTTAGCCCCACCCTCCTTTTTTCAAGAACACATTTTCTAATATGTATTTATTTTAATTTTTGTGCTCTCCTTGTGTCTGTTACTCTTCATAACCCTTTGCTTACCATGAAGTGTTTTTATCTGTATATTTATGGGCACATTCAGGGTACCACAAATGAGGGAAACCATGCAACCTATATTTATCTGGGTCTGGTTTACTTCATTTAAAATAATATTTTTCAAGTCTTTGTTTTACTAGGAATGTTACAATATAATTTTCTGATGGATAAGTACATACTATATTTTCTTGATCAATTTGTTCATTTGGGGCATTTAGTCTAATTATATTGGGTATGGTAAATAATACTGCAATGAATATGATTGTGTTGGTAGCTTTATTGTAGCCTTATTTGTGCTAATATTGTATAAATAACCATAAGTAGAATTGCTGGGTCATTGGGAAGCTTTATGTTCAGTTTTTGGAGGAACCTCTCTACTGATTTCCAGAGTAATTGAATGAGCTTATACTCTTATCAATAGTGTACTAGATTTCTCTTTTGGCCACATCCATGTCAGCATTTGTTATGATTACTTTCCATGATATTGTCCATTCTAAATGGAGTGAGTTAGATTCTCAATATTGTTTTGATTTACATTTCCTTTAAGGCATGAGAAATAGATTTTTTCATCTGTTTATTAGTTGTACTTACCTCTTCTGAAAAATCTTTTTAAAAATTCTTTAGCCCATTTATGAATCAGGTTATTGTTTCTTTGCAGGTTTACTTTTGGCAGGTTATGTTTTTAAGCTATAAGTAGATTTTAGATGTTAGGTCCTTTGTCTGATGGGTAGCTCGTAAAACAATCTTCTTCTATTGTCTGTGCTTTCTATTTATCTTGACAATTGTCCTTATATTTGCAGTGACAAACGTTAACCTTTCTGATCTTTATGAAAATATCACAGTGTGTTGATCTACATTTTTTCATGACAAAATTTAGTCAAGATAAGAGATGGTCATAATAAAGTTGGAACACTACAAGCACTAAGAGCACACTGAAATGTTCTCTGAATTGTTTATGAGAAACTTCATTCACCACAGTAAAGGTGACTTTCCTGATAAACACCATAAGTGACATCAAGTATATGAAAGGAACATGGACAAGCAATCAAGGACTGAATGAAATACAAATTTTCTAAAATTAATTCTCTATTAAGTCAGTTTTTAAAACGTATCATGTATCAACTTTTGAATTTTCCTTATAGGTACAGACAGCAATATGGAGATAGAGATTCCTATGTTAACATCATCTTATTATAGATAAAATGCAGAGTAAAACCAATGAGCTCATCTAAGACAAAGCAAAACATGACAGTGTGCCATTTATTTGATGATTGTGGACGCAGAAAGCTCTTAATATATAAATTTGCATGGTCTGTGCAGAATATTTGCTCTTTACTTCAGATAGGAGAACTTTCAAAACCAGTTGCTTGATTAGACTTTATTAATATCCTAATCATTTATTGCTGTGGAATACATATTCAAATATTTTTCTTTCTTTTTCTCCTATTTATTTATTTATTTATCGGTCATTTATGGGACTTGAATTCTAGGCCTGGTTCTATCCCTTAATTATTCAGGTCCAGGAGAACACGTAACCATTTGAACCACAGCACTAGCTCAGGTTTTGGAGGTTGTTAATTGGAGATAAGTGTTTCACGGAATTTCCTGCCGGGCCTGACTTTGAATCATGATCCTCAGATCTTTGAGTAGCTAGGATTATAACCATGAACCCCCAGTGCCCAATAAATATTCTAATTCCTATGTTTCTGTTTATATGAGTGCAAATAATATCAAACAACATAAACATTATGTACATGCACACAGTTCTCATGTATTGATGTTCATATCACATGTATGTATTTTATGTAGCAGTTCCAAATAAAATATTAGGAAGCATTGCTCTTTTCACCGGTTTCATGCTTTAATTGGTATATTAATATATTTTAAACCTTAAAAATTCCAGTCTAGTTACATAATACTACTTTCCAACTTGCATATAGGTCACAAAAGTTACAGAAAACAATGAAAAAACATTATTTAGATAGTTGCCATTATACAATAAGTGTTCTTCTATATTTGTACTGTGGATAACAGTTGTTAATCTGAATAAATGATGATGGGAAAGTACCATGACATCAAATCTTTTCCAATTCCATCTTAGTTTATAAAACACTTCTATGTTAAGATAAACATAATGTCTAAAGATAATGTTTAACATCCCTCAATTAACTGAATCACTATTCCTAATTTTGCCACCTGGCCAAGACCTACTAAATAAGTAAGTGCCATCTAGTGAGGTTCTTCTGTAATCCTCAATGTATGAGGAAAATATGTTGGGGTTAGCAATAATAATGATACTTACTTCGAGGTAATGACATTTCCATGAACTATCTACCAAAATAAGTTTCTACCCAGTGAAATACAAGATATCTTATTCAAATTTTATCTTATCCATATTGATTATTTTCAGCATCGTGTGAGTCTTTACAAAAACTAAAAATTGCTTGGCAAGAAAATATTTAAGTAAACTCTCAAGCTACTTTGTCCCATAAGAAAAGCAATTTTCACTTTAAAACTATGACTATGGAAAGTGTTAATAAGAAATTGTTGGGGACTGAGAAGGTAGCTCAGCGGTAGAGTGCTTGTCTTGCATGCATGAGACCATGGTTTTGATTCCTCAGCACCATATAAGGAGAAAACGCTGGAAAGTGTCACTGTGGCTCAAGTGAACTTGCCTTGAGCTGAAGAGCTGAGGGACAATGACAATGCACAAAGTTCAGGCCCCATGACTGGCCAAAAAATAAATAAATGTCAGAAATCTCATGGCTGGGGTAGGCAGAAGGAAGAAAATATACGATTAGCAGATGGAAATATATATGGTTTCAAAGACCATACAGAAAGATGGATATGAATATTTGAACAGAGTCAGAGGTGGAAAAGGGGCATGTGAGATAATGGTTTTTATACAGATCTAAAATCAAGATGTTTCTTTCCTTTACACTATTAATGGGGGCTGATGAGACGAGCATTTATACATGGTAATGGTAGAATTTATAAGATGATACAATGTTCTTGGGGAAAAAAAGACAAAACTTACCAAAATTTTAAATATGCATTGCTGGACTAAATCAGGAATTTTAAAGTATAAAAATATTGAATTGATACAAATATACTATCTGTGAAGCAAAGCATTTCCGATGAGAATAATAAAGCGGGCCTGGTAGAATAATATGTATCTTCATACATTTGAGTACCATATAGAACACAAAAATATACATGAACTTTCTATACTTAGAGATACACAGGAGTATTCAAACATATTCTGAGTAAGAAAAATTCAGTATCACAACTCCCTTTCTACAATATGCATGTCAATATACTCATAAAGAAATGAAAGGATTAGTACAAGATTAACATTATTAGATTCTTGTATTCTTAATTTATAATAGGGAAATTGACAATGATTGTTTTCTAAAAAACAACACTGAGAAGGAAACAATTGATTATCAAGGGAATGGAAATGAAAAATGAAAAATTTGAGGTTTGCCCAAATTCAACCTGAAAATTTAACCTAATGTCATATTTCTCATTTAGAAATGAGCTTTTCAGGTAGAGTTATAGATTATATACCCTGATTAATGTTATTGTTAGCATAGAAGTTTATATTGTATGACATAAACATGCTTGGTTTTGATTATTTAAATCAACTTAACAGACTCATATCAAGACCGAAGTAGAAATAGCAATAAGAGACTTCCCACTTAAGCAAAGCACAAGATGGAATGGAATTACAGCTGAATTCTACAAGGCCTTCAAAGCAGAACTCAAACCAATACTCACCCAACCCTTAAATGAAAGTAAAAGTGAAAGTTAACTACCAAACTCTTTCTATGAAACCACCATAACCCTCATCCCAAAACCAGGCATGGACTCATCAAAGTAAAAGAACTCTACAACTTTATTGATAAACATTGATGCAAAACTTCTCAACAAATTTTGCAATCAAATTCAACAACTCATCAACAAAATCATATACCATGATCAAACAGGATTTTTTAAAGCTAGTCCAATCTGCACAAAACTATTAATATAATTCACCACATCAACAAGAATAATAATAAGAATGACATGATTATCTCAATAGATGTAGAAGAATATTCAATGAGATCCAACATCCCTTTGGATGAAAGAGCTGGAAAAAGTAGGCATCCATGGAACATTGCTCAATATAATAAAGGTTGTCTATGACAAACCTTCAAAAAAAAAAGAAAGGAAAAAAAGTAAAAACAAAAAACAAACAAACATAAAAACCCTACAGGCACTATTATATTTAATGGTGAAAAGTTAATGCCATTTCTAATAAACTCAGGAATAAGACAAGCATGTCCACTCCCTATACTTCTCTTCAATTTAGTATTAAAATGCCTAGCAAGAACAATAAGACAAGACACAAATAAAAAGGGGATCAAATAGGAAAAGATGAAGTAAAACCCTCTCTCTGCAGATGACAAGATCTTGTATTTAAAAATGCCGTGGTATCCATTCCCAAGATATTTAACCTGATCTGCTATTTTGGTAAAGGAGCAAGATATAAAATTAACCCTCAAAAATCAATGGCTTTTCTGTATGCCCACAATGAGAAGAGCACAGATGAAATCAGGAAAACAAATACTTTTGTAATAGCCCACCCCACCAAAAAAAAAAAATACCTAGGAGCTCAGTGAACTAAAGAAGTGAAAAACCTCTATAATAAAAACTTTAAAAACCTGAAAAAGGAAATTAAAGCAGAACAATATAAGTAGGAAATCTCTCATGCTCCTAGATGGGGAGGATTAACATCATGAAAGTGGCAACACTGCCAAAGGCTATCTCCAAACTCAATGTAATACAAATCAATATCCCCACCTCATTTTCAATGAAATAGACCATACAATGCAAAAATTCATATGGAACTATAAAAGACTCAAAATAGCAAAAACAATCCTTAGCAGAAAGAACAGTGGTAGAGGAATATCAACACCAAATTTCAAATTCTACAAAGCCACAGTAAATAAAACAGCTTGGTATTGTAACATACCTAGAACATCAAGAACATACATGAGGGCCAATGGAAAAGAACTGAATATACAGAAATGAACCCACAGACCTATTGGCATCTAATATTTCATAAGGGAGCTAAACAATAGAATGGAAGAAAGACAGCCTCTTCAGTAGATGGTGCTGGCAAAATTGGTCAAACATCTGTAGAAAATTAAATATAGTTCCTTATATATCACCCTGCACCAGAATCAATTCCAAATGGATCAAAGACCTGGAAAGCAAAGCAGATACCCTGAAAATATTGCAGGAAGGAATAGGAGAAACTCTAGAACTCTTTGATAGAGCCTGATTTTTTTTTAGAAACCCAAAAGCACAAAAACTCAAAGAAGGGTTGGACAAATGGGATTGCATAAAACTTCAGAGCTTCTGCATCACAAAGGACATAGCTAGCAATTTCAATAGAAAACTCATGGAATGTGAGAAGATCTTCACTAGCCATACAACAGACAAGGGCCTCATATTTAAAATATAAAGAAATAAAAAATTCAAATCCCCACAACAAATCCTCAAACAAACAACCACAAAAAGAATAAGTGGGCTAAGGAGACACTTCTCTGAAGAGGAAATAAGAATGGCCAGTAGACACATAAAGAAATGCTCAAATTCTCTATCCATAAAAGAAATGTAACAATGAGATGTACAAAATGTAATGATGAAAAATGAACTTTACAACTTTGGCTAGGGCATGTGGGGGGAGGGTGAAGCGGGAGGTGGGGAGGGGATGGGAGGAAGATGGGAAGGGATGGTAAGGGGAAACAAATGAGGCAACAGTGCTTCATAAGAAATGTACGCATTACCTTGCCCATGTAATTGTAACCCTTCTGTACGGTATTTTCACACACAACAAAGTTCAAATCAAAACAAATTTGAGATTCCTCTTCACCCCAGTTAGAATGGCTATAATCAAGATATCTAATAATAACAGTTGTGGGAAGAGATGTGGCCAAAAGGGAACCATACTGAATTGTTGGTAGGAGTGTACACTTGTTCAATCATTTTTGAAAGCAGTATGGAGGTTCCTCAAAAGACTACACATAGAAATGTCCTATGACCCAGCAATGCCACGTTTGGTTTTTTCCCAAATGATCAAAAACAATGCCATACTGAAGCTATCATCACAACTATATCTATCACAACATTATTCGCCACATCTAAAGTATGGAACCGAATCCAGATGCCCATCCGTAATGAATGGATCATATATCTGACATATATATATATATGTATATATATATATATATATTCTATATATGATATACATATGATATATATATATACTATATACTATATGTGATCATATATACCATATATGTATATATGTATATAAATACATACACACATATATTCATATAAAATTATATATAATTACATATACATATATAATGTAATTCTATGCCTCCATCATAAAGAATAGCATCACTCAATTTGTTAGGAAATGGAAAGACTTGGAAAAAAATTATATTAAGTGAAATAAGTCCTACTCAAAAGTCCCATAGGTCCTGTGGTTTTCCTTATTTACAATAACTAGCTTATGTCAGTGACAAGCTGAAATGGTCAAAAGCTATTTACATATGACTATATAAGATGATGCTAAGAGAAATGAACCCCAAATAGAGCCATTAGAGGTTTTATCTTATTTGTTGTTTTTTAAATTTTCTTATAATGTATTAGGTGACTTTTTTTGCTTCTTTGTATGTTCTTCCTCCATGATATAATCCCTTTTTTTACTATACTTGATTTATGTGCCCCACATCTTGTATCTACAATTTTCTACTTTGGGGAGGGGAAGGGAAATAACAAAATGCTGAAGTAAGGATACAAAATACCCATTGTAACAATGAGATGTACAGGACACTATGTTTAAAATGAACTTTGCAACTTCATGGGTGGGGAGTTGAGGAGGTGGGGAGGGAATTGAGGGTAGGAAAAAAACGCGAAGAGGATGTAACAATGCTTGATAGGAAATGTACTCATTACCTTGCTCATGAAACTGTAACTTCTCTGTACATTATCTTTACAATAAAAATATATGTAATTTGCAATACTGCTTAGCGAATCTGAGTTTACTACAAATGTAATGATAAAATAGTTTGCTAATGATAGAACACAGTAAGTGTGGTTTACCTGGTTCTAGTTGAGAAAAATTGCAGATGTGAAAATCCTTGTTTTTTTTTTTCTCTTAAGTACTTACATACTGGAACTACTCAAGTGATGAGAAATTATATTCTATATACGAATTATATTCTTTCATTTAGAAGCTCTTACAGAATCTGATACAAGTGAGTCATACCTTTAATCCAAGTTACTTAGGAGGCTAAGAGCTGATGATCACCATTCAAACCATAGGAGCAGACAGACCCAGAAAACAGGTTTTTCATTTAACCTGAAAAAAAATAATAAAGCTGAAGGAAGTGGAGGTGTGGTGGCTCAACTAATAATGTACAAGCCTTGAAATCAAGAGCTGAAGAAGCACACAAAACCTTGAATGCAAGCCCCAGTATTGAAAAAATAAATAAATTAGTAGAAGTAGTCAAAGCATATTTTGGTGACAACTAACATTTAAGAGCAAAGATACCAAATCGTTCCTTATTATAAGTCCAAATAAAACAGGAGGTGAGTTGAAAACTCAACTTGTTTCTGCTATAATTTCCCAGTGGAATTCAAGGCAAAGCTTCCTCAAAATAAAAACCTCCTGTCCATGATCCATGATGACAGAAAATTTAATATTAGACCAACTTTCATAAGATCAAAAGCAAAAAACAAAGTAATCACTTTCCTGCATGCATTTCATAGAATTCCCTAACACATGTAATGCATTCCAACCAATATTTTCTTCACTCAACACCTCTTCCCTTCATGGTTAATGGAAGGTGTGTTTCTTCAAAGACTACAATATTTTATTTTCCCCATGTCTACCAGTCTCCTAAGCTCCATTCTGTTTTCTTGGTACTTTTCAAGCTCCATAAATAATGTGATGAGTTCTCAGCCTACACACAAGTAAAGATGATTCTATCAAATAATTTGCTTATGAGAATTTAAAGAAGAAAAAGGTCCAGTTCCAGAGTGGTACTGCTAAATGATTTTCTTTATAAACACATACTCAATTATAAAAGTGGCCATCTGCTTTGTCTGCATGAATTTAATCAATACACAAAATGAATTAAATTTAGATTTTACAGAAGTCTTAAATCCAACTATCCAGATAATAGCTTTGGTTTGTCAAAGGAAGGGAAAAAGTGTCATAATCTACAGGATAAAGACAAACAAAAATAAACAGGACTGCATGTGTCTTTGATGATAAATAGTGAAACTTATGTGGGCTCCAGTGATATTATTTCCAAATCAATCTCTATTTATTTAAGCCTGTATAGTATAGAAAGTAGTTAAAAATGAATATTGCTGTAACAAGTGTTTTCTTAAAAAAGGATCTATTTATCTATGTTCAAGATGTCTGGAGTTGGATTGGAAAGATTAACATCGTGAAAATGGCAATACTTCCCAAGGCTATCTACAAATTCAATGCAATACCTATCCAAATTCCAACCTCATTCTTCAAGGAAATAGAAGAGGCAATCCAAAAATTCATATGGAACAATAAAAGACCCCAAATAGCAAAAACGCTCCTGAATGGAAAGAACACTGCTGGAGGAATATCAATACCAAACTTCAAACTCTACTATAAAGCCATAGTAATCAAAACAGCTTGGTATTGGCATAAGAACAGACCTCAGGACCAATGGAATAGAATTGAAAACCCAGAAATGAACCTACAGACCTATAGCCATCTAATCTTCGATAAGGGAGCTAAAACAATAGAATGGAAGACAGACAACCTCTTCAGTAAATGGTGCTGGCAAAATTGGTTAACTACATGTAGAAAACTAAAGCTAGATCCTTATATATCACCCTGCACCAGAATCAACTCCAAATGGATCAAAGACCTTGAACTCAAAGCAGACACTCTGAAAACATTACAGGATGGAATAGGAGAAACCCTAGGTCTCCTTGGCTCAGGCCGACATTTTCTGAATAGAGACCCGGAAACACAACAAATCGAAGAAAGGTTGGACAAATGGGATTGCATAAAGTTCCAGAGCTTCTGCATGGCAAATGACATAGCTAGCAAGATCAATAGAAAGCCCACGGATTGGGAGAAGATCTTTACTAGCCATACAACGGACAAGGGTCTCATATCTAAAATATACTTGGAACTCAAAAAATTAAACCCCCCAACAACAAATCCTCAAAGAAACAACTGCCCAATAAATAAGTGGGCGAAAGACTTAAAGAGAAACTTCTGTGAAGAAGAAAGAAGGATGGCCAATAGACACATGAAGAAATGTTCAACATCCCTAGCCATAAAAGAAATGCAAATCAAAACAACATTGAGATATCACCTCACTCCAGTTAGAACGGCAAAAATCAAGAACTCTAACAACAACAGATGCTGGATGGGATGTGGACAGAAAGGAACCTTACTTCATTGTTGATGGGAATGTAAACTTGTTCAACCACTTTGGAAAGCAATATGGAGGTTCCTCAAAAGACTTCACATAGAGCTCCCCTATGACCCAGCAATCCCACTTTTGGGCATTTACCCAAATGTTTACAAATAAGACCACACTAAAGCTACCAGCTCAACTATGTTTATTGCAGCATTATTTACCATAGCTAAGATATGGAACCAACCCAGATGCCCCTCAGTAGATGAATGGATCAAGAAAATGTGGTATATATACACAATGGAATTCTATGCCTCCATCAGAAAGAATGACATTGCCCCATTTGTTAGGAAATGGAAAAACTTGGAAAAAATTATATTAACTGAAGTAAGCCAGGCCCAAAGAAATGTAGGTCCCATGGTTTCCCTTATTTGTAATATCTAGTATATGTATGAGTCAAGCAGAAAAGGTCAGATAATGTGATGTCAGGAAAATGAACCCTTAGATGTGTATTTTAATGTTTTTTTCTTTCATGCATGTGTTTCTAACACATTTATAAGATTATCTCTTTGTTGCTTTGTATGTCCCTCCCCCACAGTATAACCCCTGCTTTCACTATATTTGATGTCAGTATAACTTGTGGAGGAGATGGGGAAAAACCAGTTGTTTAAGGATACAGGTGGACCTGTTGCAACAATGAGAAGTACAAGTTGTCATGTCCAAAATGAGCTTTACAACGTTGGTGCGGGGGGGCGGTGGGAGGGAGGGAAGGGGGGAACGGAGAAGGATTGGTATTAGGAGGGGAAGGGGGAGGCTGGGAAGGGATGTGAAGGGTAAACAAAGGAGGAGGCTGCAATACTTGGTAAGAAATGTACGCATTATCCTGTCCATGTAACTGTAACTCCTCTGTACAGTATGTTCACAAATAAAATTAAATTAAATTTAAAAAAAAAAAAGATGTCTGGAGTAAGCAATCTTTCTTGCAATCCTTAGAAATAACACAACTACCATAGAACCATTCAAATTACCATTGTTATATCACTACTAGATTCTAATATTTAAAAGGATAACCTTATAAGCTACTTTTTATTTTTCATTATATTTTATATTTTTATAAAGGTGTTGTACAGAGGGTTTATAGTTACATAAATAAGGTAATAATTACAATCTTGTCGAACATTGTTACTTGCTGTATTTTATTACTCCTACTATCCTTCCCCACTCCACTTTACCCCCTATCAAACATGTAAAGTTCATTTCCAAAAAGTGTCTTGTGATTACCATTGTGGAATTGGGTGACAAGGTCAAAAAGTAAACTACTTTTTTAATTTGGAAAAAGAATTCAATACATATCCTACAAAACTAAGAATTGTGAAGTAAGGGTGGGTTGGGTGGGAAGGCTGAGAATAGTAAAAGGGGGTGACATTGATCAAGACACACTGTGTTCATAAAGTCCTTTGTTGAATGGCAATTTCTTTGTACAGCTACTTTCAGATGATAGAAATAAAAATAAATAAAAAATAAAACCAGTATCTATTATGTTTACCTCAGTGCTAAAGAATGCATGTATATACATGAACAAGGCATATACAATACAGTTATTATAGACTTAATAAATTATACATACATAATTATGACTAGGTATGTAAATAGTATATACAAATACCCAGAAAGCAAAATAATTATTAATTCCTAATTAATCAATTAATCGCTAATTAGTAATTAATAACTTGTTTATTAATTATTAGTAAATTAACATTTATTCATTTTATTGTTGATTTCTATGTACAATATTCATAATTTTCACAACTACTCTGGAATTTTCATGAAAAGTCTCTTTTTTTAAATCAAGCGAGTATACACTTACCATTGGTGACTCATTCTGTCATTGAAAGACACACTTCAGGTATCAAGGTAGTATGAACTCAAGAATGGCATGAACTCAAGATAATTGTTAGTTAATAAGTCAGAATTTGTGAGACTATTATTGAAGCAATATATCTTATAAATATGAGATAAAATCATACATAACCATTAACTTTATTGGACTGTACTTCTATATGTACATAGAAGATGGTGTAACTTAAGGACATAACATTTAAACTGAAATAATTGAGTAGCAGACAAGAGTGTAATGAAAAAACAATAGATCATGTGCAGCCTAAGAGTTGAAAAAAGTGATACTCTCCATTTACAAAAATATTTTTTGTTTTGTTTTTTTCTTTGTTGTGTTTTGTTTTTTGATAAAGAGAAAATATCTTCTAACATATGACAAAATAATGAATATCAAGTTATTATCACATAAAAATAATTTTTACATCAAAATAGATTTTTCCAATTTCCACTTAAGCCCAAAAGTTTAAAACGATTTGCAGTACTATTTTTAAAAATACAAAATGAAATAAAAATAGTAGATACTTTACAGAAGAGATAGAGTATTGGATTTAAATCTGCAGAATAATCTGAGAATATTGAAAAATTAGGTTCTACTCAGGAATTCTGAGATTCTTTGAGTCCTCCTTTTTCAATTGTTACCTAAGTATATATACTATATCCCACAAAAATGCTCCCATTTATTTCCATGTTTTTTAATTTTCAAATTTTTAAAATTTAAAAAACCAGGATGAAAGCTGGGCTTCAATGGCTCATGCCTGTAATCCTAGCTACTCAGGAGTCTGAGATCTGAGGATTGTGGTTCAAAGCCAGATTGTGCAAGAAAGTCCATGAGACTCATCTCCAATAAACCAATAGGAAACTGGAAGTGGTGCTGTGGTTCAAGTGGTAGAGTGCTCGCCTTGAGGTGAGGACTGCAGGGCAGTGCCCAAGCCCAGAGTCCAAGCCCGATGATCCACCAAAAAAAAAAAATTAAATCCTGAAAGCAAATAACCATTTAACTTATGTAACAAGACAGTGGTTATAACCACGCCATCAGACAGACAGCAAGGCAATAAAACCAACAGATTATATCAGTGACCTGAAAAACTCAGTTCGGAGGTAATGGGAAAATAAATTCTCATGTCTAAAATGATGAGGGACCAAAGGAGAATATCAAATATTTCTTCTGAATGATCACATCCATATTGATGTTTAGAGATATTGAACGCTGCTGAGGAAAGAAAAATGTGCACAAAAAACTCTTCATGTTTAAACAGGGATAGTTTTCCTAAATTAACTTAACTGTCATTCACTTTATCTCCTCCCCACTGCTTTTTCCAGTTCATTCACCTAAAATAATTCTTGGCAAGGGTATAATAATACATGTCAGTTTGTAGTACTTTAATTCACAAATTGAGAAAATATAGAATAAAAAGATGACTAAGTTTGTGCTTGTTTTGCTTTCTTAATCTTTTAAGATCAGTTCATGCAGTTCTTTCAATGAAAATCTTCATCTGCCCACTGCCAGAGTCATCGAGGCCTTCCAAGGAACACCAATATTCCAATTCTACTCTCTGCCCTGAGTACAATGGGTAAGTACTTTGAATTCTTGCCTCAAACCTTTCTTCAGAACAGCATTCACATGTTAAATATTTATTTCAATAACATTTTCAAATGAAAGTATTGTTATCAAATTCATCATTAAGATAGTTTCAAGTGATAACAAACAAAAAAATTAAAGTGTTACTTTGCTTTTCAACTGCAATATTATGTTTATTTTCTATTTAACTTTCATAAATTGGCATCCATTATTTTGTGAAGTTTTTTTTTTAATATTTGAAACTACTCTCTGTCCTCCCTTGTCCAGTCTGCCACCTGTCCTGCCTTATAATACCTGCATATGTCTTTGGGGGAGCCTTCTGCATTGTTCTGGATTCTATTTTTCCTCTGTAAGTCTATTGCTTCTTGCTAGTTTTCCTGTCTCTATTGAGAAATAACTTGGAGCATTTAAAAATGTCTCTCCAATTTGGTAGAATGCATGGCAAATATTTAAGGGTTTGATATATATATTTATTTAAAAAACTAGTTTCAGCGTACAACTTATACCAAATAGAGTTTCGTGGCTCTAACTTCTAATCCTCGATGTAGAAATCAATGAATATGGAATAGAGGACAGTGTAGCAGAAATAAGTTCTTGATACTCAAGTAAGTATGTTGTCCTGTACGTGTTATTCTTTTATGAGGAAAGCCCAATGGCTAGGTACAGGACACTGGCCTGACATTCCCACCCAGCAGCACAAAGAGGATAGCCCAGGCCAGGCTAGAATGAAATGCATGCCTTGAAAATCACCAATGCAAAGAGACTCCAGGTATGGTCCAATTGACTAAGCACCTGGCTATCAAGGGAATTCAATAACCAATATCACAGTACCCAGTATATCGAGTCCAGTACCAAGTACCACAGAAAGAAAATATATGTCTTATACTCTTTGCTCTAAGCAATTTTACCACAGAGATTAATTGGGAATCAAGAAATTCAAAGTGAATTTGTTTTGTATCGTTTTCTTGAACTTTTAAGAGCAGTTAGTGTAGCTCTTTCTTGAGTAATTTCATCTGCCCTGTCTGAATTTTTCTATCTATGCCAATTTGAGAAAGCAGTGTCAGCTTCATGTTCCACAGGCAAATTGTAAAAATAAGTATTGCTTACAATTTCTTTCTTTCTTTCTTTTTCTTTCTTTCTTTTTCTTTCTTTCTTTCTTTCTTTCTTTCTTTCTTTCTTTCTTTCTTCCTTCCTTCCTTCCTTCCTTCCTTCCTTCCTTTCTTCCTTTCTTTCTTCCTTTCTTTCTTTCTTTCTTTCTTTCTTCCTTTCTTCCTTCCTTTCTTTCTTTCTTTCTTTCTTTCTTTCTTTCTTTCTTTCTTTCTTTCTTTCTTTCTTTCTTTCTTTCTTTCTTTCTTCCTTTCTTTCTTTCTTTCTTTCTTCCTTTCTTTCTTCCTTTCTTTCTTTCTTTCTTTCTTCCTTTCTTTCTTTCTTTCTTTCTTTCTTTCTTTCTTTCTTTCTTTCTTTCTTTCTTTCTTTCTTTCTTTCTTTCTTTCTTTCTTTCTTTCTTTCTTTCTTCCTTCCTTTCTTTCTTTTTTTCTTTCTTTCTTTCTTTCTTTCTTTCTTTCTTTCTTTCTTCCTATCTTTCTTTTTGTTGGTCGGTCATTGGGCTTGAACTCTGGGCTTGGGATCTGTCCCTGCATTCTTCAGCTCAAGGCAAGCGCTCTACCACTAGAGCCACAGCATCACTTCCGGTTTTCTATTGGAGATAAGAGTCTCACGGACATTCCTGCCCAGGCTGGCTTTGAACCGCTATCCTCAGATCTCAGCCTCTTGAATAACTAGGATTACAGGCGTTAGCCACTAGTGCCCAGCTTATTGTGTAGAATCTTTCATCAGCATTTCTATGTAGAAAATATTGCCAGTTATTTATCTTTGGAAGGCTGCTTCATTTCTAACAACTTTACTGACAACCTGTTCTTTTGGTAAATAAGCTTAGTTATGTGAAAATACATAGTGATACTCAACACATTAGCTGTGGTATTCATGAGCAGGAATGCACTATGTATGCTCAAGTCATTGGAGATGAAGAACTTTTCAAAATACTGTTAGAACACTTAGATTGTGTGCATAATTCCATGAGTAAATTTTTATAGAATCAAATGTTCATACACTGTCAATTAATAAATAATACTTTGCTTTAGCTCAAAAGATGAGTCAAAGGTTGTGTCTTTATTATGTCTATATCTGTTATAAACATGAGAACATGTTTATATTTAAGTGTCATTCTAAAGGATAGAATTTCTGGAGAGATTCTGATAGGGAGTTCAATTCTTATCTAATTATGATACAAAATATTTCATGTGTATCATATTATCTACAAGACAATGAGAAATTTCTTTAATAATTTCATTTAGTATTCGTACTCTGCCTGTGGGTAAAGACAAACTATTAGTTTATTCACGAGTAGGAAATAACACCTTTCTTGCCCTACTAAGAAATGGTTCAATCTTCCTCATATCTACATGTGTGCCTTGTTTTTATTTTTCATTAGAATGATTTAAAGTAGCTGTTTGGAATCAGTTTATTTTGTAAACCATGACTACTATATTAGAAGGAACTAGGTAAGGAAAGCCTTGAAATAAATTGTGATCATTTTTACCTTTAAAGCCACCAAATATTTAGTGTTAGGTAAATAGTTGAATTAAGTCATAATTGTAAGTGTTGAGTGTCTTAAACACTTATGAAAGGAATTAATTTCTTTTCTTGAGTGCTTGAAGGCATTTTATCTTTTCTTGGGAAATGAAAAGAAAGGGCAATTTAAACAGAAGATGAAAAATCTGCTGATCTGGCCAGAACAGAATTACAGAATTAATTTCAAAACCTTTCTGAGTTTTTCTATTCAATATCGACAACCACATTCTTGAAGATATATTTGGGTTTTAGATGCATATGGTTAAGAGTAAAGTGCTTTGTTCCTCTTTGCAAAAGGAGACATCACTCCCTGTTTTCAGCTTTATGAGGTGATGGGGTTTCAATGAAATTCATCTGGATGTGCTGCCTGAGAAAAGATTAAATGCAAAAAACTCAAAGGCTTTACAAGAAAGTGAAAACCTGTAGGCTAGGAGCATTATATCTTCCAGCTTAGGAGAACATGTATCTTGATCCTTCTCTTATTTTGAAATTCAGAAAAAAATCCATAAGAAAAGGATTACTATATCATAGATATTTTAAACACTTGATATCAAGCATTTGATTAATCTAACTTTTTTATTACATAAGAGATATAGCCTTAATTTTCTCTTATGTTTCCTTGAGGATAGCAATACAAATCGAATGAGACAATATATGTCAGTCTTTGGAAAGTTAGTACTCAGGTATTGACTCCATGTAAAATCCTCTACCTCTTAAGAGAAGACATACAAAGAGACATTTGTTGTTCTTCTGGTACTAAGTACACCATTCCATGTAGAACAATCCCCAGCATACAAAATAAGTTTAAAATAAAGTATCTTGGTTAATAAATTGATTTGTCAATACCATATTTGTGGAGATGAATGCTTTGGGAGAAATAAGCTTCAAAGTATATCAGCATACAGTTCTAATGCATAATTAGAACTCAAAGGCATAATCTGAATTGCTGCTACAGAGTGAGGTTGAAAGGAAACAAATAGTGGCTAGAACTTGAGGTGTGAAAGGAAATCACAAATGAAAGAGGGGCTCATATCCAAGAAGTGTAAAAGCATTGCATGTATACAGTAAGAATCTAGTTGCATTAGAAGAAAATTTAAAAAATATATAATTCGAAGAAATACTCTCAATTTGCGAAAAAATAGATTTGAGAAAAATGATTTAAAGTATAACATTAGTGAAGATGGAGATTATTTCCATTTTTTGAGAAAAGAATTTCTTCAGGTGAGTAGAGTAGAAAATGTCACTTGGTTTTATATTTTTCTGAAGAAATGTAGATGATCATTCAGTTGACCCTTCAAGTGTCATTCTGAATTCTCTGCTTTTAGAATTGATGAGAACTTCATTGAGAAATTCATTCTAGTGGGTATTACAAAGCATTATGCCTTCTATAAAGTATTTCATCCATTTAATAGTCAACAAAGAATACTACATGAGTTCTGTGTTTCAAAAGCAAAGGAAAGAACTTGAGACAGCAGAGTTGGGAAATATTGTGGAAATTCATGGGGAAACATTCAATTCATCCTTAAAGCCAGAGATAATGAGTTATATGTGTTCAATGGAAATTAGGTTTGAGAATATTAAGTTATAAAATCCAATTTCCTCGAGGCTGATATCTGAATCGTCACTTCAGATATCACGACAGAGGATTGTAAATTAATAAACTTGTGCCAGACACTTATATAGTGTTATGCCAACTTCGCAAATTTCTATTTTGAGGGGTGCACTCCAAGCAGGAATTATTAATAAACAGATTGGATATTAGAGTGTGGAAAGGAATTTGTTAAGGCTCTTCTTCTAGGTAAAATCTATACAGAAGCTATCACTTGTCTATAAAATTAAAAGTAGCTTCCTGTCATTAGTGGTGTATGTTTGTAGTTCAGCTCTGGAGGTGGTTAAGAGCTAAGAATCATGGTTCAAACCTAGCCTGGGCAATAAAATCTCTAAGACTCTAATGTCTAATTATACACCAAAATGCTAAAGCGGAGCTGTCGCTAAATTCGATAGCTAGACTTTATGAAAAAAAATAAAAGAAAGAAAAACAGAAATGACCTTGGGTTCAAGCTCAAGGCCCTAAGTCCTGATACAAAAATAATTTAAGTACACACACACACATACACAAACACAAACACACACAGTAGTTTCTTTATATCCATGATGTCCTTTACCAATCGCCAATGGCCACAAATCCCATAGTAAAAATGATTGGCATTGTTTTCATGTCTAGGTCCTCTCCATATGCTCAAAAAACAAAATGATGAAGAAGGCAATCCAAAAATCAGGTTAGCTGCTGCTCACAAACTATCACTTTTCAAACCTCTAAAAGTTGCTGCACGGTCTTTGCTGACAACTGCCTATTCACATCCACGATGAAGTATACTAATCATAAAAATATTTCATGAGTTGATACCATTCATTTCTAAAAAGATCATGGATAATTTTCCCTCTACCATAGGATGAAAGCTGAGGAAACAGAAATAATTAATGTGACTTGATGGAAACATGATTTACCAAGGATGACAAAGCATTTGTCATCATCTGTGTACCTAGTGTTAGCAGTCACTATATTGAAAGTGTGTGGGGTGGACTGGGGGTAGGAGGTTTGCTGTTCCTGAGACTGGACCTGAGGCCTAATCACAATCTTTGCTCAAAGTTTGTTCTCTACCACTGGAGCCCAAGTTCCACCTCCATGTTTTTGTGAAAATACCATACAGAGGGGTTACAATTACATGGGCAAGATAATGAGTATGTTTCTTATCAAGCATTGTTGCCTCCTCATTTTTTTTTTCCTTTTGCCATCCCTTCTCTTGTTCCCCACCCCCACCCTTATCCCCTGGCCTAAGTTGTGAAGTTTGTTTTTCGACATAACGACTTTGTACATCTCATTGTTTCAATGGGTCCACTAATATCTCTATTTAAATGATTTGTTTTTTTCCCTTCCCCTCCATAAATTATACCAATATCAAATACAGTGAAAGCAGGGATTATACCGTGTGGGAGGGACACAAAGCAACAAAGAAATCATAGTATAAAAATGTTAGAAACAATTGCATTAAAGAAAACAAAAACATTTGAATATTTATCTTGGGGTTCATTTCACCTAACATCAACTTATCTGCTGAACTTTTCTGCTTGTCTCAGACATATACTAATTATTGCAAATAAGGGAAACAATGGGACCCATGTTTCTTTGTGCCAGGCTTACTTGGCTTAATATAATTTTTTCCAAGTCTTTCCATTTCCTAACATTTCCATGAAATAATATTTTTTAAAAATTTGGCTTTTTTCCATTTCCATTGAATAATATACTTCTAGTACATTCTATAAAGTGTTTGTCAAGAAAGCTCAGGAGAGAAACATTTATTTTCTCAGTATTGCAACACTATTAGACAATGATATTGTAATGATTTGATTCATTTTAGTATAGCATCTGTGCTCCTTTTATAAGTTTGCATATGTTTTTCATGTCTACAGTTATCTTTCTCCTGTTTATAAAGGTAACAAATGTGAGACAATACTTTTTAATGAAATTCTCACATCTCTCCAACATATACTACCATGACTTCTGTCTGTGGAAAGATATTCAACTATGGTGTTCCACTTTCAGTTTCTCTGACTAGCAACAATATGCTGTGATTCATGTGTGAAGGATTTTTAAATTGAATTATTCTTAGAAGCAGTTAGGAGAAAGATTGTTAATTCTAGCTCATTAGCTGTTTAATTGGTAGGCAGAAATGTGAATCTGTGTTTTGACTCCCTAATTCTGATATTTGGCACTGTCAAGAAAAGGGTAATTGTGTGATATCCTGATGGGAAGAATCAGCGCACAAAATATACACCTTTTTCTGTATTTTATTTGAATGATAGAAATTTCTAGAAATGTTTTTGCAACATTTTAAACATGTAACTTCTATAGTTGAGACATTACAAAATGTATATATATTTTATTTTCATAACAGTATATGAAATGAAAGTCCTCACACATACTTGAATATGCCTTCTGATATTCAGATTGAGAAATCACTTGACATGTTTGCCTGTTGCCTGTTACGTTTGTGCATATGCTTATTCTCTTCAAGAGAAACACTAATGAGTGACAGAAACAGTATCAGAATATCAATTTACTGGATTATGTAGCTTCCTTCTTACTTTCTTCCTGCGTTCCTGACTGACCTCCGCCCCCTCCACCTCCCCCCACCCCGTACCTCTTCCCTTTGTTTTTAGCTACTTGTGGCTCATGTTATGTATTATCTTAAGTGTTCGAGCACATGATTGGTGATTTGTCACATCTTTTCATCTAAAACCGCTTGTATCCTCATGTCGTCCTTTCATTGTCCTCTTTCACTCATTTTTTAATATGATATGTTTATTTTCGTTACCTTGTCAAAGACTGTGTCTCAAAATTTTATCATAAGCTGATCTCTTAGGCATTAGGACACCAACTTAGAAGTTCAGAGTGGAAAGCGAGTCTATAACCTAGAGTTCCAGAGCAACCCTCCCTCCCTGGGTTTGCATTCTGTTACCTGTGGACCAAGTTCCCATCGGGCTTCAAACTTCAATCTTCAATTTTAGTTTAGTTTTTTTTTTTTTTTTTGCAATAGTTTTTCTTGTTGTAGCTCAGTAGCTTCCTAATTCTCATAGTCCATGGTCTTTAGAATGAAAAAGTACCTGATTGGTGGCCTTTGTGGTTCCTCTTCCTTCTTGACTCTGTCCCACTAGAATCAATGTTCTGACTGCTGATTTGTTTACAAAGCAACACAGTGCCTTTGAATGTTCCATTTCTTTATCCTAGAACCCACGTTTCTCTCCACCATCCTGTCACCCACTTCCCTACTTGCTTCCCTTTTTCTGCATTCCCATCCCCTCCCCCACAACCTGCTCTTCTCTCTCAGCACAAAGTAAGCATTCTATGTGGCACTGTTCAAGGGGACATTACACACACACACAAACACACTCACACAGGCAAACACACACACACACATGCAATTCTTCCATGTATTGTCAAATGTCCGTGTGGGGAGGGGGAATAGAATCATCCCAGTTAGATAACACCTACATTGATGCAGGGTTCCACTGTCTTTCCAAACGTTGCCCAAGTCCTGAGTTCTCTGGATCTTACCCTTCCATGCAGACAGTCTTTGTTCATACTGGAACTGACTTAAAATTTCTGAAAAGCTGTGGTTTACATTGAAAACATCACATTTCATTAGAGGCTATTTCAGGTGAACAGCATCATTATGCATTTTTAACAGTTCAACAAATTCAGATTTTGGTTCTATTTGACCTCTGTGTCCTTTATTTTCCATTTGGATCAGTTTAGAATACATCATATGATTTCTCTCTTTTCATGTCTAAGGCCATGTTTTAGTACCTTGTCCACAAATAGACAATTCAGGGTTATTTCTCTAAATCAAAGTCCTTAACTTATTCACAGAATTATTTTTATGCCAAATTAGAAACCATACTTATATTTTCCTGTCATGCATAGACATTTTGTCTGCCTTTTTACTAAACAACTAGAGTATAGTTTAATGAATAATGGACTTTAGCTTGATGTTGTGATTCATGTAGTAGAATAACTGCTTGGCAAATACAAGAACCTCAGATCAAACCTCAAAACCATCAGCAATTGGACTCTTCCAATATTATAAGGGCTTGATTTCATTAGAAACCAGATGATCTAAATTCTATAACTTTTTTTTGTCAGTCATGGAGCCGAACTCTGAGTCTGAGTGCTCTCCCTCTGCTCTTCAGCTCAAAGCTAGTGCTACCACATGAGCCACAGTGCTACTTCCCACTTTTTGTGCTTATGTTATGTTGAGGAATCAAACCCAGGGCCTCATACATGCAGGGCTAGCACTATACCACTGAGAAACCCTCCCAACATTCCATAACTTTTATTACTACATACATATCTTCACATTGAGAACAGACTATATTCATGGAAAGAGAAATAAAAGGAAGACTGAGAATAATAATGTATCCTCTACCTCACCTGAATAGTTGGAAATCATACCCTACTCCAAAAACTGAAAGAAATTGTGAACTGTAGCATTTACTTACTGACATTTGTATATTATTTGGATTTTTCACTTTTTATTGATTGAAATTCTCTCTCTCTCTTTTCTTTTCTTTCTTGTTTTTTTTTTTTTTACATTTTGGGACGTTACAAAAGAAAACCAGGACATCTTTGTCTTGAAGCATGGCATAAGAGTCTGGAATGACTCACAAGCAAAAATCTTCAGAGTAAAATACCATTTGTCAGAGTGAAAGATAAAAGATTCTGCATGACTGCATTAAAAATATTATAGATCCAGTTCTAAAGTGTTATTCTATTACCTGTAAAATATAGAAATCCTGAAAAATAAATGGAGATTGTACAAGGTATATCTATATCTCTGCTCTTAGTATTATACCTCCTAAGGAAGAGGAGAAACCTTGAACATTGAGTTAAATTGTTTCCACACTTATACTCATCATTTTCTTCTCAGGGACAGATTTTAAGATTTTTGTTTCCAGTACATTCTAGAAATAATGACAGAAATTCACCAAAGTTTACTCCCTATGTAAGTGTCCTTTAATGAATATAGTAAAGTCTAAGTTTCTATTTTTGCATATTGAGTTCATTTCAAAATTGGCCATAATTTTCACTTACACTGAAGATCACATAAATTCATGTACATATACTGCATTTTCATTTGTCTGACTTTTGGTATTTCATTAGAGATAGCAAGTTATTATTACTTTTTTCAGAAGGGACTAACAAATAACAACAATTCTGACACTAAAATATTGTATATTGGTTCAACAACTAGAAATATAATCCTTGACATTGTAGAGTTCCATTTATTCTAGTTGTGTTATGGAGATACTAATTGTGTGTAAGAGGGTTGGTTATTCATATATATTTTTCTTTGATGTCTTGTCCATCCCCTTATATTGATGCTGAATTTTACAATAACATGACTTGAATTATCTTTCTCTTTTTAATCCATTTCCTTTTTGATATTATACAAACACTCACACACATACACACACAAACTCAAACACACACACGAACACATACATTCATCCTGAATTGCAGCAACTATGCATCAATCCTTCCTGAACAGCACCAGCCAAAACAGAGGCTCCTCGTTGTTAGAAAATGGTCTGCTAATGATAATTCTGACTATATTTTAAAATTCTTTTTATCCCTTTGTTATCCATAAAAGCTCTCATTCCATATATGGGATTTCTAATTTGTTCTTGTGCGTACAATGCTTGATGAAGCGAATGTTGCTGATATTTTGTTAATAAGTATAATAATAAGAGATTGATATTACATCTCTTTACTTTTTCATTCCTAAAAATATCCTTCTTTCCTTGTTCTCTACATTATATTTTTTGCACTAGACCAAGGCCATAACACAATACGTACTGGTGCACAACAGTATCAAATGTGTGTTTGTGTGCACCCAACTTGTGCTTAATTTAGCTACAAGTAACAATGTTAACTGAAATTAAAAAAAAATATGCTGCAGTTTAAAAAGAATTGAGACAAAAATGTTGAGAATGTTGTAATTATAAACTTCCATGCTTTTGCAAAATCTATTCACCATGTATCCTTTCTGATTTCACATTACAAGTAGGATCTTCCTGACTCCAGTACTATTGAATATCACATCACTAATTTTACTGAAACAGTGACCCTAGTTCAGAAGAGTGACAGCCCCAAATCTTTTTTTTTTCTGCAGAAACCTCACTGTTCTTCCCTCACCATAAGCCTGAGATAATGCAGCTATCTCTTATTGTGATCATCACATATTTCACGCTTTACCATTGATTTGGTCTTCTATTTTTTGATCTGATTCTGTAGTTTCCTGTTCTCAAATGTTAATCTAACTCTCCACTGAGACAAACATACAGAAAGTTCTATTTCTAATGACAAAATTAATGTGTTTCCAATTTAGGCACGGGAAAAGAATCTGTATGTAAAATTTAATATTACTGATGGTCAGGGTTGTAAAAAAGTTGCAAGCATTTTAAGAGATAAAGAGTTCTAGTTGACCGAATACTATATGTAACTGAATTTGCTTATTTAAAAAGACTAAAATTTTGGCAATTATTATTACTGATTTTTTTTGCTAATCAACATCTTTGTTTTACAGTGCTTTATGAAAACAAATTGTGAAGTAATTAAATGTAAAACAGGGATTTTTAAGACTGTTTCTGAGTACAAGTTTAGCTCAGTAGTTTGACGTTATTTAGTGAGTTATCATAATTTAATGTTTTAAATAAAACAAATTATAGATCTCTTTTTAGTTTTTGCATGATACTCATATCACAATTGAATTTGTTTACTTCAAGTTTAACAAATTTCACATTCCACTTGTACACATATGAATAAAATCCTTCTTTTCTGTCTTTCAGTTTAGGTTTGTTCGTTAAAGCAAATGACTCAGATCAAATAGAAATAAAGAAGAATATTGAATTTTTAATAATGGGAATGTATTGAACAAATACTACACTCCAGTCTATACATTGAGTATCTCAAGTCCTCATTTTATGTTACATGGTAAATCACAAAGGTTTCTTTATTCACATTTTATAGAAATTTAAAATTAGATCTATTGAGAATTATTTTAAGCTTCTCTATATCAAATGAATGGTAAAACTAGGTGCTCACAGACCATTTCCTTTCTTCTTTTCAACTGCCTGAAAATTGTACAACAATGGCATAAATCCACCTAATACATTGACTCATCTGTACAATGTCCAACAACATCATCATGACAATTAAGACAGTATGGTGTCACATGTCTACCATCTTAGCCTTCAGGTGAAAGATACAGGGGAATTGTCAGACACATTTGAAGATCATCTACAATCCATGCAATATAAGCATACTTATAAAAGATCAAGCAATGCTTCTATCAGAAAATACTCATTAATAGTGCTACTGACTATTGTATTTCACCAATTCTGAAAATTAACAGATAATTCCATTGACAAGTATCAAAAATCCACATAGTACATCAAATTGCAATCATTTTGAGGGGAGACAAATTTAGTAGGTATTTGAATAGATTCTGCATATTCTGCTAAATGCTTTAATATAAAGGCTTGCTCTCTCACCTCTTTTCTTGATCCACCAATTCCTTTATTTCATAGAACAGTAAACTGTTATTGGAAAAGCTAATTAACTGGCAACCATGAGAGGGCCAAGAATAGAACTTAGTTTTCTATGACATCTAAAATCAATTTTTTTGAGGTTGGGAGAAGTGGGCAAGAGTAAGAAAAATGGGTAGAAAGAGATGGCTTCTTTTTTGAAGCAACTCTAAATTCTATTGCTTGTAAAGTAGTGAAAGGGCTATGTTTTATAAAACCTTATAAATCTCAATCAGTGTAGATTTTAAATTCGTGGCAGCCCAGATGCCATGAATGTCAGAGATAATTTGCTCAAATTATATGGCTTTTTATGCAATGCTCTGAATATTCTTTTTTTTCTTTCAGAAACAACACCTGTCATTTCCTGATTTGGATTCTTTATTCAGAGGTTATTTTTCTTGACCAGTAATCTGCAAATAGTAGCCTATGGTCTTTATATTGTGCTTCGATCTGGAGCTAAGAATACTTTTCAAAGGATTTAAGTAATGGAAAATATAGACAAATACCCAAAAGTACTAATTATTGTAAACTATAGGGAATCTATATCACTTAATACATTTTACCATGCCCAGTTTTATCCTCTTATATGTTGTCTGTAGCTGCTTTAACATCACAATGTTCGAGACTGAATTGCAGATAAGGGACTATGTATTCTTCAGACCCTAGAATTTTTACAATCTGCATCCTTCTATGAAAAGTTCATTGCCTCTGAACTCTGTTCTCTTCTCTTTTTACACCATGAAATTCCAGAATAACCACTTGATGCAGGGTACTTGTTTCTATGGATATGATTGCTTGAATTTTCTCTTAGAACCTTCACCAACAAAAGACCAGGATAGATCGTTTTTGCTTAAGCTTTCTCACACGAAATTCAAAAAATTGACTTTTGAAATAAGTCAAACAATTTTAGCAAAAATTTAGTATAAACATTCGCTTTCCTGCTTACAATATAGTAGCTACTTTCTAAGTAAAACATGCTTCCCATAAAAAATATGCCCTTATATGGTATTATTCACAAGTCTGTGTTGGTCTGGGAACTGACTTTACCTTCTTTTGTTCTAACTTTGCTTACCTATACTATTTCTTAACACTTCTTAACATGGATAAACAAATAATTGGTTGTTGCTGATACCTAATATAAACCACATTTACAATTATTTGTAAGCTTGCTGCTCTTGCCTTCCCTGCCTAAAATACCTAAAGAAATTCCTCTAGCAATTTATAGACACAAAGAGAGAAACTATTTGATGGGAGAATGCTGAATCAAGCATTTAAAAAATGTTTTTTGCCCTTATCTGGGGAAGCTTAATTAATGTATGAACTTTCCTCTATTAATTTCCCTAGTTCCAATGCTGCCCAAATTCACAAAATTTGGGAATTAATAAACCTAAGATATTGAAACATTATATTGACTACAAGTTTTATATTTCCATTCATAAATTTACAAAAAAGCACGCAGGTTATACCAGAGTTTGATTGTTCCTGAAAATAAAATGTAACCACAAAATAGTCTGGGCTTTCAGAAACTTTTCAGTTATTAAGAAATTCCATAAACTGATTCTTGCTTTGAATCTGTTATGGGTCAAAGGGATATGGATAAAGACAGAGACAGAGGCAGAGAGACAGAGACAAAAGGGAGATGATTGAAGAAAAAAGAGACAAAGACAATAGTGAGAAAAGAGTTGAGCAGGAGAGGAAGAGAGTGTACTAATTTGGGGAAAATTAGAAATTTGTTCAATTCAAATTTATGATTACTACTGAAATATAATAATCTATTTTCATTCTGACAGTTTTATAAAGCTAACAGTATATTGCTTTTGGAAATCCAAACCCTCCAATTTCTATGACAAACCTGCTATTGAGCAGGTAAAACTAGAGCACCAATTTACAGAAAACATAAATTGAAATCCAGACATGTATACTAATTTACACTAGCTAGTAATTGTTAGAGTTCAGAATTTGAAGATTTAACTTCAGAATCCCTGCTGTAAATCACCATAAGATGCTTCTTTGTCAGCAAAGTAATCATATTCAGGCTTCAGTTAATGTAATCTGTTTTTGTCACAAATAGCTGTAATTTTTAATGCATTTTGGAAATATGCACCGTGAAACTGTACAATTTTAAAACATTTTCCATAGCCAGCACGCTTTATAAAAAGTAATATGGAAGATGGTATATGAGAGTGCCAGTACTATAATGCATTTAGGATATCAGCAATGTTTTGTTATGAACTAAGGGATAGTATATGATACATTAACATTCTTAAACACTACTGTGATAAACAAAGAAAAGATCAGTCAAATATGTCACAATATCAGTCACAAAAAGGTACTTTTCCAAAAAGCCTACTAAATATTACCAAAAGTAGTATGGTTGAGGAGAAAGATGCAAATTTATTAATTCATTCTGAAGTGGAGAGAGTAGGTCTGGCCTGAGACATCTTGGCCACATGGTGGATGGGAGAGTCTGGATTCTTGTCTTCATGGTGTAGGAAGGAGAAGGCCCTGCCGCTTAGATGATGTTCAACCTTGAATTCCAGGAGGCAGGAGCTGGGACCTTTATGATATGTTACTTAACCTGTCAGCCCCGTCCCTGAGACTGGGAATTTCCTGTGACTCTGCTCCTTGACCTGGACCAGCTGAGGTGCCTTTATGTCATTCTGTTTGCTTCTGTGTTTGTGTCCTGTGTCCTGGTTCCTGGCTTCTTGCATTCTCTGGTAACCCTGGATACCCACTTCAGTTCTCAGTTGGAGCCTGAATTGGTTTGATGGTATTGTTTTTGTTCTTTTGTTCCTCTCCAACATTCAAGGTTCTGCTGGTCTTTGGTACAGTAGTCCACCATTCAGTCACTGGCTTTTTAATAAAGACAGATTTAACCTCTCAAAATATGGCTTCTCAGTTTCTCACTGTATAAAGGTTCCTAAGAAGGAATAGGCATTCAGTCTATATATGTGATTCAGCAACTGCAAAATTAGGAAGCACAGTCAACCTGAAGTTGAGGGAAAGAAATCAGTAGCTTGGATATCGTGCTTTGGAAATCAACACTGGCTAATTCAAACTCATGCCCGAAGGGGTCTGGCCCCAAACAACCTTTTCTTTGGAGTCAGTACTTAAATGCATCTTCTGGTTAGAAGAGATGTATGAGGGAAAGTTTTGAGATGTCAGAAAGGCACGTCACTTATTTCTTACTTTTCCTTTACACTGAATGGGATAGTCAATCATGGTAAATGTACTATGTAAAATATCAAAATCATGGGTTTATATTAACAATTGTCTTAGTTATGCTATTATTGGAAAGAAATAAGATAATGTAAGAAATATAACACATTAAGTATTTTGAAACTGATTGAGCCATCAAAAAGAACTTGTCTAGCAAGCACTATAGTATTGCTTAGAGCAGACCCTCTACCATGTTCTCCTTAGACACAGCAAAAAAAGAAGGAAAAAAAGAAAGAAAGGAAGAGCGAGAGAGGGAGAAAGAGAGATGAAGAAACAAAAATAGACAGGAAGGAAGGAAGGAAAGAAGGAAGGGGGAGGGAAGGAAGGTGGGATAAAAGACAAAAACAATATATCTCTGTTGAACGTGTATTAAAGAGTGCAGAGGGAAATATCTTCCAGAAAAATGTATGTTGTTATTTGGGAATATTTTTCTACTTTCAATTTCTCTCCAGACTTCATGAATCATACTCTTCTGTCTTACCTCAATCATTATTTGCTTTTACACTTTATGGCAGGAAGTGTCCATTTTAACTCTACTACCCCCATTTCCTTCCTAGCTGCTTCCACTCATGTGTAGTCTTATTCTCCATGATAACCTCCTGCACTATCAACGCTGCTACTTTTATCGTTTACTCCTCATAGTACAGTTACTTAAATTGGCTGCTATTAAAAAATAAATTTGCCCTTCTTACACATCTATTTTCTACATAATTGACAAAAAACTTCTGCCTCATCTGCATAGCTGACCTTTTTACACCCTGTTTAAATTCATTGTGGTTCACTGTGATTGAAAGAAATAAGCATTTTTGCTTTATATAGAAAATAAAGCCCTGCTACTGTTTGCTGAAAATCCTCAACTCTCCCCAGAACCTAGCCTCATCACAACATCTCCAAATTAGAGGAAACAGCTATCTCCCTCTTTTGTGATACTCAAAGCAGATTTCCCACCCATTGAATTAGCTTGGGAGGAGGATCACAAAATCCTGGGTTAAGTAGATCATTTTTCTGCCTGCTCAAACAAATTGACTTAATAAACCAATCAAGCCACAGTAAAATCAAACACTACAAGCAGACCAGAGACTCCAACAAGAGACTAGTTATGGACACAGGGAGATATAGAATCTTCCCATCCCTCCCAAAAAGTCAAAGAACTCTTTTTTTTGCCTAAATTTTTTTTAAAAATTTAAATTTTTAATTTTTAACTTTTTAAAAAATTGTTTTCTATTAACCTTTTTTTCTCTTCCTCTTACAATTTATATTTTAGGAGTATATTTGTGTGTGCTATTTTTTTTTACTCTACTGACGTTTTGATTCCTTTTTTTTTTCTTTCTTTCTCATTATTTTCCCTTTCTTTTCTCTTTCGTTCATTTTTGCATGACTTAATTGCTGTCCTGCTCATCTTGAGATATACCTGTAGTAGATTATTAGAACTTATCCCCCATTGTGTACACACTTAATACAGAAATTTATTACTCAATTCGAAACCTCATAGGCTTAATTTCTTTAATAGAGGTACTACCCCTTTATAAAAACCTATATTATATATTAAGTATTTTTTTAATATTTAACGTCTAGTTTCTATCCCTCCCTTTCTCTCATCCTATCTTCATTCTTCTCTGAATATTATCTTTTTAAGTACACATAATTTTTGTGTTTCACTTACTTTTTCACTTTTTAATTTTTGTTTCTATATTTTTTCTTCTTTTTTTTTTCTTTTTGCTTCTTTTTTCTTTCTCCCTACTATCATTCTATCCAATCTATTTTCCTCTTTGAGATTAGGACTTAGTTAACTTAACTCTTTACCTTCCCACATCCCTCTATTCCTATTTTTACCCACATCTCTCCCTAAACCTAATAATTTCTGGTTTACCAAATACTTTGCTGTTCGTAGCCCATTAAAATATAGTTGTTTGATGTTGAATAGATATATCTGTTGAACTAGATTGTATCAGCAGACTTTTGACTGTGCATTTACACACTTTGTTTGATGCTTGCCTTAAGATAGTGTTCTAGCACAAAACTGGTGTTACTTCCATCCCAAATGGCCAGAAGGCACAATAACAAAAGGGAAATGTCAAGTCCGTGTATCTCAACTCACACTCGTGATAATCAGGGGACAGAACAGATAGTAAATAATCCAGAGGAGAGCTACCAAAAAGCTCTACAAAAATACTGATAAACATGGTAAATGAAAAGATTGAAAACCTATAAAGGACTCTGTGTGAGTGTGATAGAGAGAGAACAGAGGCAAACCAAAGGTCAATACACGAATATTGAGGCTGAGGAAGCTACTCAATTTTGATACAGGAATTGCATGAGTAGCTTGGGAACACTCAAAGAGAAAAAAAGGAATGGCTTGAGAAGGCTGAGCTTAGTCACGATAGACAGGAATTGCAGGAGCTGGCGGAGAACACACATAAAGCAAGTCAGGAATGGTGTGACCTGGCTGAGAACACTAAAAGAGAACTACAGGAATTGCGTGAACGTGAGGAAGCTAATCAAAAAGTAATACAGGAATTGAGAGAATAGGATGAGAATAGACAAAGATCACCAAAGGCATTCATGGAATGAATAAACAGAGATCTGAAAGATATCAGGGCGAGCACAAAGGGAATTCTGAATGGAACCCAACAGAAAGAATGGGAGTCCAAGAAAATCAGAACCAATCAATTAAGTGATTTGAGAATAAACACTGAACACCAAATTAAGGAAGTAAAGAAGTTCATACAAGATCTAAAACAAAGCTCCAACAAAGAATTTGAAGTCATCAAAGCCGACAAAATAGAAGGAAAAGAAATTTTAAAAAAAGTAAAAAGTCTTGACAATAGGTTAGACCATGCAGAAGATCGAATCTCAGAGATTGAAGACAGCCTAGGTATTATAGAGAAAGAACATACAACCATCCAAGACAAATCCAAGATATATGATAGATCTATTAAAAACTTGGAAGACACCATCAGAAGACCTACTGAGGATAATGGATGTAGAAGAGCAACTGGAGACAGAAATTAATGTTCTAGGAAATTTGTTTAAAAGGATTCTAGCAGAGAAATTCCCAAACATGCAAAAAGATAGGTCTATTCTGATAAAAGAAGTTTTAGAACTCCAAAGAGACCAGAGTTGAACAGGACATCCCACCATCACACTATAATCTGCACAGGATCAATTCAGACCAAGGAAAAGATCCATAAAGCTGTCAAGGAGAAAAGATCAATCACCTATAAATGGAAACCAAATAGAATCACCTCAGATTTCTCAGCAGAGATAATTAAAGCAAGAAGAGCCTAGAATGAAGTATGCCATGCCCTAAAGACAAACAACTATCAACCAAGAATACTGTACCCAGCTAAACTCTCCTTCATAACCAAAGGTCAAATAAAAAGCTTCCATAACAAAGAGAAATTGAAACAACATATATTCACCTAACCATCATTATAAAAGATTCTCAAGGATGTCCTACACATAGAAAACCAACAAGACCACAATAAAGGCCAAGAAACCGCACCCAAACTGAGAATCCAAGAAACATAGGAAGCATCCAGTTTTCACAGCCCCCAAGAAGGTGGATAAAATGTCAGGAACTCCCAAAAACCTGTCAGTCCTATCTCTCAACATTAATGGACTTGGGCGGTTCCGGGAAGATGGCGAAGGAGAAGCTGGAATCTGAACAAGCTCTTGCATAGAAAACAGTTTCAGAGTTCCAGTGAACAGTCCCAAGCCAGAGAATCACACCAAGTGTGCCATCACAGGACAGAGAGTTAGCCAAGAGAGGGGAAGCCAAGCAGACACATCTGAGCGTCTGCCAGCAGCTGCTGCTGCGGCGGCAGGGTCGCAGCAGCGACCGCAGCCGCGGCCATACCTGAGCGCTCACACAGAGAGTCCGGGACGAAGGAGCCAGAGGCAGCGGGCGAGCGGATTCTACTCAACACCAGCAAGAACCGACAAGGAGCGGACAACTTCATCCTGCACTTTGCAGACCAGAGACGACCCAGGATCCAAGACTCGGCGTGAGTAGCCCCACTTCCTCACTCCTTCCCAGGGAGCAGAGGAGGGAAGGCCACCCCTCCCCCCCCCCCAGCACCGGTGATCTCCATCTTGGATACCGACAAAGCTCGGAGGAGCGGCTAGCTCCAGCTCAGGCCTTGGAATAAAAGTAGTCATTTAGCAGGTCACAAGAACTTAACGGCGAAGTGACCTCACAGACTCAGTTCCATCCAGGGAAAAGTCACCCAGCTCAGACGCCAGCCATTGGAGTGGCTCTCCTCACCCGGTAACCAGAGCCAGAGGCTGCCCCTCCCTCTAGCAGCCACCACAATCAATTGAAAAACAGAAACCCTGAGAATGGCTCCAGGCTGGGTGCTGTGAGTTTTTTTCACAAAATAGCCCCAGGGAAAAGCTACTGTTTGATGAAAGGCCTCAACTCTACCCAGAACTTAGCCTCATCACTGCATCCCCCTCTTTTGTGATTCTCAAAGCAGATCACCCTCCCAGTAAACTAACCTGGGAGGGGGAATCTCAAAATCTTGGGTAAAGCAGAGCATTTTCTGCCTGTTCCAACAAACTGACTTAAGAAACCAATCAAGCCACAGGACCTCAAGCCGACCAGAGACTCCAACCACACTCTGGTTACAGACAAAAGGGAGATACAGGACTCTTCCCACCCCTCCCAAAAAAAAAAAAAAAATCAAAGAACTTTTTTTTTTTTTTTTCTTCTTTTCTTTTTTCTTTTTTTCTTTTTGTTTTTTTTTTCTCGTCCTATGTTACCTTATATATATAAAAAAAATTTTTTTTGCTTTTCTAAAACTTTTATTAATCCTTAATTTTTGCCTCTTCTGAAAAAATAATTGTTTTCCATTAACCTTTTTTTTTTCTTTCTCCTCTTATAATTTTTATTTTAGGAATACGTGAATGTGTGTTTTCCTTTCTTTTCTTGTCTTCTTTCTCTTTTTCTTTCATTCTTAATTATCTTTTTGTTTTTTGTCTAGCTCTACTGAATTTCTGATCATTTCCTCTCACTCTCCTATCCTTTCCATCTTTTCCTCTTTGTTCTTCTTTATATAACTTAACTCTTGTTCTGCACATCCTCAGATAAACCCGTAGTTAACCAGTAGACCCTATCCCCCATTGTGTACGCACTTAATCCACAAACTTATTACTCAATTCAAAACCTCTGAGACATAAATTCATTAATAGCAGTACTACCTCTTTATACCTATATAATATTTTAAGCATTTTTTTAAAGTTTTTCACATCTCCTCTATGTCCCTCCCTTTCTCTCAACATATTCATATTCCTCTATAAATAGATGGTCCTTTAATCTCTAAAATAACATTAATTTTTACGTTTCTTTTTTTTCTGGTCTCTTTTCATTCCCCTTTCCCTTTCCTCTTTTTCTCTCTCTCTCTACTTGCATCCTACCCAACCTATTTCCTGCATTGTGATTAGGACATAGTTAACTCTCCCTGTGCCTCCCCACACCAATCTATTCCTATTTTTTACCCACATCTCTCCCTAACCCTAATAATTTCTGGTTTTCCAAATTCTTCTCTGCGGTTCGAAGCCCTTTAACATATAGTTGTTTGATGTCGAATAGATGTATCTGTTGAACTAGATTGTATCTGTAGACTATTGACTGTACAAATGCAAACTTTGGTTGATGGTTGCCTTAAGATAGTGTTCTAGCACAAAACTGGTGCTATCTTCATCTCAAATGGGCAGAGTAAGCCAGAAAAACACAAGAAAAATGGCAAATTCGGGTATCTCAATTCCCAATCTTGATAATCAGGGGTTAGAAGAGATAATGAATAATCCAGAGGAGAGTTCCCAAACAGCTCTACAAACACTGGTGGCAAACATGATAAATGAAAAGTTTGACAACGTACAAAGGACTCTGTATGAGCGTGATAGGGAGAGAGAGGAAGCATCCCAGAAGTTTATACAGGAATATCATAAGCGTGAGGAAGCTACTCAAAAACTGATACAGGATTTGCGTGAACAACTTGAGAATACTCAAAGAGAAAGGGAGGAATGGCGTGAGCAGGCTGAGAACACTCAAAGAGATCTGCAGGAATCCCACGAACGGGAGGAAGCTAATCAAAGAGTAATACAGGAATTGAGAGACCAGGTAGAGAACACACAAAGATCACTAAAGGCATTCAGGGAATCCATTAACAAAGAGCTGAAGGAAGTCAGGGAGACCACAAAGGGAATGCTGAATGGAACCCAACAGAAGGAATGGGAGCCCAAAGAAACCATAACCAATCAACTAAGCGATTTGAGGACAAACACTGAACACCAAATTAAGGAAGTAAAGAAATTCATACAAGACCTAAAACAGAGCTTCAACAAAGAACTTGAAGCCATCAAAGCTGACCAACTAGAAGGAAAAGAGATAAAAAACAAAGTAGAGAGTCTTGACAGCAGGTTAGACCATGCAGAAGATCGAATGTCAGGGATTGAAGACAGCCTAGATATTATAGAGAAAGAACATACAACCATCCAAGACAAGTCCAAGAAATACGATAGATCTATCCAACACCTGGAAGACACCATCAGAAGGCCTAATCTAAGGATAATGGGTGTAGAGGAGCACCTAGAAACAGAAGTTAATGGTCTAGGAAATTTGTTTAACAGGATCCTAGCAGAGAACTTCCCAAACATGCAAAAAGATAGGCCTGTCCAGATACAAGAAGCCTTTAGAACCCCAAATAGACCAGACCAGAATAGGACATCCCACCGCCACATTATAATCCACACAGGATCAACTCAGAACAAGGAAAAGATCCTTAAAGCTGTCAGAGAGAAAAGGGTAATCACTTATAAAGGGAAACCAATTAGAATCACCTCAGATTTCTCAGCAGAGACAATCAAAGCTAGAAGAGCCTGGAATGATGTATGCCATGCCCTAAAAACAAACAACTATCAACCAAGAATACTGTACCCAGCTAAACTCTCCTTCATAACTGAAGGCCAAATAAAAACCTTCCATAGCAAAGAAAAATTGAAACAATACATCTCCACCAAACCAGCCCTACAAAAGATTCTTAAAGATGTCCTACACATAGAAAACCAACAAGACCGCAATAAAGGCCAAGAAACTGCACCCAAACTAAGAATCCAAGAACCATAGGAAGAACCCAGTTTTCGCAGCCCCCAAGAAGGTAGATAACATGGCAGGAACTCCCAAATACCTCTCAGTCCTATCTCTTAATGTTAACGGACTGAACTCTCCAATTAAGCGACATAGACTGTCTAGTTGGATTAAAAAACAAGACCCTTCTATCTGCTGTCTGCAGGAGTCACATCTTGCCCGTAAAAACAAACACATTTTCAATGTTAAAGGCTGGAACAAAACCTACCAAGCAAAAGGACCGCATAAACAGGTGGGAGTTGCAATCCTAATATCAGATAAAATAGACTTCAAATTAAAATTTGTGAAAAGAGATAAAGAAGGTCGCTACATACTAATGAAAGGATCTCTCCTTCAGGAGGATATTACAATTCTAAATATCTATTCGCCAAACAATGGAGCACCAAAATTTATCAAAGAAACACTACTTTCCCTCAAATCCCATATAGATCCAAAGACATTAATTGTTGGGGATTTTAACACACCACTCACCCCACTAGATAGATCAACTCGGCAAAAACTCAACAGAGAAACCGCAGATCTAAACAGCTGCATAGATCAACTAGACTTAACAGACATTTACCGAACATTTCACCCAGCAGCATCAGAATACACGTTTTTCTCAGCAGCACATGGAACGTTTTCTAAAATAGACCACATTTTAGGCCACAAAGCAAACTTGTCTAAATTCAGAAACATTGAAGTTATACCTTGCATTCTCTCTGACCACAAGGGAATAAAATTAGAACTCAACACCAAAAGCCACCAAAGAAAGTCCTGTATCACATGGAGGCTGAACAACACACTGCTGAATCATGAGTGGGTCATGGAAGAGATTAGAAAGGAAATTCAAATGTTCATGCTATTCAACAAAAATGAACACACAAAATACCAGCTCCTCTGGGACACAGCAAAGGCAGTACTCAGAGGCAAGTTTATAGCTCTGAGCTCCTACATCAACAAATTGGAGAGATCTGAAACTAACAATTTAATGACACATCTAAACCACCTTGAAAAAGAGCAGCAAGATAAACCCCAATCCAGTAGACGGAAAGAAATAATCAAAATTAAATCAGAATTAAATGAATTAGAATCCAAAAAAACTATAGAAAGAATCAACAAAACAAAGAGTTGGTTCTTCGAAAAACTTAACAAAATTGACAGACCCTTAGCAAATCTTATCAGAAAAAGAAGAGAACACACCCAAATTAATAAACTCAGAGATGAGAATGGAAACATCACCACGGAAACAACCAAGATTCAGAACATTATAAGGGAATACTTCTCAAAACTTTATGCTAATAAGTTTGAGAACTTGACAGAAATGGACCTCTTCCTAGCAAATATTGACATGCCAAAACTAAACCAAGATGAGTTAAACCAGCTTAACAGGCCCATATCAAGCATTGAAATAGAAACAGCAATAAGAGACCTCCCAGCTAAGAAAAGTCCAGGACCAGATGGTTTTACAGCGGAATTTTACAAGGCCTTCAAAGCAGAGCTCACACCAATTCTCCTCCAACTCTTCAATGAAATTGAAAGAGAAAGCTCACTACCGAACACATTCTATGAAGCCATCATAACCCTCATCCCAAAACCAGGCAGGGACTCATCAAAGAAAGAGAACTATAGACCCATTTCTTTGATGAACATTGATGCAAAACTTCTCAACAAAATTTTGGCCAACCGACTTCAACAATTCATCCAAAAAATCATACACCACGATCAAACAGGATTCATTTCAGGGATGCAAAGCTGGTTCAATATACGCAAATCAATTAATATTATTCATCACATCAACAGGAGCAAGAATAAGAACCACATGGTTATCTCAATAGACGCAGAAAAAGCATTCGACAAGATCCAACACCCCTTTATGATGAAGGTTTTGGAAAAATTAGGAATCCATGGAACATTCCTCAATACGATAAAGGCTGTATATGACAAACCTACAGCCAGCATTATACTCAATGGTGAAAAACTAAAGCCATTTCCTGTTAACTCAGGAACAAGACAAGGATGCCCACTTTCTCCACTTCTCTTCAATCTAGTGTTAGAATGCCTAGCTACAGCAATAAGACAAGATGCAGACATAAAGGGGATCCAAATAGGGAAAGAAGAAATAAAACTCTCCCTCTTTGCAGATGACATGATCTTGTATTTAAAGAATCCCATAGACTCCACTCCCAAATTACTCAAGCTGATTCAAAACTTTGGCAAAGTAGCAGGTTATAAAATTAACCCCCAAAAATCAATGGCTTTTCTGTATGCCAACAATGAGAAAAGTGTGGCTGAAATTAGGAAAGCAACTCCATTTGTAATAGCCCCACAAAAAATAAAATACCTCGGAATTAACTTAACTAAAGAAGTGAAGGACCTCTATGATGAAAACTTTAAAACCTTGAAAAAGGAAATCAACACAGAACTTAAAAAATGGCAAAGCTTTCCATGCTCCTGGATTGGAAAGATTAACATCGTGAAAATGGCAATACTTCCCAAGGCTATCTACAAATTCAATGCAATACCTATCAAAATTCCACCCTCATTCTTCAAGGAAATAGAAGAGGCAATCCAAAAATTCATATGGAACAATAAAAGACCCCGAATAGCAAAAACGCTCCTCAACGGAAAGAACACTGCTGGAGGAATATCAATACTAAATTTCAAACTCTACTATAAAGCCATAGTAATCAAAACAGCTTGGTATTGGCATAAGAACAGACCTCAGGACCAATGGAATAGAATTGAAAACCCAGAAATGAACCTACAGACCTATAGCCATCTAATCTTCGATAAGGGAGCTAAAACAATAGAATGGAAGACAGACAGCCTCTTCAGTAAATGGTGCTGGCAAAACTGGTTAACTACATGTAGAAAACTAAAGCTAGATCCTTATATATCACCCTGCACCAGAATCAACTCCAAATGGATCAAAGACCTTGAACTCAAAGCAGACACTCTGAAAACATTACAGGATGGAATAGGAGAAACCCTGGGTCTCCTTGGCTCAGGCCGAAATTTTCTGAATAGAGACCCAGAAACACAACAAATCAAAGAAAGGTTGGACAAATGGGATTGTATAAGGTTGCAGAGCTTCTGCAGGGCAAATGACATAGCTAGCAAGATCAATAGAAAGCCCACGGACTGGGAGAAGATCTTTACTAGCCATACAACGGACAAGGGTCTCATATCTAAAATATACTTGGAACTCAAAAAGTTAAACCACCCAACAACAAATCCTCAAAGAAACAACTGCCCAATAAGTAAGTGGGCGAAAGACTTAAAGAGAAGCTTCTCTGAAGAAGAAAGAAGGATGGCCAATAGACACATGAAGAAATGTTCATCATCCCTAGCCATAAAAGAAATGCAAATCAAAACAACATTGAGATATCACCTCACTCCAGTTAGAACAGCAAAAATCAAGAACTCTAACAACAACAGATGCTGGAGGGGATGTGGACAGAAAGGAACCTTACTTCATTGTTGGTGGGAATGTAAACTTGTTCAACCACTTTGGAAAGCAGTATGGAGGTTCCTCAAAAGACTCCACATAGAGCTCCCCTATGACCCAGCAATCCCACTTTTGGGCATTTACCCTAATGTTTACAAAAAAGACCACACTAAAGCTACCAGCACAACTATGTTTATTGCAGCATTATTTACCATAGCTAAGATATGGAACCAACCCAGATGCCCCTCAATAGATGAATGGATCAAGAAAATGTGGTATATATACACAATGGAATTCTATGCCTCCATCAGAAAGAATGACATTTCCCCATTTGTTAGGAAATGGAAAGGCTTGGAAAAAATTATATTAAGTGAAGTAAGCCAGACCCAAAGAAACATAGGTCCCATGGTTTCCCTTATTTGCAATATCTAGTATAGGTATGAGTCAAGCGGAAAAAGTCAGAGAAGGTGATGTTAGGAAAACGAACCCTCAAATATGTATTTTAATGTTTTTGTTTCTTTCATGCATGTGTTTCTAACGCATTTATAAGATTATTTCTTGGTTGCTTTGTATGTCCCTCCCCCACAGTGTAACCCCTGCTTTCACTATATTTGATGTCAGTATAACATGTGGAGGAGATGGGGACAAACAAGTCGTTTAAGGATTCAGGTGGAACTGTTGCAACAATGAGAAGTACAAAATGTCATGTCAAAACCAGCTTTACAATGTCGGAGGGGGGGGGAGGGGGGGTATGATTGGGTGGGGGGGGAGGGGGGAGGCTGGGAAGGGAGGTGAAGGGTAAACAAAGGAGGAGGCTGCAATGCTTGGTAAGAAATGTATGCATTATCCTGACCATGTAATTGTAACCCCTCTGTACAGTATGTTCTCAAATAAAATAAAATAAAATTAAAAAAAAAAAAACAAAAAAAACATTAATGGACTTAACTCTTCAATTAAGCGACATAAATTATCTAGTTGGATTAAAAAGCAAGATCCTTCTCTCTGCTGCCTTCAGGAGCCACATCTTGCCCACAAAAACAAACACACTTTGAAAGTGAAATGCTGGAACAAAATCTACCGAGCAAACGGCCCCCATAAACAGGCGGAAGTTGCAATCCTAATATCAGATAAAATAGACTTCAAATTGAAATTAGTGAGAAGAGATAAAGAAGGTCACTACATACTAATTAAGTGATCTCCACTTCAGGAGGATATCACAATTCTAAATTTCTATTAGTCAAACAATGCAGCACCCAAATTTATCCAAGAAATTCTACTTTCTCTCAAATCTCACATAGACCCAAAGACATTTTTGGAGACTTTAACACACTACTCTCCCCTCTAGATAGATCAACATGGCAAAACTCAATAGAGAAAATGCAGATCTAAACAACTTCATAGATCAACTAGATTTAACAGACATCTACCAAATATTTCACCCAGCAGCACCAGAATACACGTTTTTTGTCAGCAGCACATGGAACATTTTCTAAAATAGACCACAATTTAGGCCAAAAAGCAAACTTGTCCAAATTCAGAAACATTGAAGTTATACCTTGCATTCTCTCAGACCACAAGGGCATAAAATTATAACTCAACACCAAAAGCCACCAAAAAAAAGTGCTGTAACACATGGATGCTGAACAACACACTGTTGAATCTCGAATGGGTCATGGAACAGGTTAAAAAAGAAATTCAAATGTTCCTAATATTCAACAAAATTGAACACACAAATTACCAGCTCCTCTGGGACAGAGCAAAGGCAGTAATCAGAAGCAAGTTTATAGCTCTGAGTCCTACATCAACAAATTGGAGAGATCTGAAACCAACAATTTAATGAGACATCTGAGCTTGCTTGAAAAAGAGCAGCAAGATAAACCCCAATCCAGTAGACAGAAAGAAATAATTAAAATTAAATATGAATTAAATGAATCCAAACAAACCATAGAAAGAATCAATAAAAGAAAGAGTTGGTTCTTCAAAAAAATCAACAAATTTGAGTGACTCTTAGCATATCTTAGAAAAAGAAGAGAACACACCCAAATAAAAGATGAGAATAGAAACATCACCACAGAAACAACCAAGATACAGAACATTATAAGGGAATACTTCTCAAAACTTTATACTAATAAGTTTGAGAACTTGGCAGCAATGGATCTTTTCCTAGCAAATATTGACATGCTTAAACTAAACCAAGATGAGTTAAACCATGAAGGCCCATTACAAGCACTGAAATAGAAACAGCAATAAGAGACCTCCCATCTAAAAAAAGCCCAGGACTAGATGGTTTACAGCAGAATTCTACAAGGCCTTCAAAGCAGAGCTCACAACTGCAACTCTTCAATGAAATTGAAAGAGAAAGTTCACTTCCATACTCATTCTGTGAAGACATATTAACTCAAAACCAGGCAGGGACTCATCAAAGAAAGAGAACTATAGACCATTATCTTTGATGAGCATTGATGCAACACTTCTCAACAATACTTTGGCCAAATGACTTCAACAACTCATCCAAAAAATCACACACCACGATCAAGCAGGATTCATTTCAGGAATGCAAAGCTAGTTCAATATACTCAAATCAATTAATATAATTCATCATATCAACAATAGCAAGGATAAGAAACACATGCTTATCTGAATAAATGCAGAAAAAAACATTTGACAAGATCCAACACTACTTTATGATGAAGGTTCTGAAAAAATTAGAAATCCATGGAACATACAAAAAAGGCTGGATATGTCAAACTTACAGTGAGCATTATACTTAATGGTGAAAAAATAAAACCATTTCCCCTTAACTCAGGAATGAGAAAAGGATGTCCACTCTCTCCACTGCTCTTCAATCTAGTATTAGAATGCCTAGCTTCAGCAATAAGACAAGATGGAATCATAAAGGGGATGTAAATAGGGAAAGAAGAAGTAAAACTCTCCATCTTTGCAGATAACATGATCTTGTATTTAAAGAATCCCACAGGCTCCACGCCCAAATTTCTAAAGCTGATTCAAAACTGTGGCAAAGTAGCAGGTATAAAAGTCAATGGCTTTTCTGTATGCCAACAATGAAAAAAGTGTGGCTAAAACTAAGAAAGCAGCACCATTCATACTAGCCCCACAAGGTAAAATATCTAGGAATTAATTTAATCAAAGAAGTGAAGGGCCTCTATGATGAAAACTTTAAAAACTTGAAACAGGAAATCAAAACAATTTAGAAACTGGCAGAAACTCACATGCTCCTGGATTGGAAAAATCAACATTGTGAAAATGGCAATACTTCCCAAGGCTATCGACAAAGTCAATGCCATACCTATGAATATGCCAACCTCATTATTCAAGGGAAAAAAAGGGGCAATCCAAAAATTCATATGGAACAATAAAAGACCCCAAATAGCAAAAACGATCCTCAACAGAAAGAACAAAGTTGGAAGAATATCAATACTAAATTTAAAACTTTACTAAAAATCCATAGCAAATTGGTACTGGCACAAGAATCGACTGCAGGACCAATGGAATAGAATTGAAAACCCAGAAAGGAACCTACAGACCTATAGCAATGTAATCTCCGATAAGAGAACTAAACAAATAGAATGGAAGAAAGACAGCTTCTTCAGTAAATGGTGTTGGAAAAATTGTTTAACTACTTTGGAAAACTAAAGTTAGAACCTTACATGTCACCCTGTACCAGAATCAACTCCAAATGGATCAAAGACCACGGAGTGAAAGGAGGCACTCTGATAACATTACAGGATGGATAGGAGAAACCCTAGGTCTCCTTGGCGCAGGCCGAAATTTTCTTAATAGAAACCCAGAAAGACAAGAAATCAGAGAAAGATTGGACAAATGGGATGGCATGAAATTGAAGAATTTCTGCATGGCAAAGGACATAGCTCCCAAGATCAATAGAAAGCCCATGGATTGGGAGAAGATCTTCACTAGCCATACAACAGACAAGGGTCTCATATCTAAAATATACATGGAACTCAAAAAATTAAATCCCCCAACAACAAATCTTCAAAGAAACAACTTCCCAATAAATAAGTGGGCTTAAGACTTAAAGAGAAACTTTTCTCAAGAGGAAAGAAGGTTGGCCTATAGACACATGAAGAAATGCTCAAACTCCCTAGCCATAAAAGAAATGCAAATCAAAACAACATTGAGATACACCATCTCACCACAGTTAGAATGGAAAAAATCAAGAACTCTAATAACAACAGATGCTGGAGGGGATGTGGACAGAAGGGAACCTTACTTCATTGTTGGTGGTAGTGTAAACTTGTTCAACCACTTTGGAAAGTAGTCTGGAGGTTCCTCAAAAAACTTCACATAGAGCTCCCATATGACCCAGCAATCCTACTTTTGGACATTTACCCAAATGTCCACAAACATGACCACACTAAAGCTACCAGCACAACTATGTTTTTTACAGCATTATTTACCATAGCTAAGATCTGGAACCAACCCAGATGCCCCTCAGTAGATGAATGGATCAAGAAAATGTGCTAAATATACACAATGGAATTCTATGCCTCCATCAGAAAGAATGACATTGCCCCATTTGTTAACTGATCATATCCTCCAAATATTCCAGTTATCCTACTTTTTTGTTGACAGCCATGAAACAAAGAGAGTTGAATGGAAATATAGGAGCATACAAATAACAGCACACTTCATCCCCTCTCTCACATCACTTTTGCCGATGGAGACTCCTGAGTGCAAATGCAAAGTCATTAAGAAATGCAGAAAAAGGAGAGGGAGATGGAAAGGAAAAGCAAGAGGGATCAGGAGCACCAAGCCAACAGGTATAGGCTAATCAGGCAGAAGTTTGACAGGTTTGCAGTGGGGTCCTCCTATGAATTCAAAATTTGTTTACGCTGGGCAAGGGAAGTTGAAATCCCAGTAAATGCTAATAAGCCATATATCAGTAGTGGGTCTTCCTGAATGGAGAAAAGAGTATAATAGGGAGTAATATGAAAATTTTTACCCTAAAATACAGCACATTCTTTGCTGAAATAAGTTGGAATGATGTAGGTAAGATATTTAGATATTGTATTTTGATAAAGGATATTGTTTATAATTACACATGTATTACTTTGTATATGAAATACATTCTCTCAAAGCTATAAAGGTATCAAATAAACTTTTACAAAGATATGAATGTCCAGAATCAATTCATAATATCATGTACTCTAAGAAAGCTATCTCAAGAGGTTTCTCCAGTTTAACATGATTTTGTTGATCCAATAGCTTTTCCTTTTTCAAACCCTAACCCTAACCCTAATTGGATCAGTGAGGTGAACCCTAACCCTAAAAGTATCTGAATCATCTTCATGCAAATAGCAATACTGTGTTTAACATTTGTCCTAACTCTTCTTCAGCCTGTTGTTCTCAGATTTACTTTTCAATTTTATACTCAACCTTCCACTTCCCTAATCCTAACTCTAATCCAGGTCAGAACCCCAAGAGTAACCTTGATGATAATAGTAACTCAATCCTAAAATTAATGGAAAATACTCAAGTTTAGATATGCCCTAACACTACGAGATACACATTGTCTTTGAAATGATTTTCAGTTTGCTCCAAATCTTACAGATTCCCTGACTTGGACACTGAATCTATCTTTTCTTTGTACCCTGAATCTATCTTGTATCCTCAAATCCTCATATCATGAAAAATATTATAGTTTCCACTGATCTTAACTTTTACTGAATTCCTATATCTCCAATAAAAGTTGCAGATTTACTTAAAATCAAGTCTATTTCCTAACCCTAACTAGATAACTAAACCTTACCAGAAACCTAACTAAATTCAACCCTATTGCACCCTGAATAGGAAACAGGAAAAACGCTGTAGTTTTTGTTCAATTTCATACTTGTTTTATTTGAAAGTGTTAGCAGAAAACTCAGTTTTTCTCTAAAGCTTACCCTTCCCTAACCCAAACTCTAATCTGAACTAGAAAAGTAACCCTAACCCTAGAACTAATTAACTTGGGATTCTAAAAGCCAAATAAATACATAAGGTTTGATTCATCCTAACCTTCATTCAACTCATCTTTCTGAAAAGAGTTTATGGTTTTTTCTCAATAGCATTCCATTTTTCTAAACCTAACCCTAACTGGAACATTGAAGCTAACTCTAACACTAATCATGCCCTAATCCTAATATTATTAGCAGTATCCTATTTCACATTCATCCTAATACTAACTCGAATTGTAATTCTTTTATTTTTTTGGGGGGGGGAGGAGGTCCGTTCGTGGGGTCTGAACACTGGGCCTGGGCGCTGTCCCTCAGCTCGTCAGCTCAAGGCTAGTGCTCTACCACTTGAGCCACAGTGCCACTTCGGCTTTTTTCTGTTTGCTTATGTGGTGCTGAGGAATCAAACCCAAGGACTCAGGCATGCAAGGCAAGCGCTCTACTACTGAGCCAACTTCCCAGCCCTCAACTTGTTATTCTAAGGTTTACTTTCAGTTTAACCCTAAATTTTCCATTTCCCTATTGCTAACCCTAACCCCAGCTGGAACTGAAACCTATCTTTCACCCTATTAATAGCCCTATTCTAAAGTTTAAGAAAAATACTTTAATTTTTATTCTTCTAAATAATACTCCAGTTTAATTCTTGACATGGACTTCAATTTGCCCTAATTCCTACCTCTGAAGTTAATCTTGTTCACTAACATGAACCATTATATTACTTGTCCTCAAAATCTCATATCAGGAAAACTACTGTAGTTTCCATTGATCCTACCTATTCTTGAACTCCTGTATGCTAAGACAGTTTCAGATTTACTTAGCATCTCGTCCATTACTTAACCCTAACTCTCAACCTAAACCTGGCTAGAAAACTATCACGAATCATTATAGGAATGATCACAGAGAATAAATGTAATCATAATATTCTAGTTACTATTCAATTTCATTTCTGTTTCTATTTGTTAGTGAAAATTTCCTATTCTTAACATTAATCATAATCAGAACAAAACACAATATTAATCCAAATTATATATGAACACTAAGATTAACACAATATGCTAGATTTCACCCATCCTAAGTTCTAATAAGCCTTCCAAAAATAGGTTTCAATTTTTTCCAATATCTTAGTCACTTTCTAACCTTAAATTAAATCCCTTTTTTCCTCCGTTGGTCATGGGGCTTGAACTCTGTGCCTGTACCGGGTCCCTCAGCTCTTCATCTCATGGCCAGCACTCTTATCATTTGATCCACAGCGCCTCTTCAGTTTTCTGAAGAAAAGAGTCTCATGTACTTTTCAGCCTGGGTTAGCTTTCACCCAGGATCCTCGGATCTCAGCCTCCTGAGTAGGTAGGATTATTGACATGACCCACTGGCACCCGACTCTAAAGTTAATCTTAACTGGAACATTGAGAATAACCATAAGTCTCATTGTAAGCACATCCTAATATTAATAGCAGTACTCTAGTTGACATTCATTCTAATTTATACTGGGCTTATTCTAAAATTTATGTTCAATTTGACCCTCAATTTTTTCTCATTAACTCTAACCCTAACCATCACTGGAATCCTAACCACAATTTTGACACTAATGTTACCCCGATTCTAAAATTTATGAAAAATACTCGAGTTTTCTGTCATCCTAACTGAAATTACACATGTAATTCTTGAAATAAATTGCAGGTTTTCCTAAATCCTACAGATTTCTCACTCATAATTCTGAACATAGCTTGTTCCATACCATGAATCATTATACTCATTGCTCTCAAATCCTGACATGAAAAATAATTACTACAATTATCATAGACTTTCCTGATTTCCCAGAACCTAAAATGAGTTTCAGATTTATGTAACATTTAACCCATTTCTTTTTTTTTTTCTTTTTGTCCATCATGAACTTGAACTCTGGGCCTGGGCAAGATCCTTGATCAGAAGGCATGGGCACCTTCCCTGAGGTCTTTAGCTCAAGGTGGGGGCATTATTGTTTGAGCAACATTACCACTTTGGATTTTTTGGTGGTTAACTGGAAAGAAGTGTCTCATGGACTTTCCTGCATGAGCTGACTTTGAACTGCGATCCTCAGATCTCAGGCTATGGAGTATCTAGTATAATAGGCGTGACCCACCAGTTTAACCCATTTCTTAATTCTATCCCCAATAGCCTTTAACCTGAAAAGTAATCCTAATCACATTCTGAGTTAGCAACAATATTTAATGTAAGGGAAATTCTCTAGATTCTACTCAATCACACCTTTTTTTGTTTCTACTTCTTAGTGAAAAGCTAAATTTGACCCTAAGGCATGTACCCTTCCCTAACCCTAACCAGAACTAAAAAAGTGGCTCATACTTTAAACCGAATTATATCTGAATGTTTAAAGTAATACAGACACTGATTTTCTGACATTCTAACTTTGATGGTATTCATTCATCTTAAAATATGTTGCAGCTTTTCACAATAACTTACATTTTTTTCTCATTCTAACCCCAACTGTAACTGGAACACCTTGCCTAATCTTAAGCCTGCATATAACCAAATCATAATATTAATGACAAGCCTTTATTTCACATTTATCCTAACTCTTACTTGACTTGTAGTTTTAATTTTTAATTGCATTTTGAACCTAATTTGTATGGGGTTTTTTAATTTTATTTCAGGTTTTTATTACGTTTTTAATTTTGTTTTAATGTAAAGCTTTACAGTATAGATATAATAATATATAATATATATAACTATAATATATATCTGTATATATATTATAGTTACATGCGTAAAGTAATGAGTACATTTCTTGTTGAGCATTGTTACCCCATTCTTGGTGGTTGTCCCACTATCCCTCCACTCGACTACCTCCCTCACTCCTCTCTCCCCCCACCATGTTGTAAAGTTCATTTTCAACATAATGTCTTCTGAGTACCATTGTTGCAATGGGTAATCCTGTGTTGAACTTAAATTTTCTACTTCTGTACCCTTAATTCTAATTTTCTCTGGGATCCTAATCCTAACCAAAATAATAATGATAGCTCAATTCGGAACTCAACAAAAATATTCGTTTTTATTCATCCTGATAATCCAATGAACATCTTGAATCCAGTTGCATTTTACCTTATTTCTTCCAAATTAGATTATATGTACATATATAAAGATGTAATTCTATGTGAAAAACAGAAGATCTTTGGAGGAAGGAACAATAAAAAGGAAATAGAGGGCCTATAATGAAATACTTTAAAAATATTATCGAAAGAGAATGATGGAAGTGACACTTCCAACAATTAATAACTGCTAATAAAATAATTAAAATAAATAAATAACACATTGGATTCTAGTGTCCTTTAAGAGAGCCTTGATATGTTTTGTGAAGAATATACTTGTGTTCTATAAGCAAATTATTTTACTTAATGAACAAAAATATATCAAATAAGATTCCATGAGAAAAAAATATAAAACAGATACTTAGCAATGTTTTGAGAAAAAAGTTCTAGTCATGTCTTTTAGTTAACTAAATTTATGTTTCCCTACAAAGCAATGATTTAGGTTTACTAATCTAGTATTTGTAGTAGGTTTAGAGAACATAATTGGCAGGCAAAACAATTAAAAGTTTTTTTCTTGATTGAGTGGTATTTTAAACATTGACTTTTACTGAAAAGAATACTTAGGTTTACTTTTTAAAATACATTCAATTTTGTCTCCTTCAGATCAAGTAGCTGTCCTGGAATGAAATGTATTATTATATTCATGTATTAAAAGCTAAATTTTCAATGTTTAATATGTAGCTCTCCATTCTCAGAATGACATGATTTTCCTGTTCATAAATGTCTAAACTCTGGGATTTTTGTTCCATCAATATAAATAATCTCATGAGGTTGTTGTGAAGGCTCCAGTAGCCAGTGTGGTCAAGAATATTTCCTGAATTCTAAATTTTAAAACTAATTATTTTAGCCTTAGATTATAACATTTATTATCTGTTTAGAGAAATTAATCTAAAATGAATGCTACTATTGAAATATTTCTCTCACATTGTAAAAAATATTAACATAGTTCACATAGAGACTAATTATTTCAAATTCATCATTTTTGGTGATCTTAGTTCGAACAATGTGGAGAGTATAAGGCCCTTACACCGAAGAATATTTTGGCTAAATTAAATTAAATAATATATTTTTATTTCTAATTTGGAGGTTAATCACATGGAAACAGGAAAATAAGACAAAATAATTACCTTGAAACAATTTTCAACTAAAAGTGTGTGATATAAAATTTACCTTGTTCCCTGTAAATAACCTTTTTTATTCTATCTATTTTTGGTCCCTAAAATGACTTGTATTTTATTATAGACATACTTTTTACTTAACTTTAAGTAGTTGTACAGGAGTTGCTGTTTGAAAAAGAAATTTATGAATAGTATTAATGTTTTATTTTTTGTTTCTGTTTTTTTTTTTCTTCTTTCCTTTCTCTCCTGAGTTTTGAACTCTGGTCGTTGGCGCTGTCTCTGAGTACCTCTTGAGGAAGCCTAGAACTCTATCATTGAGGCAATTCAGCACTTCCAGATTTTTCAGTGATTTAATTGGAGATAAGATTCTCACAGACTTTCCTGCCTTGACTGGCTTCCAACTTCAATCATTAGCCTCTGGAGTATCTAGGATTACAGGTGTGAGTCACCAGTGCCTGGCTTAATACAATGCATCTTTTCTTTCTTTTTTTGGCCTGTCCTGGGGCTTGAACTGAGGGCCTTGGTACTGCGCTTCTTTTGCTCAGGTCAGCATTCTACCATTTGTGTCATAGTGCCAATTCTGGCTTTTCTGTTTATGTGTTACTGAGGAATTTAACTCAGGGCTTCACACGTGCAAGGCAAGCAATCCACCCTAAGCCACATTCCCAGCCCAATACAAAGCATCTTGATGATTATTATCCCTAATCCCTCTCAACCCTATCTCATCCCTCAAGTTAAATAGTGTTGTAAAATAGTCATTGACTAGCAATGTCATATATAGTCACTCAGAGGATATAGCACAGATCATATTTTATTGATAGTAGTATTTATCAACATACTAAATTTGTGCATTACAAAATTCTGTGATTTTAAATTCTAAAATACCACTCAGATTCACTCACTACTAGTTTAAAATTTTTCCTGTTTACTGCAAATGCAATCTCTAATTCTTTGATAAAGTACAATGATTCTTTGAATGTTAAAGAGTTGGACTACGAGCATCACCTCCAGTTCTCAAATATTTTGCCATAACTACCCTCCAATATCCAAAATACCTTCCAAAATACTCCAATATCTATTAGCAGTCATGTCCTATCATCATTTCCACCTACTGTTCCCTTGAGCAACCATCATTTCACATTCTACAGATGTGCCTATTTTTAAAAATTCATATAATTGAAAATGTAGTCTGTTTTATCATTTCTCCTGCATAATATTAATGTTTCAAAGTACATCTATGTAATTGTTCTTATGAAAAGAGCATATTGTGTAGTATGTATGTATATAATGGTATAACTTCCTCAATGGACATTTCAATATTGTATTATATGTTATTGTAAAAGGTTTTGCTATGTATATTCCTGTACATGTTTGTCATTGGACATAATTTTAAATATATTTCATATGTAAAGCTATGATTCAAAATGCTGGACCATAGAGGCAAACATATATGTAATATCTTAAAGATCGCAAATATGTTTAACAAACTGACTATATCACTTTAAGTGCCAAGTCCCAATGTTTAAAGATTCCAATTTATACATAGTGGAGGTGTGTGTTATTTTTATTTTGAAAATGCTGTACAGAGTGGTTACACTTACATGAGCAAGGTAATGAGCGCATTTCTTATCAAGCTATGTACACTATGTGTTCGTATGCACATATACCTACTTACATGTGTATATATACAAATACTGGTATATATGTATACATATATATGAATATACACGTGTGTACCTATATGTATATAGACATATATGTATATTATTGCTTTCACTTGACCACAAGTTTTCATTTTACTTCATTTGCAAAAAAACGTAAGTTATTTATCTTTCTTTTATTGGTAAGATTTTGTACAGTGGGGTTACAGTTTCATGAATAAGGCAATAAGTACATTACTTATTTATCATTGTTACCCCTTCCCTTCCTTGTTTTTTTTCCCCAGTATCCTGTCCCTCCCTCGGCTTCCTCTCTCCTATCTAACCCTCCCTTGAAGCATGAAGTGGTAAAGTTCATTTCCAATATATTATCTTGTGGGTATTTTTGTTGCAATGGGTCATTCTGTGTCCTTGTTTCAGCGTTTTGTAATTCTCCTTCCCTTCTCCAGATTAGACACATGTATATATACAATATGCAGCATATCAAAATCGAGTACAGTGACAACAGAGTACTATGCCATAGGAGAAAGTACATGCAAAGGAAAGCGCAACACAAAAATAAATAAAATCACAGAGTACATTTAACATAGTAACAATAAAGACAGAACACACAAAGATGTCCTTTTTTTACCAAGGTAATTGTTGCAATTCATGTCCTTATCATTTTCGGACTTCATTAAATTGTTTTGTAGAATTCCATGTAGACTTATGTTTTCACTTTTTTACTAAATCTATCTATTCATAATATATCTACCATGTCTATTCTGGAGCCAAAAAGGCAGTATTCTATAGCTTGATTCCAAGCCAGTTGTATTTCTTCTTGTACTAACAATACTGATGCAAGCCAGGCACTTGTGGATCATGCCTATAATGCTAGCTACTCAGGTGGCTGAGATCTGAGATTCAAGGTTCCAAGGCAGTCAGGGAAGGAAAAGTCTGTGAGACTCTTATGTCCAATGAACCACTAGAAAATCAGAAGAGGCACTGTGGCTCAAGTGGTAGAGCCCTAGCCTTGAGGTGAAGAGCTAAGGGAGAGTGCCCAGGCCCAGACTACAAAACCCATGACCACCACCACCAACAACAACAACAAAAAACAAAAGAATACTGACTCAAAAAGCAATAGCATTAAGCTGTCTTAAAGATAGGCTCAAGTCTAACATTTTATAATTTTCTTAGATACCAAGAGTCTTACAGTTTAATGAGCCACGAGCCCTCAGTATGTTCATGTCTTAGTTTATTTATACCATTACTATAGATACATATTTTTTCATCTCTCTTTCATTTCACCACAGAATCTGTATTTATCCTTTATGTCATACTTGAATATCAATGGCTTTGAAAGATATTTATTAATTGGTGTATATTAATAGTATGAACACACCTTACAGAAATATTTTATACTCATATCTTGATCAAAGACCTGATCAACCCGTTTCTTTCTCCATTCCCATAGCCTCTTATTTTTCAACTATTTTTGTTAATTTCTTTGTGCTATCTTCACACCTCATCAAAATGCATTTCAGAATTGTTCACCCACCGTCACTAAAAATTATACAATACTGAATATGAAAGAAAGAATTGTAATAAATGGAGATATATCATTTTTGTGGATTGAAGGATACAATTGAGCAAACATATTAATTGTTCCTTTTGTTTTACTGGTCATTCACGTGGCTGGAACTCTGGGGCTGGGCGCTGTCCCTGAGCTCTTCAGCTCAAAGTGAGTGTTCTCCTCCTTGAGCCATTGTGCTGTTTCCTGTTTTCTGGTAGTTGATTGGAGATCTGAGTCTCATGCACTTTACTCTTCAGGATGGCTTTGAACCACGACGCTCAGATCTCAGCATCCTATGAAGCTAGGATTACAAGTGTGAGCCAACAGTGCCCAGCTTCAGGGTTTCATTTATACGTTTATGGCAATTTCTAAAAAAAAATCTGCACATCACTCTTTGACTCATTTAAAAAGGAAAATAAATTAGGATATATTTCTCTGTCTAATATTAAAATTGTTAGTGTAAAATTGTCATATTTGTAGAGGAAAGTCTATACAGCTCAATGGGTTTGTAGGACACCAGAGTAGATTCACACAAATATTACCAAGGAATATTTAATGAGTATAAAACCAAACACTTGTGGAACAACATTCTCTTCAATAAGTAGTGATAGGTTAGACAATATTGGGGAAAATAAAAAATTGAACGTTCACTTAAACCTAAAAATTTATTAAAGTATTTATTCAAGCAGGATTTAAAGGTGGCATATAAAACAGAAAGTGATGCAAATGTAGATGTCTTGACAGTTTTGGAGACAGAAACATTCTTAAATTTTGCAATAAAAGTATAGGAAAGTAAAACTTGATAAAGTAGAACTCAATAAAAGTGTACAATAAGTTGTTCTGTGAAAGTTCATATACCAGTAGTGAATAGAAACTGGGAGCAGGTTACTTACCTATCTCATCTTAGCTACTTGAGAGGCTGAGATTTGAAGATTGTGCTTTGAAACCAACCCAGACGATTAAGTCCCTGAGAATCTTATCTCTGATTAATCTGCAAAAAGCCAGAAGTGAGGCATCACTCAAATAGTAAATTGTTAACAAAAAGCAACAAATCTCAGGGACCCTGAGTTCAAGCCTCAGGACCATACAAATATATACAAAAGTAATTGTAGTAATACTGATGATGATGATGATGATGATGATGATGATGATGATGATGACGACGAGTACCCATAGTGAAGGATAAAATATTTGCAAATCAAATACCTGAAGAATGCCTCAAATCTAAACTCTACATAGAATTCTGCAAACTTAACGTTTAAAACTTTAATTAGATAAACAACAAAATATATCTTGTGAAAAATAAACAAAAGAAAAGCATCATCAGTGATCAAACAAATGCATATTAAAAATAAAATGACATCACAATATATGTATGAAAAATATTTCACATAATATAACAATGACCATGTTAAATGCTATCAAGAAACAGAGAAACTGGATGCTGGCAGGAATGTCAAATAGGAAAGACACTTCTGAAAACAGTTTGACAGGGTCCTAGAAGATGAAATATGAAACCACTGTATACCACAGGAATTGAGCTCTTCAGGATTTTTCTCATAGAAATATGTAACATTCAGCAGAAGGCCAAAACACAGGTTTATAGCAACATTATTTCCTCTAGTCAAAGAAATGGAAATCAATTCTGGCTTTCTTCATGTGAATGGGAAGTGAATTGTGCTACATTCCTTAATAACAGAACCAAAAAGCAACTCGAGTTGCCTTAAGGCATACCACAACTGGGAATAATCTACCATAGATTTGAAGGCAATCTTAAAGGCTTATTTACCACATGATCTAGAGGTTGGAGAAAAAGTGTCAGTTGCCAGGATGACACCATCCTTGGATGGGACCAAGGAAATTAGTGTGTTTAATTATAAAAGGGAACCATGAGGAGAGACTTATTCTTGGGAAAAAATAAAGTATCTGAAAATATAAGATTGATAAAAATTATATAGGATTTAATTTGTGCACAAAGTAAAACAACTGAAGTCTGCATGAGGTACTTGTGAAATACTAATGTCCTACTTGTGATATCATACTGTAAACATTTAAAGAAACTGGAAAAATTATTCAAGGGATTTCTCTGTGCTCTTCTGTTAACATCATAAAAATACAGAGTAATCTCAATAGAGTTTAATGATATCTAGAAACCAGAAGTAATATTGAATGTTTCATTGAAAAATTGTCTGGGTCCAAGCTTGAGATGAAATATACCTTCCTAATAAGAAGGCAGAGATTTAGAAGACTGGCATCCAGGGCCATTTCTGGCAAAAAAAATATGAGAAACTATAACAACAGAGAAAGCTAGATTTAGTGTAATTTCCCTGCTATCTCACATTTGTGGAAGCCATAGGTAAGAGATCATTGTTCAAGGGAGGCTTGGCCAAAAAGTAATACCTCATCTGAAAAATAATGTAAAGTGGTCATAGCCTTAGCAATTTCAAACACAAAAGAAAGAAAAGAAGAAGAAAACAGAAAAGGAAAAGAAAGGATGGAAAAGGGAAACTATTTCCTCTACATTCTTTTAGATTCATGTCATTGGGTACAAGAGTTGATATTTATTTTGTTTACTGTTTTAGGATTCAGGCCTCTCTAATATGAAAGCATTTATTCCAAGTAATTATTTTATTTATTCTTACTATTTATGAACTGATTATTTGGTCTTCTTTGGGATTGAACCCATGGCTTTGTACATATTAGACTAGTTCTACAACTAAGCTTTATCCCAGCTCTTGGTATAGTTTTGGAAATTGTTTATGAATTCTTCAATAGTTAGTTATTCTACTTTTCATCTTTTCTCTCCCACTTTTTCCTCTAGGTATTTTAGTTTATGTGTTATAACGTTTCCTCAATTTTATCTTTTAAACTTAGAATTTTGCTTTTGAATTTATAGTGAATCTGCTTATTCTTTTTACATCTTTTAAAATCATATAGAGATATATGTATTTTTACATGTATGATTGATTCTTAGAATTCATTGCAATAAGTATGATTTTATATGGTCATATGCACATAGCTATTGAGCCATTGTGATCCTCTCCTAAGAATATTTTCCCTTGTTCTCAACATGTGAATGCTTAGAGTGCTGTTAGTTAATCATGTCCAATTGTATTTAATTGTCTTTTACTAGCTATTGGATTAACTTGTAGATTTATGAACATATTCTACTTATTACAAATGAGGAAAACCATGCAGCATACATTTCTTTGGCTGTAGCTTATTTCATTTAATATTTTTTTTCAAGTCTTTCCATTTCCTCAGGAATGGGGAAATGCTATTCTTTCTGATGGAAGCACAGAATTCTACCCATAAAACAGAATTGAAGGCCAAGAAATGAATTCACTCCAGTAGGCACATAATCTTTGATAAGGGAGCCAAAAACACAGGATGGAAGAAACACAGATTCTTCAGAATTTGTGTTGGTAGAATTGGCTTTACGCAGAAAACTGAAGTTAGAAGCTTACACATTCCCCTGCACCAGAAAATTCCAAATGGATCAAGGAGCTTAATTTAAGAACAGATACCTTGACAATATTACAGGAATTGTTAAGGGAAGTATAAGGGCTTCTAGGCACATGTCAAAACGTCCAAAAAATCCTGAATCACAAAAACTCAAAGTAAGACTGGGTGAATGGGATTACATCAAACCAAATCAATCATTTGTTAGACTCAAAAGCCATGGAGGAAAAAAAAAAGAGATTGTGTAGCACAGATTTAGTAGGAAGCAAACCTACAGATGAGAGCCCCAGCCAATCCTCAACCTTTACTCCCTTTTATAGCTAGGGTATTTATAGTGGGTTTATATGAATATAAGTGTTTTCTGGTGGGGATTAGTAAGAAAACAACTGATGCTATGATATAGATAACATATAAAATGATTTGTAGCTGGAGAAAGAAGGGATTATGACAGGGGGTGAAGTTCAAAGCCTTGCTAGGTCGAAGCTAAGGAAGGTATAGATACAGAAGGGAAGAGTAGTAAAGCAGGAGTGGTTATCAACAAAAGCAGTGGTCTGAAGCCTTAAAATAAGGATTCCTGTCTATGTGGAGTGAACAGTCTCTAACATGAGGTTTTATTTAAATTAAGAAGCATGATTTCAGATTTTTGCTGAGTGAGATGGTGGATAGTCACAGGCAATCTCTGCTATGTCAGCTAATCCAATCTACTCATTCATGAGTAATCCAATAGCCATGTTTCAACACAAAACAGTAAAATGAGATTGTACAAATGAGACTCTGACTTTTCCCTCCTCTGAATAAAAATTCTGTGTAACGATTTGTCTTCCAGATGTTTACAAAATATTCTCATGATCTTTTCTACTATTTGTCTTCATTGTTCATACTCATAATACATTTTTTATTGCTGTCTTGTGTATATACCAATTGTAGGGCTTAAGCTCAGTGTTTCATAGTCTCCTTAGATTTTTGCTCATGGATGATGACACTATTCTTTGAGCCATATACTCAACATTCTTCTTCTTGCCGGATAATTGGAGATGTTTTCACATTTTTTTCTAGTTGGACTGACATTGAACCAAAACCTTTAGGTCTTATCATCCTGATTTTCTAGGATTCTACACAAGAGGCTACTAACACCAAGCTTTGTGTTACTGTTATTTAAATTATGTGGTAGAAGAAAGTGGAATTATATTTGTGTTAAGTATGCAATTATCAAATACAAGTTTGAATCAACTTTTTATAATGTAAAAATCTTTTACCAATTTTAACTGTTAAATCAATGAATATTATACATTCCTACAGAAATATAATTGAAAACAAAAGGCATATTTGTTTTCTTAAAACAAGTAATGGAACTATGAATTTGTTTCACTTTACAATTCATGTTTTATATATTTAATTAGCACACATCCATGAAGAAAAGTAAATATATTAATTGTATACCACAATAAGCAAAAGGATTATAGTTAAGAATAGATATTTCAACACAGCCGAAAGATGTTTTTCAGCAGTTTCACTAAAAAGTAACGTTACAGAAAGCAACTAATGGATATGATATAGTTTTATTATTGCACAACTAATAAGTGTATGGGACTACCACTCAATTATTCATAAATATGTAACAAATAATTATGTAGCTAGGGGCTGAGATCTGAAAATCATGGTTCAAAGAAAGCCCAGGCCAGAAAGTCCATAAGACTATTATCTTCAATAAACCACCAAAAAACTGGCAGTAGCTGAAGCGGTAGAGTACTAGCCTTGAGCTGAAGAGCTAGGGAGAGCATCCAGGCTCAGATTTCAAGCTCCACGACTAACAAAAATTAAAAACAGTTAAAAATAAAATAATATTTTGACTTGAATGTTAAAATATATATTCTAAAAAAATTTTAAATCCTCACTAGATATAGTAGTTTATATAAATGTAGATATGTGTTTTCTGGTTTTAGTTGTCAGTGACTTGTGTAAATCAATTCTCACTCAATTCATATTTATATGTTTATATGCAATAATTCTTAATAATTATTGTTAAGTGATTAATTGTTAAGTGATAGGCAGTGCTGTTTTAGGAATCTCCGTTGGGTTTCTAACATTAACCCTTCTAACTTAAAATAGATATACCCTCCAACCTTGTCAGGGTTTTCATTGACAGTAAAGTCACTCATCTCATTGGAGTAGAAAAGTATAAGCCAAAATCATTGTTTGGAACAACTGTCATATTTTACATGCATTTCATTTAGTTTAAGATCTAAAACACTGAAATCATCTTAACCATGCTAGTAATAGCAAAATGTCTTCTGAGAATTTAAGTCTCTTAAGAGATGAAACTCTTTAGTTATACATGTTTTTTTTCTCCCTAACATCCTATTCCTTGGGAAAATCTTTTTATGTAACCCTGTTTTCCTGATTAGAGACTGCAACAAAGGCAATAATGGAAATAGCCAACAAAATACTTGAAAACAATTAAAAAGCAATCACAGACCTTCCTGATACACGGTAAAATATCACTTTTTTATTATCATTTAAAGAACAACAAATAAACTTTAATTAGCAGTGAAGAAGGGAAGAAAAAACTTTTTGAAGACAGCATGACTGTAGGTGTAGATTTTGTCCCATTGTTTCAGGGGGCCCATTTTTGTTATCTTCCTTTTCTCCATCTGGTGAGCCTATAATATCTTATAACATCTTGGGATTGCTGTATCTTTACTGGATTCTCTCATTTGTGTTGGAAAATTGGGAAGGATAGAAAATTGAGTTTCTGTTTCTGTTTTACCTCATTTTTTTAATTATTTTAGGAACTGTAACTCAAAATGACATATAATATCAGGAGACATTTCATTTCCATATTCCTGCTCTAGGCTTTGGTACTTAGTGATCCCGATATGTGAAAATAAACATAGGAAGCTGCTTAGTTAGATAATATTTAGAATTTCAAGACTTCATTAATGCAAGGACCTTAGTAGTATGAACATAATACATGTGTACAAAACTGGTGGGAACTTTTACTTATTCTCAGAAACCAGGACATGTGGTGTCTCTGTACTTGTATCAGGAAAACTCGGTAGTTCAATTTAGTTTACTAATCCAAGATTGCTCTAACAAATTTCTACAAGTTTAGTGGAGTGGTTTGAATTATCCATATTTATCATTTTATATTTCTAAAGGACAAAAATCTAAAAGAAGTCTCACTAGATTAAATTCTAGCCAGAAACAGCTGAAATATTTTTAGATGATTCTAGGGAAAAGGCATTTACTTTCTGTTCCACTTTCCAGAAATTTCACAATCTGGTTGTTGACTTTTCCTTTATTTTTGATTTCACAATCTGGTTGTATTTTCCTTTATTTTCGAATGTACCATCTTTACACCTTTCTGATGGTTTGTCCCCAATCATTGCTCTTTCCAAATAAATTTGGGACTTTTAGGTACCCATTTGAGTATAGTTCCTCCATCTGATAATTATTCAAATTTGCATTCCTTGGGTAATAAAGGGTTATTATTTTTACTGATAACCCAAATCTACATTTGAGGGATTGCATATTAGGGGAAAATAGATATTTTGGGCAGTTATTTTTCTGCCTACCACAATGAGTGTATAGCATTCTTTCTACTATGTCCTGTTATTCTTTCATCGCATTTGAACAACATATTTCTTCAATGAAATCTAACTTAAAAAATACATATGTAATTAATACTGATTAAAACATTGTCACCTCCCAGAAACTTTAGATCTCAGAAAGCAGCTCCTGAAACAGTTCTGGCACTGTCACTTTTTATACACTCCCTTTAAAAAGTTCTCTTTTCAAGAGCATTTGACTGCTAATTTTGGTAATATGGTAAATATTTATTTGACTGCTATTTTTAAAGAATGCATCACCCAATACTGATTCTCTTTTTCTACCTTTGCTGTGTCTAATCTATTTCAGAAAGAAACAGCTATTTGAATTACATGAACTGCTTATTGAAGTTGAATCAGTGTGGAGAGGAAAAGAAAAAAGATGTCTCTGTTTATTTGTCACGTTAAAAATGTACCTACAAGCTATTTATCTTAAAATCATCTATTTTTCATTACTTTTAGATTCTGATAAAATTTAGCCTCTCAACAATGTTAATGAAATCTTATCTCATGTTTCTCAAAAGCAAACAAACTATTACTATTTATTTCATCTTTTATAAACTTAGCCAATGCAAATGGTTTATTAGATATTTAGAGTCATGTTTAGACAGTATAGTGGAAACCATAGAAAGAAAAAAATCAGGTTTTTATTCTTCCATGAGCCAATTAGATTTATTGAAGCTATTTCTGAAATTATGAAATTCTTGCTTGGATGCCTTTTGTTTCATATCCACAATGTGCCATTCTGCCTTTATTAATAGGAGATTTTGGAGAAAGTATGATACTTCACACTAGAAAAAGGAGAAGAAGAAAATGATGGAGAAATCGAGACATTTTGTTCCTCCTTATTTCAATCACAATGTCTGGGTAATGTTTGTGGATATTAGATACCATGAGCTAGAGTGATTAAACTCATCTATAGAAAAGATAACCCCACATGCAAGTGATCACATGGAGAATGTTTATTGATAGAAAAAAATGTAATAGCATCCAATGGAAATATCTTATATTTTCTTCTTGTTTAGTATTTATTACATTCTGCTGTGCTATAGCCAACTCTCATGAAGGTATACAAGGATTAAGAAACTAGCATCTTAATGTCATTTTCTAATATTAGCTTAGATTTTGCTGTGTTATATGTATGAGACATGTATTTGAGTTTTGCCTCTTTTTCACATGGTTTATTCTTCCAGAATATAACTTTAAGGAAGACACCCTCTGGAAATATGCTATTTTTTTTTTTTTTTGGTCTGGTCGTGGGGCCTGAACTCTGGGCCTGGGCGCTGTCCTTCAGCTCTTCAGCTCAAGGCTAGTGCTCTACCACTTGACCCACAGTGCCACTTCCAGCTTTTTTTTTTCTGCTTATGTGGTGCTGAGGAATCGAACCCAGGGCTTCATGCATGCAAGGCAAGCGCTCTACCACTGAGCCACCTTCCCAGCCCGAAATACGCTATTTTTATATGTAAGAGAAAACAATCAGCTGTCTGTTAGGCACAGACAATAAGATGGAAATGTTCCTCTGGAAATAATCTTTCACCACTTCTGGTTCATTTTTGTAAGCTGAAGTAAGTCACATGACCTATCTTGACATTGCAGATTCAAGGGAAATCTCCCTTACAGGAAGCTGATGCAGGTCACACAGTAATGTGGTAAGATATGCAATACTTGAGAAAAAGAGAAAAAAGAAGTGAACTATAGTACAATCAATAATATTTGTCATCACATGTCTCTGCAGGAAGGAAGCTATTACAGACCTTTATTTATAAAACTACTGAGAATTTCAAATCATGTTTTTATGCCTTGGATGTTACAGGAATTAGAGAATATTTTGATACTTAGACAGCATAAAATCCCAAAGAAAGCTGGAGTAATCTGTTCAATACTAGGAAAAGAAACCATTTTATAGAGAATACTTTATACTTTGTAACGTAGTATCTTTTCTTTTTCTAAAAATATATTTTGTTAACTACATGTGACTATCCACCAGGATAAATGTCTAAATTTATCTGCATCTTGTGCAAATAGCATAGGCAATTAGATAGAAATGGGAGTTAATCAGTAGCTTTTTTTTAAAAAAGCAAAAATTTTGGAAGTAAGCTAATACATATATTTTTCCACTATCACAGTCTACATCATTCTCCTTTTCCTAGGAAACCACCCAATCAAAAAAAGGCTTAAGTATTTGACTCTTGACCTTGAAAGTGGAAGCAGAATGGTATGGATGTTGGAGCTGACTGTTTATTCTGTTTTATATAATGTCACATGCAACAGCTCTATGAGTCCTGCAACTCTTAACTGTACTTCCTCAGCGATGTGATAGGAATGTCAGACATATTGGACTTAGTGTTGTTTTCTTCTTGCTTTTCAGCACCTGGCTAAAATTGTGATACTTGTAATGGAATGAAAATGTAATACCATCTTAAGAAAGTCATTTAGGGCTCTCGAAATGTGGCTTTATGGTAAAGTGATTGCCTAGCATGCATGCAACCCTGACTTCAATTCCTCAGTAACACATAAACAGAAAAAGAAACACTGGAAGTGTGGCTGTGACTCAAGTGGTAGATTGCCAGCCTTGAGGGGAAAAAAAGCCTTGAATTCAAACCCCAGGACTGGCCAAAAAAAAAAGGTCATTTTGTTAGTAAATGCAAAATAAAGAACCATACTTGGAATATATAATTGCTCCATCCATACTGATACTTGACAAGAGTCCCTAATTCATGTGCGTTATCTATATTAGGATACTGTGTTGAAAAAAAAAATGTTCATTAAGTCATGACAATTAATGCCAGGAATGTGCTTAGATAACAGGTGAAGATTAATCCTAGAAATTCAAAGATTTTGAGTGGTCACTTCTAATTACAATGATCAGATTAATCTAAGTGAGATTTGGAAATCTTTTTGGTCAGTCACAGCACCAATAATGCAGAGGCTAATTAATAATTATGACAAAAGAGAAGTTATAACTCCAGATGGAAGGAATAAATAATAGTAAGTAAGGTATACCAGAAACTGTTCTATGGAACCATTTTTGGATATTGAAGACTATCTTATTCATCTAGACTTATTACTCATTGCATTTATCATTCTAAATTTCTTATGCCAGTTCTTAACCTCTGTGTACCAAGTTATAGCTCCTTCTATGCTGTTCTTTCATACCTGATCTCCTTTGCTTTCTAAAAATCTCTTAATATATACTAAATTGTGATGACTTCACAACAAGTTTGTGACGTCACAATAGGATGCTGAAGTCAAAATGGCATGGTAGATCTCAATTGTCATTTATTCGCAATGAATATATGAGTTAGCAAAGGGATTGTGATGTCTCCTAATGCATGTCTCGACACAAATGTGTTAAAGTCTAAAAAGGTTTGTGATGTCACTATGTGACACAAATTTTATGAGGTCTGGCAGTGTGATATTACCGTGGTCATCTTGTCACAGTGGTTTTCTGATATCACATGTCATACTTGAAATATTAGGAAGTTGAAAACAGTTTATGAGCTCAAAATGACCTAAGATATCACAATGGTAACATTTTACCAGAATTATGAGGACAGAAGTTTGTGATGTCACAATGTGATATCACAATGGTAACGCAGTCACAATGGGTTTCTGATTACAAGATACATTTCACATTTGAATAGAAGTAATTCATATGGTACACATTCATATTGGATGTACAATTTAACAATGCATATGTGATATCATAATACTATTATGACATTGTAATTTCCAACTTCCTATATTAAATGAACTACATTTCAGTTCAATTGTACTAAAATTCAATACATTTGATGTCTAGATCAGATTCTCCCTATTACTGAACAACATGCAACCTATCCTGATTCTCATCCTTTCTGATAAGTCACTGGTGTTTTCTATTTTTTGCATTGTTTTCCAGTAGGCTATGACAAATGACTTTTGTTAACAACATTTTTCAATGCAACTAATAGAGATAAATATAGATACCAAGTTTTAAAGAATTAAGCACATTGTCCAGATGAAGAATACTTTGATTGCTTTTCTTCAGAGTTGCTGCCTAATGATAATGACAACTACAAATGGTGCACATTGTATGCATTGGGAAATTAGAACTTGATATGACAATGAGAGTCATGAAGAAACAGGAAATACTCACTTAATTTGTATTCTAGACGGTGACCTACAAAGATTTATGAACATTTAGAATTTGTGCTAAGAAAAATCGAGCAAAATGTGCAAACAGTCTTAGTGACAGGATAAATGATTTAATGAACTTTTGCTTTCTTGGAAATGATAGAGTCAGAATGATAGGGAACTAGCTGAATATCTGTTTCAAAATACATTCTCAATAATCACAGTTTTCTGAAGTAAATATCATTGGCAATAGAAAATTTATGATCTCTCAAAAATTTTTAGTACTTATATTTCTCAGCAATTATATTAACTTTGTTTCTTGTCCATTAGTTTGTTCCTGGACAACAGCCTCACACAGTAAGAAAATGATATTCATATTTGCTCTACTCACCACATACAAGATTGGAAAAAGCTAGAAATTAAAGATATGATCCTTTATTTGTGTTGGTGGCTGTCTGGAAGGGCAGAAATAATCAAACCTTTTATATTGTCACATATTTTCATTTTAATATGCCATGTGATAGGTTTCTCCTTACATTGATTCCTTGATGCTCCTATAAACTCTCCATAATCCAGCAGGTATTGAAAATGCTTAGGTTTATTCCTACTCTCTTCCTGTCTAGTAAGTATTAGTGTTATTTTAATCTCAAGAATTGTAATCATGTTCAAATGTTTCTGCACAATTGCACCCAATATTTTAAAGAATTAAACAGGAAAAATACCACTGTCTTAATATGCACATCATCATAAACAACCTGATTGCAAAATGACCATATTTAGTGATCACCTTCTGAATTCACAGGTCTAACTTATATTCCAATTATAGTTTCCAACTTTCTTTCACAAGTTAGATCTTCATAAATTTTACTTATAAACCAGTATATGTAGCAGCCTGAATGTTTACAGTGTATTCTTCCTTCATGTGCAATTCAGGCTAGAAATGAATTGCATTTTCAGAAAAAAAAGATATGCATAACACTGGTATGTATGAGCAATGAAAGACTTTATGGGAAAAAAGCAAGTATTAAAGATTTCCCTCATTTGTAAAATCAATTAGTTGGAAATGCATTGGGAGTGCTTATGGCACATCACTACTTTTAAAATGTGCGATAGAGTTCTTAGCATTTATCCTAATTGTATATTAGAAGATTATAATTTGTCTTTGACACAGGGTAGAAAGAAGGATCAAAAACATAATTCTAAAATTATCATGAAGAAGCATTTTTAAAATCCTATCATTACACTGTTCTTAAACTGATGTCAAATATTTATGGTTCCTGTTACTGTGTGAAAGAAATAGGAAGAGAGCTTTCCTTTATGCCCATTCTTCTTCATATTTCATGTATTTTGTTCGTTGGCAATTTCCATTCCTTTTTCATCCTTTCATTACTATGGGAAGAAATCTCAAAGTATTGGCCATGATAACTCTCATCTGAAATAAAGCATAACAAAAAATATTTGAAAGAAGAATTTGAACTATTAATGGATGTCTTTCAATTCAAATTCATGCCTGCTGTGGCTCAAGTGGTAGAGCGCTAGCCTTGAGCTGAAGAGCTGAAGGACAGCACTTACGCCCAGAGTTCAGGCCCCACGATGGGATCCCCCACCAAAAAAAATTCAAGTCTGTTTTTACACTTTAGAATTCATTATCTCAAACTTCTATCAGTCAAACAATATTTGTATCCTTTTAGTCAAATGGTTTTGAACCAAACATATTTCAGTGAAATTTCATGTCTTCAATATTATTCATCTAACATACAGGAAAGAAATGATATAAAAATACCTGAAAATATGGCAAAATGAGTGACCTTACAATCTTCAAGAAAATTGCATGACAGTTGTATTTGGTCAGGTAGTAATTTTATATGCAGCAACTATACCACAGCAGGATCTACTGAACATGATTCTTGAGGCAAGTTTTAACCCTTCAAGTGTAACTCAAGTAGTAAGTTACAGAATCATGTTCCTGTCTTCTCTGTTAAGGTTTATGCAATTGTTGCTTTCAAATAAATGATCAATAAAAACTGACTATTGGGAACTGGGAAGGTGGTTCAGTGGTAGAGCACTTGCCTTGCATGCATGAGGCCCTGGGTTTGATTAATCAGCACCACATAAGCAGAAAGAAAAAAGCCAGAAGTGGCTCTCGGCTCAAGTTGTAGAACGCTATCCTTGAGCTGAAGAGTGAGGGACAGCGCCCAAGCCCAGAGTTCAGGCCCCATGAACAGACACAAAACAAACAAACAAAAAAAACTGACCATTGTATACAAATGTCTGATTACTCTGTATATGGTAGAGATAGTTGTATTGTATATAACATTTTTTCCATTACAAGTTATATGCTCCCTTAAGTACTCAAATGAGAATATACTGAAAATTTGAGTAGGATGTAAGAGGGGATATATAGATTATGTCATTGGACATTTGCCAGTGGTGCTTCCTAAATGCTAAATCAAACACACTGTGTTAAAGAATTATCATCTTTTTTCTTGTGTGAAGGCTGGAATTGCATTGATTCATGCAGAAAAGTGAAGAGCAATTAAACTGAAATAAAATATTAATGTTTACCTCATGTTAATTGATATCTACAATGACTTCTTAGTGCCAGATCAAAATTCTTATTAAATATATTCTGGTTTTAAAAGTGAGGAGAAAAATCATAAAATTAGAGTTTTGGAGGAAGATGGTGGATGATCAGCTGGGGATTAACAAGCTCTCGCATAGAAACTAGGTTTAGGTTTCTAGTGAAAATCCAAGTCTAGAGAGTCACACCAAGTGTGCCATCACAGTACACAGACTTTGTCCAGAGATGAAATATCCAATTTCTCTTATCCATATTTGAGTACTTGCAGTGTGGTGGAGGTGGTAGCCCCTACCACCGCCACATATCAACAGAAAAAGGCACCAGAAATGGTCTAGGATTGGATTCTACTCACCACCATCAAGAAAGAACAAGGAGTGGAAATCTTCAGCCAACTGTCCACGGACAATAGCAGATTGAGGATAACTCTGAACCCAAGGGAAAGATGTGTGTACCCCACAACTTCCTAACTCCTCACGTAGCAGCAGTAAGAATGTACCCTTCACCCATCAATGGAGAATATCTCAATCTTTGATAATGACAAAGATCTGACCAGAGCAGCCAGCATAACTCAGCCTTAGGAAGAAGACAACAGGAACCATTCAATAGGTCAAATTAACTTCAACTTTATGGCTCAGTTGCCTGAAGCAGTGAGACATCAGCCAGTGACTTTCTTTACTGGGTAAACAAAGCCAGAGGCTGCCACTCTGCCCTGCAGCATAGGCAGCAGATCCAGTGGCTGAAGGCATAAAAGAAAGGTAATTGAAACTCAGGAAACAAAAATCTTGAGAATAGCTCCAACCTGGACTATATGAGTGTCTCAGGAGCTAGGCCCTCAGGTTAAAGCTACGGATTGTTGAAAGGTCTCAACCCTACCCACAACCTAGGCCACCACATCAACTTCAAGTTAGAAGAAACAGGCATCTCTCTTTTGTGATGATCAAAGCAGATTTACCTCCCATTGAACTGCTCTCGATGGGGGGGAGGGGTTTATATAGTTTCTGAGAAGGCAAAGTTTCTTTGTGTTTGCTCAAACAGATTTAAGAAACCAGTCAAGCCAGGAGATATTCAAACAGGACAAGAAACCAGAGACTCCATCAAGAGACTGGTTACAAACACAGGGTACACAAGTTACCTCCCCCCCACTAAAAAGTTCAAGTAACTCTTTTCTATCTAATTAAAAAAAATTAATATAATTTTATTTTTTTCTTTTAATCATTTTTATTTCAGGTGTGTGTTTTTAAAATTTTTTATACTTTTCTCTATTGGTCTTTTTGTGTTTTTTTACATCACTTAGTTTCTTTTGTGTACATCCACAGGTATATATGCAACATATTATTAGGCCTTTTCCTTGTTTGTGTTCATACTTAATTCAGATATCAATCCCTAAATACACAAACTCTCTGATTTACCTTCTTTAATTGTATTATTATACTTTGTACTTATACAATTTTTAGCTGTTTCATTCTTAAATTTAGAATTTTTGTTTCCTTTTTTCTTTTTCTCCTCCTTTCCATATATACTTTCTGCTCTCTAAATCCGTCACTCCTTTTCCCTCCCACATTCCTCTAATCTTCCTTACCACAATTCTCCCTACACCTATTAATTTCTGGTCTGCTGATTCCTTCTTTGACTTTCTTAGATCATTGATCCATAGCTGTTTTTGGTTGATCTAGATTGTATCTGTTGAACTAGATTGTATCTGTACTCATATTGACTGCATCAAAAAATCTGGGCAACTACAGGTCTATGGATGATACTCGCCTTAAAATAGTGTTCTAGCACCAAATTGATTTTCTTTTCATACCCAAAGACAAAGAACGAATCAGAGGAACACAAGAAAAATGTTGTCCAGGAAACTCAACTTCTCTCATGATAATCAGCAACAGAACTCTAAATGACAGTTCCAAAAATGGTCTACAAACACTAATGGTAAACATGCTGAATGAAAAGATTGCAAGCATGAAAAAGCTGTTTGCATAATGAGCCTAAACAAAGATTATTACAGGAATTATAGGAGCGTGATGAGGCTAACTAAATATTAATAATAAAATTTCATAAGCATGAGGAAGTTAATCAAAGATAAATACAGGAATTGCATCAGAAGGATGAGAATAAGCAAAGATTAGTATAGGCGTTCGTGGAATCCATAAACAGAAGGTTAGGGAAATCCACAGAGGCCACAAGGGAATGCTGAATGAACCCAACATAAGGAAAGGGAGTCCAATGAAACTATAAGAACTGAACTAAGGAATTTGAGAATGGACACTAAAAAAATAAATCAAGTAATAAGGGAGTCCATTGAAGATCTTAAACAAAGCTCCAGTAAAGAATTCAAAGTGATGGAATATGAATGTGTAGAAGGAAAGAAAATTAAAAAAGAAAAAGAAAAATGCCTTGACAGTAGGTTAGGTAATAGACGAAATTTCTGGGATTGAAAGAGCCTAGACATTACAAAGAACAGACAAATTTTCAAGACAAATCCAAGAAAAGTGATCTATTTTATATTGAGAAGATACCATCACAAGACCTAATTTATGACTTATGGGTATAGACAAACCATTATAGAGAGAAGATAAAAGTACTAGGAAGTTCATTTAACAGGACCCGAGCAGTGAACTTCCCAAATTTGCTAAAAGATAGGGTCATTCTAACACATGAAGCATTTAGAACCACAAATAGACTGGTCTAGAACAGGATATCCCGTCATCACATTTTAATCTGCACAGGATCAAATGAGACCCAGGAAAGGATCCTTAAAGCTGTTACAGAATAAAGATCAATCACTATATAGGGAAAACAATCAAAATAACTTCAGATTTCTAGCCAGAGTTAATAAAAGGAAGAACAGCCTGGAGTAATATGTGCAATGTCCTACAAACCAAAAACTAGGAATCAGGATTATAGTATCCAGCTAAGTTTCCTTCAAATAAAAGGTCAAATATACTATCATACCCAGCAAAGAAAAATTCAAACAATATATCTTTACCAATCTAGGCCTACAAAAGATACTTGAAGTATCCCACATCTAGAAACATATAAGAACTTGATAAAGGCAATAAAATAGCTCTGAAAGAGAGAATCTAAGAATCATAAGAAGAACACAGTTGGGACAGGTCACATGACAATGAATAACGTGGCAGGAACTACCAAAAACCTCTCAGTTCTAATTCTCAGTATTAGTGGACTGAACTCTCCAAGGAAGCAACAGAGATTGTCTAGTTAGATCAAAAAGCAAGATGCTTCTATCTGCTGCCTTCAATAGACACTCCCTTCCCACAAAAACAAACATATTCAGAAAGTAAAAGGCTGGAACAAACAGGCCAGAGTTGCAAGTCTAAATAACAAATAAAATATATTTCAAATTTAAATAAGCAAGAAGTTACAAAGAAGGACGCTACATACTAAGTAAAGAATCAATCCTTCAGGGGATACTACATTTATTAATATCTATTAACCAAACAACAGTGCACCCAAATTCATCTGAGAAACACTATTTTCCCTCAAGTCTCATATAATTCAAAAGATATTAATTCCTGTAGAATTTAACACATCACAATCCCTACTGGATAGATCATCCCAGCAAAAACTCAACTAAGAAACCTCATAACTACACAACTGCATAGATGAAATAGACAATACACATCTAACAAATATTTTACCCAGCAGCACCAGAATACACATTATTCTCAGCAGCGCATGGAACATGCTCAATAATAATCCACATTTTAGGTCACAAACCAACTTTGTCCAAATTCAGAAACATTGAATTCATGCCCTGCATTCTCTCAGACCATAAGGGATCAAAATTAGAATTCAAAACCATATGCCTCCAAAGAAAATCCTGTAACACATGGAAGCAGAACAACACACTGTGGAACCACCAGTGGGTCATGGAAGATATTAGAAAGGAAATTCAAATATTCAGGATATTTAACAAAAATGAACACAAAAATCACAAGGTACTCTGGGATACTACAAAGGCAATAGACAGGAGGAATTTTATGGCTGTGTTTCTACACCAACAAATTGAAGAGATCTGAAACCAACAATTTAATGAGAAACTTGAAGTTTTTGAAAAAGAGAAACAAGCTAAACCCAAATCCACTAGATGGAAATAAATTGTTAAAATTAAATTAGAATTAAATGAATTCAAATCCAAAAATACCCTAGAAAGAATCAAGAAAACAAAGAGTTGGTTCTTTGAAAAAATTAACAAAATTGACAGACCCTTAGCAAATCTTATCAGAAACAGAAGAGAACACAGACATATAAACAAATTCAGAGATGAAAATGGAAACATCAACAGAGAAATAACCAAGATTGAGAGCATTATAAGGAAATACTTCTTATAACTTTATGCAAATAAGTTTGAGAATCTGGAAGAAATGAACACATTTGTACCTAATATCAACCTGCTCCAATGCAACAAGTTGATTTAAACCAACATAATCGACTCATAACAAGCATTGAATTAGAAACAGCAATAACAGTCCTCTCACCCAAGGAAAGCACTGTACCAGATGAATTTACAAGGCCTTCAAAATAGAACTCACATGCATACTCCAACAGTTCAATGAAATTGAAAGTTCAGCACAAAACTCTATGAAACCATCATAACCCTCATACCCAAACCAGGCAAGGACTCATCAAAGAAAGAGAAATATAGAACCATTATTTTGATGACTATCGATGACAAAGTCCTCAACAAAATTTTGGCCAATTGAGTTCTACAACTCATCAAAGAATGATAAACCACTATCAACAGGATTAATTTCAGGGATCCAAAGATGGTTCAATATATGCAAATCCATTAATATAATACATCATGTCAACAAGAGAAAAGATAAGAACCACAGGATTAGGTCAATGGATGCAGAAAAAGCATTTGACACTGTCCAACACTTCTTTGTGATGAAAGTTCTGGAAAAACTTGGAATTCATTGAACATTTCTCAATATAATAAAGCCAGTGTATGATTAACCTAAAGTGAGGATTATAATTAATAGCAAAAATATACTCATTTTCTGTGCACTCAGAAAGGAAACAAGGACGTCCACTCTATCCACTTCTCATTAATTACAAAGCATAGAAAGATGCAAATATAAATGGGATCTATACAGGGAAAAAAGAGGTAAAACTCTCGTTTCCAGATGGCATGAGCTTGTACTTAAAGAATACTATGGGATCTATTGCCAAATTATTTGAGCTGATCAGAAAATTTGGCAAAATATTGGGATACAAAATTAACCCTCAAAATCAATGGCTTTTCTACATGCCAACAATGAGGAGTCGGGCTGAATTCAGGAAAAAATAAAGCTCCTTTTGTAATAGCCCCATAATAACAAAGAACCTAAGAGTTGAGTTAAATGAAGAAGTGAAGGACCTCTACGATAAACATTTTAAAAACCTGAAAAAGGAAACTAAAGCAGAAATAAGGAAGTGGAAAAAGCCCCCCCATGCCTCAGAATTGGGAAGTTTAATGTGAAATGGCAATACTTTTCAAGTCAATCTATAAGTTAAATTCAATATTGGTCATTGTTCTAACTTCACTTCATTATTCAATGAAATAGAAGAAGCAACCAAAAAATTGATATGGAATAATAAAACCCTGAATAGCAAAAACACTCCTTAGTAGAAACAACAGTGCTGGTGGAATAACAATACCAAATATTAAACTTTACAACAATGCCATAGTAATAAAAACAGCTTGGTACTGGCACAAGAACCAACCTGAGGACCAATAAAATAGATTTACAGACAAGAAATAAACTCACAGACTTATAGCTAACTACATTTCCATAAGGGAGTAAAATATAGAATGAAAGAAAGACAATCTCTTCTGTAAATGGTTCTGACAAAGTTGATTAAACACCTGTAGAAAAATAAAGCTAAATGCCCGTATATTACCCTGCAATAGAAACAACTGCAAATGGTCAAAGACCTTGAAGTCAAAGCAAACACTCTGAAAACATTGGAGTAAGAAGTAGGAGAAATTCTAGGTCTCTTTTGCACAGGCTGAAATTTTTTTAAATAAAAACCCAGAAACTCAAAAAAATCAAAAAAGGTGGACATGAAACTATAGAGCTTTTGCATGGCCAAGGACATAGTAAGAAAGATCAATAGAAAGCCCACGAACTAGAAGATCTTCACTATCTATACAATGGACAGGGGTCTCAAACCTAAAATATACTTAGAAGCTAGGTGCCTGTGATTCAGCAATTATTCCTAGCTACTAAGGAGGCTGTGTTTTGTAGATCACAGTTCAAAGTCTGCCTATGCAGTAAAGTCTGTGAGACTCATCTCCAAAACCACTATAAAAATCGGCAGTGGCCCTGTGGCGCAAGTAGCCTGCCTTGAGTTGAAGAGCACAGAGACAGGGTCCAAGCCCAGAGATAAAACCCATGACAGACCAATAAATAAATACATAAATGAATGAAATATATTAGAAGTCAAAAAATTAAAACCCCAACAAAGATCCTCAAAGAAACAATTTCCAGATAAATAAGTAGGGTAAAGTCTGAAAGACAAGCATCTCTTAAGCAGAAATAAGAATGGCCAATAGACACTAGAATAAATGATTAACTTCTCTAACTATAAAAGAAATACTAATCAAGACACATTAAGAGTCCACCTCATCCCAGATAGAATTTCTATAATCAAGAAATCTAATAACAGATTCTGGACGAGATGAGACCATAAGGGAACACTACAGCATTGTTGTTGTGAGTAAGCTTATACAACCACTTTGGAAAACTATTGAGGTTCCTCAAAAGATTACACATAGAGCTCCCCTATGACCCTGCAATCCCACTTCTGGGCATTTAACCAAATGAGCAAAAACAAGGATATACTAAAGCTCCTAACAAACCGATGTTATCGCGGTATTATTTACCATACCTAAGATACGGAACCAACCCAGATGCCCCTAAGTAAATGAATCGATCAAGAAATTGTGATACTAACACACACACACACACACACACACACACACACACACACACACACACACACACGTAATTCTTCCTCCATTAGAAAGCACGGCAAAATGGAAAAGTCTTGGGAAAAAATGTATGTTAAATGAAGTAAGCTAGGAACAAAGAAAATAGGTCCCATGGTGTCCTTTATTTTCAATAACGAGTATATGTCTAGGACAAGCAAAAAATCTGAAAACCTAAGTACATATGACCATATAGGATGCTGTTAAGAAATGAACCCCAAGAGAGTGACACAAGTGCATTTATTTTTCTTGTTATTTTTAATGGATTTATAATGCATTATGTGATTTTTTGTTTCTTTTGTATATTTTTCCCCTGTCATGTAAGTCCAGTTTTGAGTGAATTTGATGCCCTGTATCTTCTATATACATTTTTCTAATTTGGGGAGGGAAATGGAAATAACAAATTGCTTCAATAAGGATACATGTTGAACCACTGTAATATTGAGATGTAAAATACACTATGTTGAAAAGGGACTTTACAACTTCAGTGGAAGAACGGAGCTGTGCAAATGGGGAGGGAAGGGATGGTAGGGGAAAAAGAAAGGAGGAGTTAACAACACTCAATAGGAAATGTACTCAATACCTTACTCATGTAACTGTAACTTCTATGTACAGATTTTTTTTATAATAAAATACAAATATAAAATATAATTGAAAAAGGGACTTGTACTTGGCTAATCATACTTCTCAGCAACTACATTTGTACATAAAATTTTTTGGATAGTGTATTTGGGGTGGGGGGTTACCTTGCCACTAGCTGAAACAGGCTGTGGCAGGAGGCTTGCAAGTTCAGAAACAAACTGGAGTATATCAAAAGATAGCAGGAAGAAAGGAAAGA